>NW_020799091.1:14552414-14589864 GCF_003259725.1 Athene cunicularia | reverse complement strand
GGGGGGGGGCAAGAAGGGTAAGCCAACCCAAAAGACACACATATTTGGTGTGCTAAAGCATAAAATAGATCACAGAGAAAGTCTGAGCGTATAATTCAATTCAGTTGTACTATAAAGCTCCAGGAATGAATTATCAATAAAACACCTCACATGGTGGTTAGACAGTTTGACCTTGACTTTCCTCAGCCTTTAAAAAAGTGAATTCAGATTACTATATTGTAAACATATCTGAATACTTCAGATTGCTTCCTGTTTCATTATAAAAGATTTCCAGGTATAAACCCACTGTATTTTATTTACTAAAAACATTTCTTCCTATCATGTTGCGTTTTTGTAAGTTTATTAAACAAATGCCCTAATACATCTGAAAGAAGATAATTAATTGGTAAGTAAATGTAGCCTGACTGTGTACAAATGTGATACACATGTGTGCATACATGTGACTTCTGTATGGGATGTGGTAACTGTGCATCATTAAGAACAGATAATCTATAACTAAACACAAACCCTAGAGCTTACTACCGGGCTCAGTGAAGGTTGCCTTGCACCACTACATTACACCCAAGCAGAAATCATGCTCTCTCATTACAGGAACTTATGTGGAGAAAAGACAAATCATCCTGAATGTTGCTGTCCTACACCTTGAAAGCCTAGAAGTTTGTTTGTGTGGCCCCCTAAAACTGGGCAACTGCTCCACTACCAGCCAGTTTCTTGATTCAAGACTGTTTTGTGGAACTCATCACTTGACAAATCCTTGAGATTAAGTGTTTCTACTGAAATCAAACAGCAAAAGGCTTCAGGCATGTGTCACACTGTACAACGTGAAGCTTTTCTTCTTTGGCAGCATTGGCTCAAAGCTTCTTGGCAGCAACTAAATTCATTTTGGCATTTTCCCTGAAGACAAAAGATTGGAGCCAAACAAGGGTCATAGTAGCAAGGGAAGGAGAACAAGCTAAAGAAACGAAGCTGAGACATAGTCAAGGACAGAAACCTGGAGAAACAGACTCACTGCTTTGGATGTGGAGAAGCAGATGGATACAGTAATGACAGAAACTTCTCCTTTCGGGAAGCATTACAACTCCAAGGCATTTCCAACAGTGGGAAAAGGAACGTGGTTAACTTGATTTTCATAGCTCTGGCACAATTTAAGTAAACAGTTGTGCCTTGGCTGTTATCCCACCCATGACCAGCAACTACCCATGACCAGCTACTACCTACATTGCCTGTATTCAGAACTACTCCTGGCAATTGAAATACATAAGGTGTTCATGTTCAATCCAGTGAAGAACTGATACAGGGCTCTGAGCTGTGTCCCACTTGAATACAAAGACAGGCCCTTGCCCTAGGAAAGTTTCAAAATCTAAAGGCAAAAATAGTTTAGTTATTCCCAGGTCTTCCCAAGCCTGAAAAGAACTCAGGTCATCAGATGTATCCCCTCCTATTACAAACATCAGAAAACCCTTTACATATTAGAGGATCATTTTTGGTTCCTTCTCCTCCTCCCACAATATATTTATATACATCACTCCCAAATCCTCTAAGCTCTTGTTTTACTGGGTTAAAAGATATGCTGGTTTAGTAAAAAAATTTTGCTGTCTATGCTGAAGTATTTCCCTCAATGACTCCTACCATAATTTTCTTCTTATTCTCATTTTATTCTGTGATCAATTTACATATGTTAGTCAATCTCCTTCTCAGTCCTTCTTAGTTGCTTGAACTTGTGCTTCACATGTCATTTGGAGAGATAATAAAAACAAATGGGAACCTACCTTCGTCACAGATTAATTTTAAATTGAGACTCTCATTTTGTGGAAAAGTTTCAGTCATGTCAACTCAAACACACTCACACTTTCCAGTTTTGACTTTGTCAACTAACTTTCCTAATGACTCTTCACATGCTAACACTAAAGTCATCCAGACTTCATACGTGTGCACACAGATGGAGCACATAGGGGCACAGTGACCATGGTGAGGGATGTTAATAATAGCATGCATTCATAAGAAGAACAGAAAACATTGCAAAAATTTCTAATGGTGCCACCTAAAGGCAAAAACATCCAGAGCAAAAAATCTTCATGTAGATCCAAAAAAACCTTACATCTTTCTCTTTCCTCTTTCTTGAATGATAGGAATAAAATGACCCCATGACCGTATAAGTTTTGAATAAGCAAAAACCTGCATAAGTTAATTTTCCAAAAGAAACTATGATGTCTAAGTTTCACATAATTTTAATTTAAACTATCTTTCTATTAGCTTTCAAAAAATCTTACCCATTATCAGTCTACCCAAAGCTGTACAGCAAGGAAATATCTGAACCGTTCCTTAACTTATGCCTCAAATGAAACTATTTTTAACACAGTGAAGAGAGATACTGCCCTTAATGTCATCGACTAGCTTTCACATGATTCTCTCACTTTTATAAGGCAGCCCAACTGACATAGTAAATATTTTCCTGTTGAAGATGTCCCATAAGCCACATCTTAGATCTGAGCAGATGAGGCCCTCTACAGTCAAATAGGAGTAGCCTCACATTCACAAGCCCTGTTCCTCATTGGAGACTTCAACCACTGATATCTGTTGGAGGGAGAACACAGCAGGGCATAAGCAAGCCAGGAGCTTCCTGGAATGCACTGATGGTAAGTTCCTTCTGCAAGTGATAGAGGAGCCAGCGAGGAAAGGTGCTATGCTGGACCTTGTTCTCACCAACCAGGAGGGGCTGGTGGGGAATATGAAGCTCAAGAGCAGCCTTGGTTGCAGTGACCATGAAATGGTGGAGTTCTAGATTCTTAGGGCAGCAAGGAGGGTGCACAGCAAGCTCACTACCCTGGATTTCAGGAGAGCTGACTGTCTCTTCAGGGAACTGCCTGGCAGATTTGTCATGGGACAAAGCCCCGGAGAGAAGAGGGGCCTAAGAAAGTTGGTTAATATTCAAGGATCACCTCCTTTAAGCTCAGGAGTGATGCATACCAACAAAGAGGAAATCAACTAAGAATGCCAGGAGGCCTGCATGGATGAACAAGGACCTTCTGGACAAGCTCAAACACAAAAAGGAAGCCTACAAAGGGTGGAAGCAAGGACAAGTAGCCTGGGAAAAATACAGAAAAACTGTCCAAGCAGCCAGGGATCAGGTTAGGAAGGCCAAAGATAAAATTAAATCTGGCCAGGGACATCAAGGGCAACAAGAAAAGTTTCCACAGATTTGAACATTATTACAGTAAGAAATCTGGCTTTCAAAATAACTCCTTCATTTTACTGATAACTTTTATTTACTGATTAAATCCTGAGAAGAAGTTATTTTAAACACTTTAGCAAGAGAGTCAAAACTATTTGAGACTAGGTTATGTTTCTGAGAAGCAGATGCCTGCTGGAGCTAACTAAACCTCATTCATTTTTCCACAAGAGCTAGCACAGCAACACCCTTGTTCCACAGGTGTAGGAGAGGAAGGAAATCACAGGCTCTTCTTTGGCTGGAACCATCCTGCTCCCTCAGCCTGGGAGAAAGCCCACAGGGAGGTCAGGTCTTTCCTTGCCATGGATCACTTGCTGAATACCCAGCACCACATAGAAAATGTCCTCCTGATTGCAGGAACTTCAGCTGTGTCAAATGTTCCATACCTTCACATTAAGATATGGGACAATTGACAACAGCAGTACTTGTCTAGCACAGCAAATCCTAAATCAATAAGGTGCTTCCAGGAAGACAAAATGACTGGTATCTAATTTCCACTGACATTTCACAGTATTGACTCTTTGCCTTCTCTTCAAAAGCTAAATTAGTTCAGGAGTGACACTTAAAACATACCAAGGAGTTCCCTAATTTTAGTTTGTCATGTCAGTAACTTTCAGAGTTACCACAGGCACGTTACATAGCCATGAATACCAAAAAAAAGGGGGCTTGCTCCATCCTGACCTGAGTTCCCTAAATTGCTCTTTATTGGAGTGTCTCCTACTGTGGATAAAACCCCTATGAAGATCCCTATTAACTAGTACCTGCACATAAAGAAATATTGCAAAGGGGAACTACATCATCATCAACAAATGATGATGAGACAGAGCAGTCCCTCATCTTTCTGTAAACACAGTCTCTAAAAGGCTTCAGGCCTTAAAAACCAGGACTTACAACAACACATTTTGACAAAATAGCAAAACACAGAGTGACTAGATAAAACAGTACAAGAACAGAGGGCATATAAACAGCCCTTACCACTCATCAATAACATCCTTTCTAACAGGCTTCTCTCAGCTCAGCAGCTTCCTCATTTGCAAGAACTCAGTGTCAGCCATCTTCCAAACCTACAGAGAGTATGTCTTTTTTCCTGATGTCCAGGTCCATACTTATCCCTTCTAAAAGCTCTATGTTATATTGCCTGAAAAACACCTTCCCAGGGCTCCCTCAACTTGTGCTAACTGAGGATGGTCCCCTGACCATGCTCAGTTGTTCTCAGGGAAGAACCTCTCCCATCTGCAACTTAATCTAATTCAGAGAGCAGCAGACATGACAAGGTAAACAAGATTTCCTGTCTTTCCCATAGCTACATCCTAAAATAAATAAATAAATAAATACTGGCAATAAAGTAATGTATGAAGTTTACATAACAAGGTGTTGGCAGCAGGGGTGCTGCAGGAACCTCTGTGAGGAATGGCCAGGGCAGTGCCATAGAGAGGTGGCTCCAGCTGGCTCCACCAGACCCCTTGAAAAGACGGTGGAGCCTCTGGGAAAACATGTTTAAGAAAGGGCAAAACACCTCAAGCTGGTGTGGGAAGAAAAAGTGTAAGAAAGAACCCTATGAGGAGCAGGATCAGAGAAGAAGGGGGTATAGGAGGTTCTGCAAGCACTGGAGCAGAGATTTCCCTGCAGGACATGAAGAACCATAATTTCACTGAACTTCACCCTTCTGGGTTCATAGTGAGGCTATGCCCAAGACTCACTTCATAGTAGAGAAAAAAAAGCCCTTCTAAAATAGCATTCTTCAGAAGGTGAGAAATTTGCATCGTATGTGCTGAAAAGAGATGAGGTATCACCTCTAACAACTGCTTGGTCCATTCCATGCTGCTTTATCAATACTTCTAACAGAAGTATAATGCAATACATCCAGGGTCTCTAGCACATCTCACAAAATTGAGCTTTTGTAGTACGCTAAGTCATAAAAGATGTGGTCCACTGAAAAGTTTTATGAAAAAAACCCCAAACTTCAGAGTTTATCATTTGACTTATACTCAATGTCCTGTGAAGACGACATGCACACCTAATTTATTTAGGACAAGACAGTAAAATATGAAAATATTGATCGGTAGTAGGGGAAAATACATTCAAAGAACTGAGAATCCCCAGCTTGGTACCACAGAAATACAAGACATCAGCCTGCAGACCATACCAGATAATTGAAACTGAGAGACCAGGCGTTCCTAATGTGATTGAGTGACCTGATTTCATGGTTTTTAAAAAGTAATTCAGTTGAGTCAAAATAAGATTGGAGTGGTTTGGGTACCTTATGCACCACAGGTCAGTAACTCATCGCTCATGAGAGGTGCCTCAACCCTGAATTGTACGGGATTTGAATCGGGTTTCAACTCCGAGCAAGCACTTTGTTTCAAAGTGAATTCAAAACTCTTTCCTTTGCATTCTTTTTGTCCTTGGATGACAGACTGGGGAAAGGCAGCTTTCCATTTAGCATAGTCGAGTCTAATCCACTGAGGCCTACACTGCACCTGTCCTAGTGTTACTTCAACACCTCCAAGTGGTATGTGTTGCAACATGACTAATATTTACCATGACAGATCTTTTTATAATAACATTCCTGTGTTAAACCAGTATCTTTTCTCAACAAATTCTCAGTAACATGAGGATGCCATACCTGGCTTTGCAAAACATGACTTTTATGCACTTCATTTATATGCATTGACATTTCTGGGAGAGGTCTGCCTCAAAAAATTAAAGCAGAAGGATTGGAAACAACACCGTAGATGTTAAACTGCCAAAGAGTTTAGGGCTCTGAGTCTCATCTAGACAGTATTCTATTCCTGTACATTACTTGCATTGTACTATCTGATTAGAAATGTCTGATTTAAATAATAATAAAAAGAATCACAGAAAGACCACAAATGAGATTCCCCTACACAGGAATTAAGAGAGCTGTGCCAGATCTTGTGACATAAGTTTACCCCCGAGACATCTGGATCATAAAAAATTGATTTATGTACTTTGGCAAAACTTAGATTCTACCATGGCTCGAGGAAGTATGGTTTTCGGAGAATTTGAGAGGTTTTTTGGGGGGTTTTTTAAATTATAATGAATTATTAGAAAAAAATCTCTAGTAAATTCTGCTCTGGATTTGATGCAATATAAAATAATATTCAAAAAATAAAATCAGAGTAGCAGAAATATGCATCTTTAAGTCAATCTATTGGGAATTCCATTACTAATGAATGTTTTCTAGGAGAAAACAGGTAAGATGGTGAAATGTTTTCCTGTGATGGCGTGAGGTGAAACTTCCCAGAGACAGATCACAGAACATCCCAGCTGTGCACTTGACAACAACTGACCTTGTGGTGAGGTCTGCGTGGAGCCCATGTACCACAGGCTGACCTCTGCCTCCTGCCTCATCCCACTCACTCAAGGACATGGCTTTTGCCTCACACCCCACGTGCATTCACACTGCTCTGGGATGGCTGTTTTCCATGTTTTGAAAGTGTCATACCCACATGATGAGTCTCAGAGAAGCCTCTGACTTGGCACTTCACTTCCTTCCCCTAAAGAAGGTACAGGTACACTTTCCACAGGACTGTGTATAAAGAAGTCTATCTTATTATCTATAGATGTATATAAAGATCTAGACATTTAGTGGAGTAAGGACAATAAGGAAAAGGCTGAGGAGGTTTCCCCCAAAAGACTACAGAAAGCAGAAGACCCAGCCGATGGCTCATGAATCAGAACATTTTATTTCAAGGTGAGTTTCAGACAGGGTGGGTGGCACAGAGCTCCCCTGGTCCATGGCTGTGGGGAGCCTCCAGCTGCCTGTGGGACCATGGCGCCGTCCAGACTGGGGCTGCGGGTGCTTCCTTGTCCTTAGGTCAGTGTCCTGTCCCAAGGTCTTTGTTGAAAGCTGAAGACATCTCTGGCTGAGTGGCTGTGGAGGGAGGGGACGGGAGTGCACCATGGTCTCATCCTGTCCCTCTCTGGTCCTGTGGCTGCAGAAGGCAGCATAATATCAACAAACAAAGGAAACAGCCACCCTGGCTGAACCATGGGCATCCCCTGCCCAGGACTCTGCCAGCCTGAGGCCAAGGCTGTCAGTCCCACTTCTCCCTGGCAGCCAGGAGACACCCATCCCATGGTGGCGTGGGACACCACCCATCAACCACCCACTCTGGCAGTGCCTCTGCATCACTAGGTGTGTGCCAAGAGCTGGTGTCATTTTTGATTCCTTAACTTGTAGAAGGTAGCAAATATCTCCAGCTGTGTGGCTGAGGACTGGAGGGCGCCACTGAGACAGAGCTGCTCTGGTGGCTGTGATCATCTGAACTGTTTAGAACTGCGTGAGAATGGAATGAACCCACTCCTAGAAATGCTGGTTTTCTTTTGTACTTTAGCACTAGCGATGACCCTGTATTCTGCTAAGTAGAGAATTTCATCTCACAAGTTATAATTATGAATGGATTTTGAATTGCTTATTACAGAATTCCTATCTTTTAGTAAATTCTCAAAGCAGGATGACTGCCATATTGGCAATCACTGCACAGGATAGACCGTATTCAGTTAAAGAACAGTAAGAAAATATTGTTCATTGCACAGCCCTACAAATTGGATTTTTTGCATTGTACTCTTGTCCTGATCCAAAGCTAGTGTACATATTTTCTTCCATGATCTTTCTGTGATGATTGTCAAAATTATACAACTTTATAGACTTCATAACCACCTTCCAAGATAAGTCCTAGGAATAGATGGGATCTTTAGGCATAAGAAGTTAAAAGTGTCTGCAAATTTGGAATTCCCAGCCTGAGAATACTAAGGACTGGTTTTGCAAGTCTCCTAAGACAGTATTTATCTCATACTGACTTTGTTTTTGTAACATTTGTGTACCAACAAAATCCTTAGGGAGTGGTATTTCTCTTCTTTCACCACAGGAAATTATAATACAGATATATTTATAGGGATGTCTGTCTCTTTAGATATGTAGACAATTGAGTCAGTGGAGAGTGATCAGTACATCTACAGCAGATGATTCCTTCGATTAAGATGAATAGCAACATCAAATGTTCCTGTTTCTATCCAGTGACTGTACCAGGCATAAAACATAGCCAGTCCTAAGGAGAAAGGATGACATTAGCATCACAGTATGGTGGATGTGGTGCAAGTTTTGTTCCCTCACTGCATGAACTTTAGCACTTCTCAAAGTCTTGATCCTGTAAACTAATGTTTCACACAATCAAGAGGGGAAAGTTCTGGGTGTCACCAGGGCTATTTATGAAGTCTTCATGAGATATTTATTGGATAATGCATATAAACAGAATCAAAGAATGACCGAATCATTTAGGTTGGAAAAGACCTTGAAGATCATCTAGTCCAACCATTAACCTAACACTGACAGTTCCCAACTACACCATGTCCCTCAGCGCTATGTCAACCTGACTCTTAAACACCTCCAGGGATGGGGACTCCACCACCTCCCTGGGCAGCCCATTCCAACACCTCACAACCCCTTCTGGAAAGAAATGCTTCCCAATATCCAGTCTAAACTTCCCTGGTGCAACTTGAGGCCATTACCTCTTGTCCTACCACTTGTTACTTGGTTAAAGAGACTCATCCCCAGCTCTCTGCACCCTCCTTTCAGGTACCTGTAGAGGGCGATGAGGTCTCCCCTCAGCCTCCTCTTCTCCAGACTAAACCCCCCCAGTTCACTCAGCCACTCCCCATATGACCTGTGTTCCAGACCCTGCACCAGCTCCGTTGCCCTTCTCTGGACACGCTCGAGTCATTCAATGTCCTTTTTGGAGTGAAGGACCCAAAACTGAACACAGGAATCGAGGTGCGGCCTCACGAGTGCCGAGGACAGGGGTCAGATCCCTTCCCTGTCCCTGCTGGCCACGCTAGTGCTGACACAAGCCAGGATGCCATTGGCCTTCTTGGCCCCCTGGGCACACTGCTGGCTCCTGTTCAGCCGGCTGTCAATCAACACCCCCAGGTCCCTCTCTGACTGGCAGCTCTCCAGCCACTCCTCCCCAAGCCTGTAGCGCTGCTGGGGGTTGTTGTGGCCCAAGGGCAGCCCCCGGCATTTGGCCTTATTGAAACTCCTCCAGTTGGGCTCAGCCCATGGCTCCAGCCTGTCCAGGTCTCTCTGCAGAGCCTCCCTACCCTCAAGCAGATCAACACTCCCACCCAACTTGGGGTCATCTAGAAAGGGAGGTTAAAGTCTCCCACAAGAACAAGGGCAAGTGATAATGCGATTTCTCCTAAGTGTCTATAGAATATTTCATCAACCTCTCTGTCCTGGGTGGGTGGCCTATAGTAGACTCCTACTACAACATCTGCCCTGTTGCCCTTCCCCCTGATTCTAACGCAAAGACATTCCACCCTGTCTTCACTACACTTGTCCTCAAAGCAATCATAACTGTCGCTGACATACAGAGCCACCCCACCACATCTCCCTCCTTGTCTATCCCTCCTAAAGAGCTTGTAGCCATCAGCTGGCACACTCCAGTCATGGGAGACATCCCACCATGTTTCTGTGATAGCCACTACATCTAATTTTCCTGTTGCATCATGGCTTCAAGCTCCTCCTGTTTGTTACCCATGCTGTGTGCATCAGTATACATGCACTTCATATGGGCTGATGTCCCCAGCACCTTTTTGCATTTAGAGGTCCTAAGTCTGGCCTGAGCTTTCACAGGTGTTACCACAGGTGTTACCACGGTTACTGACCCATCAATATCCCTCACATCTTTGTTGTGCAGCATGTCTCTATCCCTTGCCTCCACTGAGATGGCAGGGTGAGGGTCGTCACTGGCACACCAGCCCACAAACTCTGGTAACCTTCCCTGGGCCTTATATCTGGGAGTTCTAGTTTTGTCCCCTTCCCCGTTCAAATCTAGTTTAAAGCTCTGTCAATGATCCCATCTAACTTCTGCCCCAAGATCCTTTTCTCCCTCTGAGACAGGTGCATCCCATCTGATGCCAAAAGGTCTGGCATCCTGTACACTAACCCATGACTGAAAAATCCAAAGCCCTGATGTAACACTAGTCTCAGAGCCACAAATTCATCTGTTGAGTTCTCCTGTATTCTTCTTCATCCATCCCTGCAACTGAAGGGATGGAGGAGAACACTATTTGTGCTCCCAACCCCTTAACCATTTTCCCAAGGCCCTGAAATCTCTCTTCATTGATTTAGGACTTCCTCTGGTAATATCGTTGCTACTTACCTGAAAAACCAAGAGAGGTTAGTAGTCCTTGGGTCTCACTAGGGCGGGCAGTTTAGCTGTGAGGTCCTTGACCCTGGCCCCAGGGAGGCAGCAGACTTCCCTATGAAGCGTGTCTGGTCTGCATATTGGGCCTTTGACACCCCTCAGAACGGCGTCACCCACTACAATGACTCTTCTGGGGTTCTTTTTAGAACTGGTTTTCATACCTTGTCTAGAGCGACCCAGTCTTGGTGTACATTCATCTTCCTCCTTGTTTGACTCATTTTCTTCATCCTTCTCTGCCTCATTCACAAGTTCCAGGGCCCCATATCTGTTGTGAAGGGGCACTATGGAAGGTGAGGGAGGTCAGAAGGGTATTTTTCTGCTTCCCTGAGCAGGGACCTGTTTCCAGCCTCCCCCATCTCTTAGGTCCTCTCCTTCTGCCTGGTAGCAAGAGGATGGGGGATTGCCTGCATATTTTGGAGCCTCCATTTGCTCCTTTTGCTTCAGGCATGCTAAGGTGCTACTTCACCAGTCAATTTCCCTTTCACACTCTCTAATACTTCTTAATCTCTGAACTTCTTCTTCGAGTTCTGCCACCAGGCTGAGCCGGTCATCCAGCTGATGGCAGCGCACACAGCTGCTGTCCCTGCTGCCCTCCGGCAGGACTGACAGGCTCAGGCACTCCCTGCAGCCTGGGACCTGGACCACTGCATGTTTGCGTGGCAGCTCCGTCTGGGTCGCCACGTTCTTTCTGGTGGTGGTTTTGACCCGAGTGGAGACCATGGTTCAGTCTACTCGTGGAGGATGACAAGAGGACAACTTGTTCAGATAAAGTCTAGAGCAAGGAGATGGACCGTGCTCTGTCCGCTTGCCCTGCCTTCATGAACTGACACGACTCACCCTTCTGACACGCCACGCCCTGTTTGCCCACCTGTTCATCACCCTCCCTGGGGCTGCTCTGTGAGGGGCATTGGGTGTCATCACTTTGGGCTCTGCTGAGTCCCCGCTGCCCTCATTAGCAGCTCGCTCTTCCTGCTCAGGGGGGAGGTGGATTGAGGCACTCCCACTTCCCTCGACATTTGCCCTCTCATCTTGTGGCTGCGACCCTCCTCTTTGGAGCCCCTCTCCTCAGCAACAGAGCTGAAAAGGCAGAGGCAATTAGTTAAACTGTAGCCTTAAAAGCCTTTTGTTTTTTTTCTTTTTTTAATAATTTTGTATTCTGCCCTAACATAACACAAAAGTCCTAGACAGTAAAAATATATCAGTACCATATTTATAACTCCCCTGGGTTCTTGTACCATGATGCAACACCTTTTGTTAGGATAAAATCTGAGCAGGAAGGGAACATATCAGGAATTTAATATGAACAGATTTCCTCTCTGCTTTATTCTGAAACTATGTGCTTTCACACAGCAGCAAGGTGAATGCAAAGGTTAACAAAAATAAGCAATAGTTTGCTTCTCAGACTTGCGAAATCTACTGTTCTCCTGTGATCATGTCCTGGTCTTAAGAGAACTTTCCAGGAACCTTCCCTAGGGTTTTGAAGCCAGATTCCATGCACAGAGATTTAACAGAAAAGGTAAGATGTGTGTCCGTGGTTCTTACCGAGTACCTATGGTCCCAGAAAATTTGACTTTTTTTATATGATCTCTTTTCATATATCACCATTTAGATTATCCAAATCCAAATTTCTGTGTTGAGTTTGTGTGTGGTGGGGGTTTTGTTAGCAGGGGAGGGGACAACAGGGCTCCTGTAAGATGCTTCTTGAAGCTCCTCCGGCTCCAAGTCAGACCTGCCTTTGGCCAAGGCCAAGATAACTAGCAACGGTGGCTGAGCCTCTGTGATAATATATTTAAGAAGGGGAACCTGCAGAGGAGGTGGAGGAGTGAGGGAAATGCCTATGCAAGCACCAAGGTCAGGGAAGAAGGAGGAGGAGGAAGAGGGGGAGGTGTGCTGGAGCAGAGATTCCCTTGCAGCCCGTGGTGAGAGGGCAGGCTGTGCCCCTGCAGCACATGGAGGTCACTGGTGGAGCAGATGCCCACCTGCAGGCCGTGGAAGAGCCCAAGCCAAACCAGGGCTGTGCCCAAGGAAGGCCATGACTCTGAAGGAAGATGCTGGAACAGCCTGTTGTTGGGACTGCACCCCTCAGAAGACACTCATGCTGGAGTAGCCTCAGGGAAGGACTCATGTTGGAGAAGTTGATGGAGGACTGTCTCCCATGAGAGGGACCCCACGCTGGAGCACAGTAAGAGTGTGAAGAGTGCTCCACCTGAGGAAGAAGGAGTAGCAGAAACAATAGGTGATGAACTGATTGCAACTCTCATCCCCTTCCCCCTGCACTGCTCCAGTGGAGGAGATAGAGAAATTGGGGAGTAAAGCTGAGCCCGGGAAGAGGGGAGGGGTGGGGGGAAGGTCTTTTTAAGATGTGGTTGTATTTCTCAGTATCTTACTCTGATTTGACTGGTAATAGTGGTGGTGGTGTTCATATTAATTTGATGGGTTTTCTTTTCTCCCAAATCAAGTCTGTCTTTTGCCCATGACCATAACAGGTAAATCTTCCCTCCCCGTCCTTGTATAGATCCTGAAGCCTTTTGTTATATTTACTCCTCCCTATCCCACTGTGGAGGAGGAATGATCGAGCGGCTGTGTGGTACTCAGTTGCCCTCTTAAACCATGACACTTACACAGGTCAAACTTTTTTTTTTTTTTTTTAATCCTGTATGCATAATATATTATTCCTCAGGCACCGAGCAAGTTCAAGATCCCTACTTCCCTTTACATGGCACAGAATATGTTACTCTGCATGGTGCAGGTCTTATCTCTTCCCACTCTTCCCACATATCTTGGCACAGAGGTCCCTGCAGAGTCTACTTCCCTCCTGATTGGCATCTGTTCCCTTGCACAGGAACATCAGATTAGTAGTCATGGTCTGTAACCTCTGGCAAAAGAAAGTCTTATCCCAAGCAGCTTTTAAGCTAAATACAGAAGACATTAAGAGATGGTCTATGTGAAATAATATCACTCACACTTTGCAGAAGACCCCTTTTCTACTGCACCCTACTTGGGTACAGGTTGATATGGGTCACAAAAATTTCTTGTCTTCTTACTCCCCATACTTATTGCTTCCCTTCAGGAAAAACACCATGTGATAGGATTTAGAAAAGGTACGTGAAACCCATAAGGTGCTAAAGCCTTCTGTCCTGGAGTAAGGCATTTACCAACATTTCCGATTAAGTTCTTACCCTTTAATTAAAATACAGCATCAGTAACACAAAACAGTCCTCTTCACCATCATTACAAACACTTTGTGACCGATTACTTACAACTCATTTCACACAGGCTTATGAGAGGATGTTGGCAGATATTTTTGGTAGTAGACCTTGATATGGATTTTGAAGACACCAAAAATGATTGTAAGGAATACAGGAAAGGGAAACAGATAGGTAACATCAAGTAAGAAAGAAAAGTCTGAAGACAGGTAATATGTAAAGCAAGGAAGAACTTAGAGTCATTCCTTTTACATACCCTTGCTCCTTTGTAGGATATTATAAGACAGTCCATGAAAAGATACTAGCAATAGAAATAGTTAATAATTTCTACTTTTCTAGTATCTAGTTCCCTATTATTCACTATTCCATTCTATTCCCTAGTGAGCTGGCACATCACTGCAGGCCAGAATTATATAGGCAATCAGAAAGACTGTATTCTCCCTCTATTCATTAAACTCTTTTAGGACACTTAAACTCTTACATTCAGTTTCTTACTTTTTCCTGCCAGAAGGTTCTGACTTACTAAGGGGAAAAATAAGATAGCACAATGCTAATTCATTGCATTAGTAAGTGTCATCCAAATATAATTTCTTATTCTCCAGCAATTAATCTCTGCTACTGGAATACTTCTGAAAGTTTTTCTCCTGGTTTTAATATAAGTAGTGTCCTGAAAGGGCATGACTATAGAGCAAAACAAATATCTGATTAACAGCCAGTGGTATCTTCCAGTGTCCCAGTTTCCAGTAAGGAATTAATCCTGCTGTTGCTGCTGCTTGTGTGTTATCTGGTACCATGAATAACTATGCTTCTGTAAAATGACTGCAATGTTCTAACTAATCAGAATTCTCCAGTCAACAGTTTTAGTTATGTAAATCTATAGATATGACCTCTTTTTTATATGTTCACTGATTTCAACAGTATTTCCAGGTTCATATATTGTGTAGAAATCAGCTTTATGGCTATAAAGACTAGAAAGGGAAAGCAGTCTTTCCTGTGACTTTCATTCCCATTTTTTCAGAGCAAACTGTTTACTCGGTGGCATTGTAAAAAAATAAGTGATGAGGGTCAGGTGAGAGGGAGAGGAGAGAATGCAACTGATTAGTTTTGACATTTTAGCTTCCAGTGGAAATCTTTTTAAGAAAGATGCAACTAGATTCATTTTACTGTGGAAATAATATTGTTTTGTCTTTTCATCTAAATTAATGCTTGAGAGGGCATAACTTAAATTGCGCTGCACTTTGGCCACAACAACCCCCAGCAGCGCTACAGGCTTGGGGAGGAGTGGCTGGAGAGCTGCCAGTCAGAGAGGGACCTGGGGGTGTTGATTGACAACCGGCTGAAGAGGAGCCAGCAGTGTGCCCAGGGGGCCAAGAAGGCCAATGGCATCCTGGCTTGTGTCAGCACTAGCGTGGCCAGCAGGGACAGGGAAGGGATCTGACCCCTGTACTTGGCACTGGTGAGGCCGCCCCTCGATTCCTGGGTTCAGTTTTGGGCCCCTCACTACAAAAAGGACATTGAATGACTCGAGCGTGTCCAGAGAAGGGCAACGAAGCTGGTGCAGGGTCTGGAGCACAGGTCGTACGGGGAGCGGCTGAGGGAACTGGGGGGGTTTAGTCTGGAGAAGAGGAGGCTGAGGGGAGACCTCATCGCCCTCTGCAGCTCCCTGAAAGGAGGGTGCAGAGAGCTGGGGATGAGTCTCTTTAGCAAAGTAATAAGTGGTAGGACAAGAGGGAATGGCCTCAAGTTGCACCAGGGAAGGTTTAGACTAGATTTTAGGAAGCATTTCTTTCCAGAAGGGGTTGTTGGGCGTTGGAATGGGCTGCCCAGGGAGGTGGTGGAGTCCCCAACCCTGGAGGTATTTAAGAGTCAGGTCGACATAGCACTGAGGGATCTGGTGTGGTTGGGAACTGTCAGTGTGAGGTTAACGGTTGGACTGGATGATCTTCAAGGTCCTTTCCAACCTAGTTGATTCTGTGATTCTGTGACCACACAACCATATGAATTTTATCTTACTCTTTAATATTTCGTTTCAGAGTAATATCTTTGTTAGTTTTTCAGCATTACTGAAAACATCTGAAATGGATATTTTGAATTTATTTATTTAGTTAGTTGCTGACAACTTGACTAATTCATTAGTCATAAATCTTGCTAGAGCACTATCACTGATTTTTAAAGTAAGCAGTTCTACCTGAAAGAACAGCAATCCTAAGAAAACCATCCCACTGGAAGACATTTGAGATTTGGTCAGGGGTTTTGCAGTTATTGGGATGTGCTCCTTCTGATGATGTCTTCTTTGTAAAGGCAACCTGGAGAGCAAATTCTGAGGGAAAAAAAGAAAACCAGAAATCAAGTTTCTTTGTTATACAAAAGGCTAAGCTTCTACTAGGGAAGCAACTGGAATCAGCTGATGGAATCAGCCAGTATTTTTATGTAGCTGTCTCAGAATGGCTCTTCTGCCATCTCATAGTTGGATCCAGTGGCCATCACTGAGCTTTCAAGGTACGACATTAATTATTTTGTGTTTTCACACTACTTCTCGCAAGCACTCAGTCTTTCATTAACAGCTCTTCTAACTCAGCATTCACGTAGTTTCTGATCGTAATTAAGGTATTTCATATGCCTTACAAATCTTGCCTTTTTTTTTTTCAGGAATCCAGTAACAAGATGTATCCCTCAAGGGTCTGTACTGGGGATATTGATGGATGAAAAATTGGACATAAGCTAAAAATGTGCTCTTGCAGCCCAGAAAACCAACCGTATCCTGGACTACATCGAGAAGTGTGGCCAGCAGGTCGAGGGAGGGGATTCTCCCCCTTTTCTCTCGTGAGACCCCACCTGGAGTACTGTGTTCAGCTCTGGGGTACAGCATGTCAGTGCTAACTTGGCCTCTCTTTGAGCACATGGGAGATGACCACATCCCTTTGGAGACCTATTCAGAACTTTTAGTACAAAATTGTACATAATTGTTTAGTTTCCTCTCAGAAGATGTAAATTTCACTACTGCCATGGCCAGAATTAATTTAGTCTTGAAAAATCCTAAGCAATAGTTTTAGAGAAAGCTTTCTCAGATGCTCAAACTGGGAGTCCTTCTTCTCATCTCAATGTGAGCATTTGACCTGGCAGAAGTGGGAGATTTTGAGGACATACATTCTGAACCAAGTTTCACACAAAGTAAAAAAATGTCTCAGAATGTGTAAGGGAGAGGTTAGTGCTGTACCTCTCACAAAGATCTGGATTACTGTTCATACTGTAATAACTCTTTCAGTAACAAAATAAAACTCCGACCCTTCTCTTGACATTTGAGCTTTGTTACCACTAGGCAAAACCCATGGACATTCCAGACCTTGCTCACAACTGCCTATCTTGGGCAAAGTGAAGCAGCTTCACTAAAGCCACTGGTTGAGTGCCCCATCCAGGGATACCTCTAATCTACATAGGTAAGCCACTGTACAATTCCCTCATGTGGAGGAATAAACTGAAGCTGGAAGTGTTTTACACATGCCAGATGAGTACAATAGTCTCATAATCATTGAATAACAGTATGTTAAGCAATTCTTCAGCCATGTTTTGTAAGAGAAGTTTGAGTGAGGCACTTAACTTCAGAAGATGTTTTAAGATTTTAAGTAATATTCTTCAGTGTAGAAAAAGTTTCCTAAATCCTTGGAGAAGAAGTGTATAGTTTAAAACACACACCTCTCTTTGTGGGAGGGGAAATCACATTCTTGCTTTCCATAGGCAGGTTCCTAATCAGATATAGGCCTTTGTGGATCACTTTCTTTTCCACCAATTACTATGTCCGAGTACTGATCTCCAGTGGAGATCTACAAAATATATGGAAAATATGAACCTGGCAACCGAAATTCGTAACTACTTCAGCCACAGACTGAATAGAGACATTGGTTCATAGTCCTTTACAATTTTCCTGTCACTTCTCCCCTATGCCCCACATATGCCAACCAACCTTTCCTTTCACACAGTGTGTTTTTTCTCTGGTATACAGATTATATCAATATCAATCGTTCCTAGCTGGAATTTTGCTTGATACTTGCTGTGTTCCTCTTAGAGAAAGGTTTGTCCCTCTGAAAGCTTGTCTGCTTTTACATATATATATATATATATATATACGCCTATACACACTACTAGGCAAATATATTGCTCATTCCCCCAAAAATTGTTGTTTTGTATGGGAATCCATATATCTAATCTAGGATTTTTCTAAGTATTCCTGTACAAACAGATATGTTCTTCAGCTTTTTCTTGCTAGAGATTTGAAACAAAGGTTATATTACTTTACACAGTGGTGTTTCCAGATTATGGTTCTCAGCATGATTAATCTTCAAGCCGACCCTGTATCAGGACATATTTTTGTTTCCTCAGAGTTCTGGTTTCTGCACAAAGGGAAACTGTGGTGCAGACAGGAACTCTCTGTGCACTGGATGCTCTGTGGATTCAGCATGAGAGTGACCCATGAATTTATACGCTGACATAGTTTTGTTTTCTGTTTTGTTCTCAAATAATTTCCTAATAAGTCCCAGGATTTGATCTGTTGGGTTTTTTTGGTTGGCTGGTTGTTCATGTTGCCATCTAGCAGGTACTGAGCACATTTTTTTCCACTGAACTATTTCTCATAACATCAAGTCTCACTTGCGTAACATTAATGGTCACCTCAGAGCCCATCATTTTACACATGAAGCTGAGTGTCTTCCTCCTCACATGCATCACTTGACATTTATCTACACTGAATTTCATCTTTCATTTTATTGCCTAGTCACTCAGTCTCATAAGTTCCATATGTAGTTCTTCATAGTGATTTCCTGTCTTTTTTATTTTGAATAATATCATATCATCATCAGACTTTATCACCTCAGAGGTCACTCTCTTTTCCAGCTCATTTATGAATATGCTATCTGGAGAACAAATGTAAGCTGTATAGAGAAGAGCTCTTACTGGAAGACACTGAACTCTTCAACACTTTGACTTTAGTAGAAAAGCATCTACCTGAGAATTTTATGGTAGAACTGCCTGTCAAATGATAACAGATGGGGGACTTTGCCAGCCTTCATTTGGATGTTCCCTATGGAGACAGGTACACTGGGCTGCACTGATCCAGGCAAGAGGAAGGGTTTCCACACAGACACATAAGAGAAGATAAGGAATCGATAATTTCCAGATAACTTGGGAAGGATTTCTCAATATTATGACTGCATATGGCTTTCTTTAAATGCCATGCCTATAATTTGTTAGGGTGAGGAAGATGCTCCAGCCACTACTGTAAAGGCCAGAGTCATATACATTCCCATCACATTCCAGATGTTTGTTTGAAAGTAGAAGCAAAGAGCATATATCATACTGAAATGAAGCTATTATTGGGTGGAATTATTATAAAAGGGCATCTTCCTATCATCAGGGAGATGAAATGTCTTTGGAAAAAAACATCAGTCAACAACTAAATGTGTAATCCCAAAATAGAGCTGCAGCAATTAACTGGGCAAACCTAAACTTTGACTCTTTAAGCAAGACAGTAGCAAATAAGAAGGTTATTTTCCCTCTCTGTCTGGAGCTGACAGGACTACTTGTGAAAGATTGCTAATGTATTCATTTAAAAACATATGCTGGAAAATTGAAAGGCATCAGAGGTCACAAGAATGTTATGAAAACCTGCATTACAGTAAAAGAAGAAACTCAGTGTATTTATGTAAAAAAAAAAAAAAAAGTAAGAAGTAATATGAAAATTACAATATGCAGAATCTGAAAAAAAGAAATAGAGAAACCCAGTGACTGGAAGATCAAGCAAGACAAAATTAAATTAAAACTAGAATCGATGCTTGAAGTGAAGTAATTGGCTGTTGGGTCAAATGGATGTGATAGACTCTATTAGTTGATATATTTCAGTTGTGAGTAAGTACAAGGATGATCTAACTGAAACAGAAGTTACATTCCTGTTATGCAAGCTGTTTTGTAGTTGATAATGCCTTTGACATGCTTAGGTCTTTAAAATGTACTAATACATAAACTCAGCCTCAGACGTGAGTAACTGTCTGAACTAATGTTTATTGAGAGGAGTTCAACTGGTCAGAATATATATAGCTTTAAATTTATTTTAGCAGCAAAAATATAATTATACTGCACATACAGGCTTTATAAAGTGGCAAGGTAATCAGAGTACATTATTTCTGTGTCTCTGTGGTCGAACTGCAAAGTACTCTTCTCACAATAGCATGAAACTCTCTACCAATTGAAATCACCTGTTTGAGAAATGGTTTCACATTAGTGTGAGCCTTCATGTCAGAATTTTAATATCTAAGAATAACTTTCTGCACAGTGTTAACTCACAGGTATAGTCCAAAGTCAGAAACACCTTAGGCATAACAGAAGCAATCATCAGTGGGGTTTTATTACTTTTGCTCTCAACTCAAGCACGGGTATTTTCGTCTTATGATCAGATGTCAAGATACAGTTGTTTCTTAAGAGTTAGATTTGAAGGACTGTAATTGGTCTTAGTGTAATGACTTATCTAAACAATGACCGAGAGCTTCATCTTCCATTATTCTGTATTTTTTCAGTATTTCATAGACTTAAATAATCCTCTTCCTGATGGTTGAGTTTGAAGACTTGTTCCACCTAACTACTTTATCACTGCAGCTTTAAATATTTTGGTACAGTTTCAGAATTTCATAATTAGTCCATTAACTCTTGGGTTGTATGATGTATTTCTCCTGAGAAAACTTTTATCCTGAGCAATTTTGATATTTGTGTTAATATAATGGAAGTAGTATGTGTAAGTTTTTCCTTGATCTTTAGAATTTCACTGAAAAGGACCATTTGGGAATCCATTGATTAGTTTTAATCACAGAGTTGGATAATTAAATAACATGTATCTGGCCTAAAATTATTTTACCCTTTGACTGTTTTATGCAGGTCGTGAACAATGAACAATTTGGTACTAAAAAGTAATTAGGACACCAAAGGTAATGTATTTACCACACAAAGACAAATGGCTACATTTTTCATTGCTGCTATTAGTACCTGCAACAACACTTCAGCTCTTATTTTTGCTTGAGTTCTAATTAATGGAATATCTACGGTGGTAGATCATCGCCATGGCTCTCTTTCTGATTCCACAAAGCAAACATGCACGTGATTAAAGCTGTGTGCTTAATGCTTCAGGACATCCACGGGCTTTCACTGTTGCATGTATTACAGTATCATATTTCAGTGATTCCATTTATTTGCAGGCTTAGGCATTGCCAAATCACACCCTTTTTTCCTATAAGCAATATTGCTTCCTAGAGCTAAAACCTGTTGAAGTAAACTAGCATAGCTCCACTTACTTCAGTGCAAAACTTCTTTTTATACATAACTGATTTTTATTACCTGATCTGCTCTTTCTTACTGTTAAGGCTTAGAAAGGTCATATAGTAAAAAAAGATCCCATATAAGAATCAGTTCTCTAGTACAATTATCAAAAGCTAGGGAAAAAAGCTCAACCATGTAAAAGAACACCGGTAGACTCCAGCTTTTCAGAAAACCATTTGTTACCATTTGATTATGTATTATTCTCAGGTTTCATTTATGAGCCTAATCATTCTGTTTAATGTCTTTAATAATCTAAAAGAAAGTCCACTCAACCGAATTCCTCACTGCAACTGAGATGATGTTGCTTTCCTAGGAAATTGTACCTTTCCATTATTTTCCTCATAGTTTAAGAATATTTTTCTGATGTCTTTTTCTATTTTCTAACTCTAAACCGATACCTATGAACTTTGTGCCTTTTATTCCACCCTACATATCTTTTCTCTGCGTCTTTTGTGCACTGGATCACAAAGCCAATGGTACAAAGAAGACCACTGCATTATTAATTATGCTTTCAGAAAGGCTGTCAGCTCTCAGAGGCAATGATCAAATACTTACCTTTCAAATATTCTTTTTTCCACCTGCTCTATGGAATACAGTCTAGTCAGGATATGATTCAGTAATGGGTGGTGTTACACTCAAAGAAAGGCTTTTTTTCTTCTTATTTGGATGTGAATTCTCTGGAAATTTATGTCTATTTTCCAGTGAATCCAACAGATTAAACTGACATTCTTAATGACAGCTAAACCCATGTTTTACTCCTCTTAAGTCAATGTAATTTTTCATTTACAGAGAAGAAAGAAAATATTTGCTATGAAACATATATCACGCTAATCAAAAGAAGGAATTATTTCTGTGGATATAGTTTATTTCTCCATTGGTTTTTCAGGACTGTGTACACAAAGTACCCTAAACCAGTGACTTTTAAACAATGAGATCCTCTTTCAGTTATTCCCAACAAGTTATGCAGCTAATAATAATACAAATAAGATCCAAAATACATATAACAATGTGATCTATGGGAAAATATTGGTGCTTAAAAAAACCCCTTCAAGCTCAGTGTGCATCAATAAACAGAATGAAACTTCCATGTGATTTGTTAGAAAATAATTCAAGTGGATATTGTGACAGTTAAGAATTTTCGGGAGTTTTCAATTTTATTATGAGGGTAAACGTGATTAAAGAAAGTAACTTTGTGATTTAAAATTGCTTAAAATTTACTGATTGGATGTTTAGCCCTAGAATTTGTGATATACAGGGGTGTCTTAGCAAAGCATTAGGCATGGATTCCATTTTCTAGAAGTAGGTGTCTGGTGCCATTTGAAATGACTTTGGTATCCTGCTAGGCCTTCAGATGCTACTGATGAAGGGCAAAGCAGTTCTACAAAGTCCTGTGTAGTACCAGTCAGCAGGATTCTCTAGAACATCTCCAGTCTTACATACATTTAGATAACTGAATCATATCACATATGCTCCAAATAATTAAAAAAAAAATTGTGTGACATCCAGAGCGGCTTCTGCATCACTGTCACGTCTGTGCTGCTGAGCTGTTAAGAGCATGAGGTCAACTTGAGTGCTGAGGTGAGCCTCACACCTCTTCAGCAAACTCCTCTTTCAGTTTAAAACTGAAGGTTCCTTGTCCTGTCACTACAGGCCCTGGTAAAAAGTCTCTTTCCATCTTTCTTATAAGCCCCCTTTATATGTTGAAGGCCACAATAAGATGCCCCCAGAGCCTTCTTTTCTTCAGGCTAAACAACCACAACTCTCTCAGCCTTTCTTCATAGGAAAAGTGTTCCAGCCTTCTGAACATTTTCAGGGACTACCTCTGGACCAGTTCTAACAGGTCTATGTCTTTCCTGTACTGTGAGCCCCAGAGCTGAACACAGTGCTTCGGGTGGAGTCTCACAAGAATGAAATATAGGGGTGGAGAATCACCTCCCTCGACCTGCTGGCCACACTTCTCTTGATGCAGCCCAGGATACAGTTGGCTTTCTGGGCTGCAAGTACACATTGCTGGCTCATGTCCGATTTCTCATCCACTAGTACTCCTATGTCCTTCTCTGCAGGGCTGCTCTCAATCCATTCATCTGCCCCAACCATTGTTGGTACTGGGGGTTGCCCCACCCCAGGTGCAGGACTTGGCAGGTACTGGGCTGCAGAGAAAATGTTCTATTGCCATCACTGCTCTGCTAGTGATTATGCTTAACAAGAGAGCAAGCTATATAGATGAACATGATGACACTGAAAAAATTTGACAGTTAGTAACAAGCTATAGTGATCAAAATTTTAATTAAAAAAGCCTATAAAATAAATTATTGGACTTAGATATTAATTTGCCTTCATTGTTCATTTTTATAAATAATTTTGTAATGTATATTGACTAAGTAGAAAGGTTATGTATCTGCAAAATACTACGCATCACCTGATTGCCACCTGAGAAAGGTGGATTTTTGTCCTCACTGAAAGTCTGGATTTGAAGAGATGATAGTACATGCTTTGTCTTCCCTTCCTACATCAGTGGCAATGAAGAAAATGTTCTGCAACACACTTTCCACTATTTAAAATACTTCTTCACTGCCCTTGATAACTTCTCCTTTCCGATAAAATCCCTGTTCTTTTGCTTGTAAAGCATGATAATGCAAAATTATTCAAGTCATTACAAAACCAACATCTTTATTTTTGAAGTTTGGTGTTTTTTAAGTTTGGTGGTTTTTTTGTGGTCTTGGGTGTTTGGTTTTTTTTTATTTTATTTTAGAGGGAATGGGGTACCTTTTTAAATACAGCAAAGTCAATGGATAAGATTTGTTATGATCTATGTTATGACCTGCATTTGATATGTTTCTAGGAAATGCCTTAACCACCATGATGTTGCACAAAAGAAAATTAAGACTTTGTCTTCATAAGTTCTGTTGTATGAATACAGTGATCCGTGGGTTTGATGCTGTGCATGATTCTGTAGGTCCTCTGGAGATAAGCTAAAGGCATCCCTACTGGGCTGAGCCACTGGGTCACTTATGAGTATGGACTGTGGGAATGCTGCACTCTGGAAAGGTTTCTTAATGAGTCAGAGGCCAAGCCTTTCAGCTCCCATAAAAAATTGACATGTCTGGTCTTGCCCAGGATGAGAACACAAAGGATCTGCCTAAACATAATGTTAAGAGAGATAGGATTAAGGTCTGCACTTCTGCACCCGAATGTCTAAATACCACCCAGCCCTGGGTGTCTGAATATTTCATAGATTTGAGTATTAATATTCCCATATATAAGTTCCACCTAAAAAATAAGTAATCAGGTTCTTCTCTTAGATATTCCATCAGAAGCCCTTAAAACCAATCACCAAAAATTCTGCATGAGGTACAATACTGACCTGACAAAATTCATAAAAAGTGACTACAGGGATGGATATCTAACAGCAGTGAGGCAGCCAAAAACCTTGGACCTTGATAGTGCCACCATTCAACCATGAAAAAATAGAAGTTAGCACTTTTTACCACATAGCAATTTTTGTAAAAAAAAACCTATAGAAAAAGGAAAGAGCGGAGAGATACACTTGGCACATTTAAAAGAGCACCTGGTAGATTTTCAGAGGAATTTGGAGTTGACTTAGCTTTTTGCAAATAATCCATTTTTAGACACTTTTTTTTTTTTTTTTTTTTTTGAATATCACTCAATACATTTTCAGAATCTTCATACTCTTTAAGACAATTATATTAGTTCAACATCTTAAAATTTACTGTTTTCTGTTCTTAGCCAATTGCAGACAGCAAACCTCTAGCTAACTTATTGCCACTTTGGTTTAGGTTAGTGCTATTTGTTGATGCCCAAACAAGTCAGGTAGAAAAATATTCAGCATAATTCATGAATTTTGATTCCCATTTAATAGTCTGCATCCTAAATCCAATGGGTAAGAAACTGACAAAAATAACTCAAATAGACAAATCACCTGGTTCATTCTCTAAGAACAAACAATTATAAAGTTTGAAAAATAGTTTGAAAGTCCACTGAAACATAGCTTTTTACATGCTACTGTATAAATGGTTTTGCATACTTACGGTAACATAAAATAATAACAGCTTACAAGCTACAATGAAAAAACACACTGTGGCATTATAAGCTGTCATGGCGAATATTAAAATCCATACTTTCTTTTCACATAACAGTACCATATATATCTGAAGAAGAGGAAGTATTTATTTATACATACTTTTTAACATTTTTCTTAGTAAACATTGCTCAAAATTATTTTTTTCTTAATTTAATTTTGCCCTCAATTGTTTTCTGGTTTTATTTGTTTTGTTTGGGATTTTTTATACTGGTTTACCTCACTGGTGTTCCAATGTTCTGAGGGGTTGGGGCACAGAGCAAAGCACTATTAAAACCTTTTAGTAATATTTCCCTTTCTCATGCCATTGTGGCTCATCAGCATTCCCATTCAGCAAAGTAGTTAAGTGGGTGCCTAAAGCTGGGCTTGTAAGGGAGTTCAGTTTAAAATAAGGCTCAAGACATTTTTCAGATTCAAGGCCTCATTATTTACACTGTATCAAAGTGCTACAAAAGAGTGCCCAGCAGTAATGGATTCACAGCCACCTGAGAACATAGGCATAGGAAAGTCTGTAAATAATGGCAGCACTTTTTATTAGTCCAAATAGTATAACTGGAAAATTAGGAAAGA
The DNA here is from genome assembly GCF_003259725.1 of Athene cunicularia. Classification (NCBI taxonomy): domain Eukaryota; kingdom Metazoa; phylum Chordata; class Aves; order Strigiformes; family Strigidae; genus Athene; species Athene cunicularia. The sequence continues at coordinate 14,564,172 of NW_020799091.1, read as the reverse complement.
TGAAGAACGGCCTTTACATACAATCCTTTACAACTCTATGGCTTGCAAAGTTGCAGAATTTTTGCCTCCCTTGAGTGGATATGTAGTGAGAAAACTAAGGTGACTTGGATATCACTTAATGGGATGCAAGCTACTACAGCCCCAGAGCTAATGTTAGTTGAGCAATATGTGAGAATTCCTTTTACAAACTACATTTGTCTTTTCTCTGCCTATGCAGAAAGTTTCAAAATTTGTACTGTAAAACTGTCTTATGCACCTTGAAGAACATATACTACTATAAATGCCATTTAGCATTCAATGTAAGACACTTTGCAACTGAGGTAATTTATAGTATCTGTTATAAAGCTTCAAATAGAAACAGATTTTAGTATCTTTCCTATGTCTACTTTGCTGTGAAGAAAGTGAATTTTGCCATGTCTAACCTTTGGCGGTGTCTTCCTGCTGTCATCCATAACGGAAAGAAAGCTTCATACAACAGATCCATATTCTCTAAGAATAAAGACTGCCTAATCATTGCATAAAAGACAGAAAATAACCTTAACAAGTTGCAATAAACTCTACCAGCAAGATGAGTTTTGGAAAAACTTAACAACTGAGTCTGCAACTATTTATACATAATTTGTGTTGATTTCTAGGAGACCAGTCATGTCCTGAATCTCAGGGAAGGCACAAGAAACTATTAAATTGCACAGTGTTGGGGCTTTATATTATATAAAGGCAAGTTTATAAAGAAATGTTGAATGCAGAAAACTAGAATTTAAGTCTACTAGGTACCTGACACAGTTCTACTGATGTGCTTTATCATCCATTTAGCACCTTTGAACTTGTATCTTTAAACTGGATGTCCTGAAGTCTGCCTAACTCACAGGGCCCTGAGAATTTAATAAATAATATTTGCAAAGTAGATTCTTACCTTAGGATAGCAAGTGCTTGATAGATGAATGGGACTTGATTAGGAAAGGTACTAGAACACTAGGAAAGGCTAAGAATTAGTTACCCAAACACCTTTAAAAATCTGTCCTCTGCACTATATGTGTATTTAAATTTAGATACTTGCAGATATATTGTTTGAGACTGGGAGTCTGATGGTTTTGCTAAGTGTGGCAAAGTCATTTCCAAAAATAAAGTCACGCTAAACTGTATAGAAGGAAGGATTAAGGATTGTCTACTTCATGAACAGCAATTAATTTTTAGTTTCTTACATTGTTCTACTTCTCACTACACATCCCATTTGATATTACATCTGAGCTACTTTTGAACAGAAATATTCTATAAAAGATTCATTCCAACAACTAAGTTTTTCATCCTGTTTCAGGTCATCTAACTGATCTTCTTAAGTCCTTTTCCCCTGTTTTGTTGGATGCCTACCCTATCTTCAAAGAAGTTTCCCTTCAGTTTTGCATTCTAACAGCAGATGAATTGATTCATTAACTACTCAACCATTCTTGACTCAAAAGAGAGCCAAATTCATCACCCTTTTAAATGCTGAATAAAAAACTAAGTGCACAAAAAATTTCTTCACGTAAATAAAAAAAAAAAAAAAAAAAAAAAGTAGAAGTTATGTTGTGCGAAAAAAATAACATTTATGCACAGTGGGTCTTACAGAGCTTATAATGACATCCTCTTTCTGTGCTTGTGGGAAAAGCTTGAGATGATACCTTAAATTAAACTTCGAAGGTTTTCTGGTGGGTCATGCTGCTACTTTGTGTCTTAGCAGTCAAAAAATCATAGAATCATAGAATTGTTTAGCTTGGAAAAGACCTTTAAGATCACCAAGTCCAACCACCAACCTAGTACTGCCAAGTCCACAACTGAACCCTAAGCACCACATCTACACATCTTTTAAATATCTCTACGGATGGTGACTCATCCACTTCCCTGGGCAGCCTATTCCAATGCTTGATAACTCTTTCAGTGAATAAATATTTTCTTAATATCCAATCTAAACCCACCCTGGCACAACTTGATGCTGTTTCCTCTCCTCCCGTCACTTGTTATTTGGGAAAAGAGACTGACACCCACCTGGCTACAACCTTCTTTCAGGTAGTTGTAGAGAGTGATAAGGTCTCCCCTCAGCCCCCTCTTCTCCAGACTAAACCCCCCCAGCTCCCTCAGCCGCTCCTCATAAGACCTGTCCTCCGGACCCTGCACCAGCTTCGTTGCCCTTCTCTGGACACGCTCGAGTCATTCAATGTCCTTTTTGGAGTGAGGGGCCCAAAACTGAACAGAGTATCTGAGGTGCAGCCTCATCAGTGTCGAGTACAGGGGGATGATCCCTTCCCTAGTTTTGCAGGCCACTGTATAGGTCATAAATTTTTAAGAAATTGCCATGGTGGGAAAAGTTCCTACTTTGTTATTTATTAATGTCTTTTCTTCTGAATATGGAAGCACGCCAATACATTTAATATTCTTTGCTGCAGTTCAAACTGTTTCACTATTTGCTCAATTCAGACACAAATAAGGGCAGAAGTAAATGTAATCCCAAAGCCCCAAAACCAGGTATCAATTCACTGTAACTAAAACTAGAATGCACCGCAGATTCCATAACTTCCAGTCTGATTACTAGACTTAGGCACCATTTTTCATTATGTAATTAATTTCATCTTTCTTCATATTTCCCAATTAGTAAAAAGAGATTAAGAATATTTTTTACAAAGAGTATTTCACACTTATACATACTAGAAAGGACCACAGGAAAGAATCACAGTATAATTAGGACTAGGTTTTGTCTAAAGCTCCATGCATAGCAGATAAAAGGCTGTAGTTGTAATACTTGCTGCTATGTAAGTATAGAAGATTTATTTCATGCCACAATAGTTCTTACCTCTCACTTACACAATGACCACCATCTTCTGATCACACTGCCTCACCTTTCTCCTATAGCCATGAAACAATTTAACACAGTGATATTCTCTTCTCCCCATCATTCTGTGGGAATATACCCCGAGTAATTCCATTTAATTGCTTGCTCTTGTGGTTTGGGTTTAGTTTAAATTCTGATTTAAACTTGGATATTCTCATTACTCATGAATCACCCAGTGCTTTCTCTTTGCTCCTGAATTAATAGATCCAGTACATTTCGTGGAAATGAGTTATACTAGTAATTCACTTTGCTATCTACTTTTTTCACTATCAGATTTATTGTTCACATGTCTGCAGCTATGCTTGCTTGCTCTGGCATCTCTGAAAGTCCTGTGAATTTGGAGTCAAACTGTGAAAATTCTCTCCAGAGCGTGAGATTAGGCATCTGCAGGTTGGGGACAGATGAAATTATACACAAGAGCATTATATTCTTCTTCTGTACATAATAATGCTACAAGCATGAGAGAGAAAGCTTATTAAAGTCATTTGAAGTCTAAGAGTTTTAAGAGATAGTTCAAACTGGTATCATACTGTATTCTTCTTTTATGCTGAACAGACTATCTTCTCTGATGTAATGCTGCCAATCTGCCCTTTCCATTTTCTCTTACAGCCGGACTACTTTTTATGTATCTCATGCCCTTTGGGTCTAAATCTGCTTAGTAGTACTTAGAAGCCAAATTTCTAGGTGCCTTTGAAATGCTAGAGAAGAGAAAGCCAGACAGATTGTCCAGGGTTCCATTTACCTTGTATCTATTTTAAAAGAACATTAAATCAAGGATTTAAAGTACCCTTGTTAATTACTACTTGCTATACTTAATTATAGGACAAGATGGCAACATAGCCTACTGAGTCATTTGGATAGACCTTGCAAAGATTTGATCTTCTGTGATGTTATGTCTTGAATTTCAAATTGAACAGAAAATTCAAATCTGTGATCTGCGTTAGTTAAACACTGCAGCCTTTGGGTTCAGGTATTAATTCCTGTGTACACAGGATAATCATCTCTTGCCTTCTAATAATTTTGTGAACACTAGCTGGCAAATATAACTTGTCAGTTATAGGATAGAAGGCCCGATAGCTACAGTATTACTGTGGGATATGGAAATAGAGAATTTAATTCCCTATTTTATCACATATTCCCTGTGTGATACAAGGCAAGTTACCTAGTCTTAGGGGTGGCATCTATATGGAAGCTGAACTTCCTGGTCACAGCAATGACACATGATCATATACTGTGGAGACCTGGTTCCAGGTATTTACTTTGTTCTTGTAAACAGTGAGAATGAGGACTGATTAAAAATCCTACTTTCCCTTGTAAATGGTAAAACAGCACCATCTAAGAAGAATTTTGGCTTTTCTTGCATGCATGGTATTAGTCCTGTGATGTCATTGCAAAGGCAGGCAAGGAATATGAAAATGGTCAGAGACATGCTACTGAGGTGGGTCTGCTGTCCCTGTAGATAACAGTGCCTTTACAATGCAGAGGTATTAGAGATTTTCCTACTGTGTGCAGCAGCTGGCTTAGTCTAAACTTGGCCCTCGCATCAATCCCTGTGAATAACATGGTCAGCTGGTAAATCTGCTTTCAAAAAACAGTGTACACAGAACCTATGTCTTCCAGTTCTCCATCAGTAAAACAATGGCAGGTTATAATTAATAATGTCTAACAGAGGTATTATGAAGATTAACATACTTTGAAAATGGCTCAGGTACTATTTTAGATGGGAACTATAAGTATATATTACTGATTGAAGTTGTATCAATTCCACAAAGTATATTACATAAAATATACTAAAGGCATGATAATTCATTACTATTTTTAGTACTAATAAAAAATAACTATAGACAGTTACAATGTGTTATCTGTAAATATAAATATTTGCATAATGATCCCAGAGGAAATCTAATACTTCTGAAATGTCCAGTTGATGTCATCTCTAAAGCATTCAGATAACCCTTATATTTGGTAGAATCAGATCTCCAACTTCTATATAGATGTTCTCCAGTACTTACAATCCTAAAAACATAGACACCAAATTCATAATCTTGATTACAAAAGGAATATAATAAACTGTCGTTTTCCATTCACTCAAACAGCTAGGGTCCAGCTGGGTTTATCCCTGAAAGCTCTTCCATATGCAAAAAGATTAGGTCTTGGAGTAATAGAAGATGACTCACTGATGATTTCATGAACTGAAGACAGAAAATGGCTACAAGGTCTTCATTAAGTTAGCGATAGGCATCTGGTTGATCAGATAAATCCACAAAAACAAAGCATGGACTGGCTCCAAAGGAGGGCCATGAAGATAATCAGAGGGCTGGAGCACTCTCCTATGAAGACAGACTGAGAGAGCCTGGAGAAGGGAAGGCTCCAGGGAGACCTTATAGCAGCCTTCCAGTACTTAAAGGGGGCTACAGGAAAGATGGGGAGGGACTTTTTACAAGGGCATGTAGTAACAGGACATGGGGTAATGGCTTTAAACTGAAAGAGGGTAGATTTAGATTAGGTGCAAGGAAGAAATTCTTTCCTGTGAGGGCAGTGAGACACTTGCACAGGTTGCCCAGAGCAGCTGTGGCTGCCCCCTCCCTGGCAGTGTTCAAGGCCAGGTTGGACGGGGCTTTGGGCAACCTGGGCTAGTGGAAGGTGTCCCTGCCCATGGCAGGGGGGGGTGGAACTAGATGGTCTTTAAAGTCCCTTTGAACTCAAACCATTCTATGTTTCTACGACTGTATAAATGTTTTCAAGGCCCTGTTCTTTAATTTATTGATGTTAACCTGACATAGGAGCTATTACTACAGTAGTTTGACTGTGAATTAGCTACACGATTTTGACTAAGGGAATGGTAATGCACTGTGTTGAGTATGGCTGCTCTATTATTCAAGGATTAATGGCCTGTTTGACAGACCACTGAAATGAGAAAAAAAAAAAAAATCCCTTTGGTTCAGTTGAGATTTGGATTAAATACTAACAAAATATATACTGAGGAAATCAGTTATATGTGATTTTGTCTTGGTCCATAATTAAATTGAATTTTATATTTCTTCCTCTGTAGATCACTGTGATAATTTATAGCAAGATATAAAATAACTACTTTTCCTCTATGTTTTTTAAAGCATAGCTCATTTTGCAGCAGATGACACATGAAGGAAGAGCTGGACCGTGTAAAGGCAATCAAATATAACCACAACACAGGAATTTTCAGTTGTCTAGGGATAGCTTTTTTCCTTTAATGTCTAAGAAGTGATATACATTATGAGTCTTATAATGAAGATGAAAACATAACAATCCCAGTATAAAACCAAGTTGCTTTTCAATTACATTAAAAGTCATTATAAATTCATCTCTTTTACAACATACTTTACAGAAATCAAAAAGCTTTATGGGAACATGATGATGGCACAGTGTTCTGATCCTGATTCACATCTTTTCTTTAATGAATCAAATACAGAGTGGAAAATACAAAGTAAAATACCGAGAAAAAATTAAGGCACTAAAAATAAGTTCACTAAAGCACTAAATGGGAATAAAATGGATCAAACCTTTAAATGTCATCTTATTAAGCAGATGAATGCCATTCAACAACTGCCTTAACCAAAAGGAGTAGAGGAAATATCAAAAAGGCCAAGCACGAAGACCTCAATATTTGGAATGTTTGCCCTTTGTACCTTTTACAGTGCAAACGTGAGGAATGAAGGGGCAACATTCAAAGGCTGAGAATATGGTCTCTCAGCACAAAAAAGAGCAAAAGGATAAAGAGAATGCAGAAGATGACAGCATTTGGATAAAAGCCAGTCATATAAAGATATCAGCACAGAATAATAGAAGAGACTGGCAGACATCCCAAATCAATTATGGAAGATTACCACAGCATAGGCCAATATACTTGCCTTCAGAAAGCCTAAGATGTGGATAACAAAGTTCAAGACTAGCTACAAAAAAAAGGAATAAAATGTGAATTTGGGGAGGTAGAAGGAAAATGAAGGCAATGTTAACTATAAATCAAAGGAAGGTACAAATGTCTTGTGATTTCACTTTGACACCTCTGTATGACCTACACAGGATCTCAAATTACTGATTATAGACTGTACCTAAGACAGTAATTCAGCAGGTGTGGAGCATATTGAGACATCTCATCCTGCAACCAGGTAGACTCTCACTTGAGGTTCAGTACTCCTGAAAAGATACAAATTAGTATAAACTCCCAAGAGCTTAATCTGCTCAAACTGTGAGATATTCTTACCAAACCAGTTATGTCTAACATGATGGATTTTCATTTTTTAAAATCAATAACATTTAATGGAGACTAACAAAAAACTACAAATAAAACCCCTGCTCATAAATCAGTTCTGGTTGTAAATAAACCCAAAGCTATTTCCATCACTTCCTCAGGAAGGGAAAAATGATCACCTTGAGTATCTTAAAACTTGTGATGAAGGTAAACTAGCCCATAAATGCTGCACGTAGTAGTTCAACATACATTAATACCTGGTTACTTGGGCTACAGCTAATAATTACTTACTTGGATACAGCTGATGGCTGGCAACCGCATTGAGACTGCATCTGAAAATACACATCAATTGACAGGAAATAAAGCTATTAAAATCGTATACTGTTCAACTTTTATGAATAACAAACTAACATTCCTTAGTTCTTTAAAACATAGCTCCTTCCACTGCAATGATGGACTGAATTCCAAGCTAAGAAAGCACATCTTCCTTGGATTCAATTTTTTCTTCGTACTTCTCAAATGTCTAATATAAGAGTAATGATTCTCATTTTTAATCTAAATCTCTGTTTAAAGTGTTACATACTTAGAAGGTAATTGTCAGGCAAGCAGAAATTGTCCCTTACACTTCATTTACTTTTTCTTCTGTGCCTTCTGCAACAGAATTTAGAAGAATGCATTATTACGCCTTCTATAGAGAGTTATTATCCTCATTTTGTTTATGAAAACACTAAGAAAATATGATACAAAAATGGTCGGACTGTAAATCATACACTGGCTACCTACCTCACAGTCACAGAGCTAGGTTACCTGAATTGAGTTCCTTTTCATCTCTGACTAGATCTGATGATGAGCATAAAATAGGGTCTCTCTCTCTTCTACAAATATATTAGAAGACAGTGTGTGTGTGTGTGTGCAGGTGTGTACAGCAAACTACTCTAACAAACAATAAAAAACCAGTACTGTGTGGATAGGTAAAAGTGTCAGCTATAAGAATACAGTCAAGATAAACACATAACTTCCAATACAGAATCTTATGGAAACACCACTGTTTTTAATTACTTAAATATTAATTCCTTCTCTGTTAACACTCAGGTTTGATCAGAAAACACTATCCAAATGCTTTTCTAAAATCTGCAGTAAACCTCTTTTATCTCTTTTTATTCAAGAAAGAGCCCCAACGTTCTGCCCTCTACAAATTGTTCTTTTCAGATCTCAGTGACTCAGCTGACTTTGTTTCAGATTAGTTCACTTTGACAACCGACTGAAGACCAGAGCAGCAGATTCTGTGGTCCTGAAGTTTTAAGCAAGGATATTTCTTTCAGAGGTAAATATCCGTAGATTTCTTTATTATAATTTTTGCTTGGTGTCTTACATTTGCACCACCACCATGATGTGCTCAGTGTAAACCAGCTCTCTGTGTATAGCAGCCACTGTGCGGCATGTCGCTTTTCAGCCATGCAGTTTTACACAGGGTAGATTCAAATGTCAGATTGCTAAATGCATTTAATTTCCACCTCCTCTGACTTTTGATATAGGGCAGCTGCCAGTATAGCCATACAAATAGCAGATCTGTCTAAAACATCTTTCTAAGAGTGAGTAGTCCCACAGTCCTTATTTAAACTGAGGGTGGGGAATGGTAGTAATGCAAATATGCCTAATCATGTGCTGAATTGGTCAGTGTTAATGGAGTGACTAAAAAGTTCATGGTCCATTTCTCCTCTCCTTTTCCAAATAAATTTGCAACTGCAATAGATTTACAATTGTAATGTCTGGATATCCACTGTGACTGCAGGTGATGTACTCTTCTGAAAATCAGGTTTCCAGAATTAGTAGGCAATTTTGGAAATACAGGTCTAAATCAGTTTTCTGGTGTCCTGCAGTAAACTAAATCAAGTCAGGCTTAGAATTCATGTCTCCAAAGCCCATTTCCAATATGTTAGATGTTAATGCCCTGCCTATGAAGGTCACCAAATTCTCATACACTGTTCAGTGTGTTCATAATGGCTAATAAGAAGATCACATGATCTACTCCTGTTTCATGAAAGTTTCCATTGTGATACAGACAGAGTGAGCCTACAGCAAAGCCTCTAATGCCTGGTCCTACTGACTTCCATCATCCAGGGCATATTCCAGGCAAGGAAAATACAGATGAAAGGAAGTTAGTATGGAAAGGCAATGGTAGCTAATGCTGTCTGATGAGACTGAAAAACTTGTTGCTCATACAATATCCCCAAGACTCACACCAGGAGGACACATGAAAGGTGCCTTGTAATTTTAATGTAAACTGCGTTCGAGGAACTGTGAATCAAGCGGTACAATCAATTTCTGCCAGACACTGCAATCCCTGAGTTGTTTTAAGTTACAGTATTGCACACAATTTTAAGTGCTTAGTCAAGGTCCTTTTCCTTCCACACAAGTCTGTAACACTGGCATGCAAAGTTATTGTCATACATGCAATGCTACAGTGCAGCTTTGCCAGGAAGAATCAGAGAGAAAATTTTGTTAGGCACTTTAGCCTAATGAGTTTAAACACTGACTTGGACTGTCATTTGTTACTTGATAATTTTGTGTGATGTGACATTAGACAAATAATTTTAAACACTGTTTTCACAGTCTCTACAGTGTGAATGTTACAAACACCTAGCTAGCTTCCAGAGAAAAGCTCTGATGATTGGGCCTTTTTTGTAAAAACTTTTGAAAATGCAATGTCCTAACTAACTCAGAAGGAATGCTGAACAAAGGACTAGAGCTGAGACACATACAGGCTTACAGGGCTGCCATACAAGATCTGTTGCCTGACACAGAACCAAGAAAGGCTGGAAGTTTCTCAGAGAGAGATGGTAAAACCACCTATTATTAAATTGCCCTCCTTTCCTGCTATAAGACTCTTTTCAAACTTTAACTCTTTGAACTGAAATGCAACATTCCAAGTGTCTGCCTCAGACTGATGCCTTTTCATTCACAGAGAATAACTATTATACTGCTGTTAAGATTGTCATACTAAGTTTTCAAAAGGCATTCTGTGCAACCTTAATTTGGTCCCTTGTACATATCTATTATGAAGCCAACTAACAAATAACATGATTGGAGATTATTTTTTCTTATATAGTCTCCGCCTTATTCAGTGCCAAAAATGAAGTTCATCACAGAAGGCAGGATTCACGTGTCCTGCCGTCAGGTATCTGCAGCCCTGATGCCTACACCTGAACTAGTCTCTTTGGGCTTTCCTTAGTGTCACCAAAAAAAGAAACAGGTACTTACAGGGAGCAACTCATCTTGTTCTTAGACAGACATCTAAAAACATGAACCCTGTTCAAAATCTGTACATTTTTGTTTGTGTTAAAGACATATCTATGGTTAGAGGTAGGAGTTTATTTGGCAGAATATGTATCAGGCATTCAATCTGGGTGCCAAGTGTGTAGTGAAGTATGCCATCATCCCCTTTCTCAAATTGGATTGGGGTGAAGAAAGATTAAGGTAAATAGTTTCCACTAGTTTTAAGTACTAAGATTTATAATGCTTGGTATTATACAGCAGTACACATATTCAAGAAACAACTTCTGTTAACTTCAACTATAGTTATGCATGCTCTGCACTTCTTCAAGTCAGACCCTACTGTCTCCAGCTGAGTATCCAGAAAATGAAAAACATAGCACTACAGACCAGCTGTGAGAAATCTGGTTTACGTCATCTGTGTAGCAACACAAACAGGCGGGTGTAGAAACCCTTTCATGGCACTCAGCTGCCTTAGGGATTCAGTTTTCTTTTCCATCAACCTCTTGCCCCACTCACTTCATAACTTTCAACTCTGCAACAAATGTAATAAAGGTTCTACAGACTATCTCCCTTTGTACTGTAAAATCATGATTCATCTCTTCCCTTATGTGTACTGAATCCTCTAAAAAACTAGTTTGCTCACCTAATAATTAAAGCATATGTCCTACATATGTAAAAGGAGGCTGAATTAAGATTCACAAAGCATTTTACTCCTGAAATTTCCTAACTCCTGATTGCTGTGATTGTTCAGGCCAAAGTTCATCTGCCCTAACATCAGAGACTCACAGAATCATCTAGGTTGGAAAAAACTTCGAAGATCATCCAGTTTAACCATCAACCTAATGACAGTTCCCAACTCCACCATATCCCTCAGCGCTATGTCAACCCAACTCTTAAACACCTCCAGGGATGGGGACTCCACCACCTCCCTGGGCAGCCCATTCCAATGCCCAACAACCCCTTCTGGAAAGAAATGCTTCCTAAAATCTAGTCTAAACCTTCCCTGGTGCAACTTGAGGCCATTACCTCTTGTCTTACCACTTATTACTTGGCTAAAGAGACTCATCCCCAGCTCTCTGCACCCTCCTTTCAGGGAGCTGTAGAGGGCGATGAGGTCTCCCCTCAGCCTCCTCTTCTCCAGACTAAACCCCCCCAGTTCCCTCAGCCGCTCCCCGTACGACCTGTGCTCCAGACCCTGCACCAGCTCCGTTGCCCTTCTCTGGACACGCTCGAGTCATTCAATGTCCTTTTTGTAGTGAGGGGCCCAAAACTGAACACAGGAATCGAGGGGCGGCCTCACCAGTGCCGAGTACAGGGGTCAGATCCCTTCCCTGTCCCTGCTGGCCACGCTATTGCTGACACAAGCCAGGATGCCATTGGCCTTCTTGGCC
>NW_020799091.1:14543163-14552364 GCF_003259725.1 Athene cunicularia | reverse complement strand
TCCTGTTCAGCCAGCTGTCAATCAACACCCCCAGGTCCCTCTCTGACTGGCAGCTCTCCAGCCACTCCTCCCCAAGCCTGTAGCACTGCTGGGGGTTGTTGTGGCCCAAGGGCAGCCCCCGGCATTCGGCCTTACTGAAACTCCCCCAGTTGGCCTCAGCCCATGGCTCCAGCCTGTCCAGGTCTCTCTGCAGAGCCTCCCTACCCTCGAGCAGATCAACACTCCCATCCAACTTGGGGTCATCTGCAAACTGACTGAGGGTGCACTCAATCCCCTCGTCTAGATCATCAATAAAGATGTTAAACAGGAGTGGCCCCAAAACCCAGCCCTGAGGGACACCACTCTGATCAGCTGCCAACTGGATTCAACTCCGTTCACCACAACTCTTTGGGCCCGGCCATCCAGACAGTTTTTTACCCAGCCAAAGCATGTGCCCATCCAAGCGTCGAGAAGCCAGTTTCACCAGGAGAATGCTGTGGGAAACACTGTCAAAGGCCTTATTAATGTCAAGGCAGAGTTTCCTTAATGTTTCCTTATGTTAGATATCTAAGTCTGTGCTGATCACCCATATTTTTTTACAATCACCAGGGAAAGAGAAAGCCATTGGAAGTGGGGGAAGGGCAAGGGGAACTCAACACTTCCTAAAATAATTATGAAAATGACCTGTTAGATTAAGCACCCTTTCGTGGTATCTCTCACAAACTGTAAAGAGTGCCTATAGTGTCTGAATCACATTTAGCATTCTAAGTTTCGTTTACCCTTCTAAATTCTGTTTTCTAAGTGTGTTTAGGTGTGCACATATCTTTCTTTTGTTTGTCTGTTTTTATCTCATTCTGCCATTCCAGATACCTCTGGAGAAGGTTCAGTATTTAATTTAGAAAATAATTCTGAATGAAAATGGAGCTAGATAAATGACAAAATATATTTTACTGTACATGCTACTTCCGAGGAATGCATTGAATTAGTATGCTTTGTTGGATTCTCCCCCAGGAGACTGATTTAGTCTAATGATAGTGCAAGGTCATTAGCACAGTATCAGCATAAATTCTGCTTAACCAATTCCAGGTGGTTAACTAGTTTATGTTAATGTGTTGTGTGCATAAAACTGTGAACTCAACTCCTCTGTATGACAACATGATCTGAAGAAAGAGTTGGACAGCCTGAATGTATTCCCACTAATTTGGAACCAAAGATAAATCATTCTCACTCCTGCCCCTAAGATAAGCTGAAGACTCTCATGCGTTGACATTTAAAGCAGATTGAAAATAATTTTTTCTTAACAAGATGATTTACACACTGCACATATTTAAAAGAAATAAATTTAAATATGCTTAATGTGCTTTCTCTAATACTTACAAATAAACTCCATTTGAAAATCTGGTCACTTATATATTGTACTCTGTTGTATATGGGTTCTATTTTCGTTCTGATGTAAAATTACCTTCCCTGAAAAAAATGAACTGTAAACACAGAGTACATTTTAAGATATACAAGGCTGAGTGCAAGGTCCTGAACCTCGGTCAGGGTAATATCCAGTATCAAGACATACTGAAGGGATGAATAGATTGAGAGCAGTCCTGCAGAGAAAGACTTGCAGGTATTGGTGGAAAAAAAGATGGACATGACCCAGCAATGTGCGCTCACATCCCAGAAAGCCAACTGTAACCTGGGCTGCAAAAGAAGTGCAGCCAGTAGGTTGAGGGAGGTGATTTGCTCCCTCTACTCTGCTCTCACGAGACCCCACCTGGAGTACTGTGTTCAGCTCTGGGGCCCCCAGTACAAGAAAGACATAAACCTGCTTGAGTGGGTCCAGAGGAGGGCTCTGAAAATGATTAGAGGGCTGGAACACCTCTCCTGTGAAGAAAAGCTGAGAGAATTGGGGTTGTTTAGCCTGGAGAAGGCTCTGGGGAGACCTTATTGTGGCCCTTCAATATATAAAGGGGGCTTATTAGAAAGACAATAGAGGGTAGGTCTGGATTGGATGTAAAAAAGACATTTTTTATGATAAGGGTGGAAAGACACTGGAACAGGTTCCCAGAGAAGTTGTGGATGGCCCATCATTGGAAATGTTGAAAGTCAGTTTGGATGGGGCTTGGATCAACCTATGTGAAAAATGTCCCTGCCTATGTCAGGGATGTTGGAGTAGATGATCTTTGAACACTGCTTCCAACCCAAGCCATTCTATAACCAGAAGGCAGAGTTTTGAGCCTCAGAGTTTTGAATTTCTGACCCTTATGTTCTGGATTTGTTCATTTAATGGTGCCCACTTATTGATTCAGAAATTACTGAAATGGCCTAATTTTTCTATATCTGTGAAATATAGGCATGTCAAGAGAAAGTATGACAATTTTGCTTTCTAAGCACAAAACCACGCACAGTACTAAGATGGTCATTAATGGAAAAGTGGTTCTCCACTGTGCATGGTACATTTCTTACTGCAAGCCAGAAATTTCCTTATTTGTAAAATGGAGTTGGAAAATTCTTGATTGGGAATAAAGAATAAAAAAAATCCAAAGGCTGAGGTTTTTGGACAATCAGATTTAGTAAGTATCTCTATTGCACATGTGCACCCAGATCTCAAAAATGAATGAAATTACCCATGAAGGAAAAAAAAAAAAAAAAAAAAAAAAAAAAAACAGCAGCTTTGAAACACTGTCAACAGGATGAGTAAGTGGTGTTCTGTAAAACTGAAGAAAAGGATGAAAGGCAAGCTGTAACTCAGGAGGATGGCAGTCAGGAGGATAAGGAAAAAATTTACATAACTAGAAGGTTCAGTCCTTATAAAATCCTGAAAATATTACAATAAACTTCTGATGATCTAGATGGCTGAATGATGACTTTGTAGAGGACACACATGTATGATGGTTGCTCAGAACTTCAACTCTCAGGAAACTGCGGGGGAATCTTTAATCAACAAAGAAAGACATTTCATATCTTACATATTTTCTCAACTCAGCACAAAGTGCTAAACAGTAGATGACAAGTTCCTGTGCCATCTTTATGGTGCCAAGACACAAGTTACTGCTCTGAGGGTTCAGCATAGAGGTGCATTTCAGTCTTTACAATATTTCTCAGATGGTATGATCTAAGTTGTTCACAAAATAATAATTTGAGAATTATTATTGAATTTGAGAACATTCCCATGCTGAAAATGTGCTGGAGAAGGAAATGCTGAAGTCAAGAGAAAGATAATGCTTCCCATTCCAGAGGAGAGAACACAGAGTAGTCCAGAGGGAATGTCTGGGCAGGATTACACACAGAGGAACCTACACCATACTATCTTACTAAAACTGGATGCTTTATTTCTTAAGTAATATCTACAGTGTGAAGACAGAAAGCATGAATGATCATGAGAAATTTCAGTCTGAAACACCTGATCCTAGAGATCTCAGGCTACTAGTAATAAAAGATTCGTAGAATTTATCTAAATTTCTAGGTGACAGTTTTCTAACCCAAATATATTATACCCAAGGCAAAAAAATATCTGACCTAATTTTGACAGGTGCAGAGGAATTGATCACAGAAATAAGCTGAGTGGTTAGGTAGAAGTTACGGTGGTTTGAGGACAGCTGTTTTGCGAAGTCCAGAACAGTAGGTTCATATTACCTGTATCCAAGTATTTTAAAAGATCAAGCAGATGATCCTGAGAACCTGCCACTGTTCCTACACAGTACAAGATCCAGAGGGGAAAAAACCCAACCAAATCTTTAAAAATAGTCATTAATCACTTGAACTACTTAACATTTATGGTGGGGGATTCTCTGTCTCAAGATACTGTAAAATTGAGTTTCCTCCTCTTTTAAAATCAAGTTTTGATCTTTTTTTCTAACCATGCTAATTCTTGAAAAATCAAAGCAGGAGGTTGGACAGTGAAACGCTTTGGCTTATTTATGCAAGAAGTCAAACTATATTATGTCAAAAAGGTCTTTCCTATCCTTTAAATTTATGAACCTGGGAACCGGATTACAAAAGAAATGCAGTCTTCTTGAAAGTATTATCTTCTTATTAAGAAGAAATTATGAGAAAGAATAGCCCATTATTTTTAAACCTGAATTTAAATCTACATGCTAGTTCTACTGATATTAATAGGGGAAAAAAAATCCTACTTAACCTCAGGAGGGTAAGGCGTTTTTTTTTTTCATTGCAGTTTATATTCATTTTTTGAAAGTATGACTCTTGAGTATTGCATGCACCCTACATGTGAATTAGGCCCCCTCACTAGATACCACTGGGAGAATCTGAGAGATATAGCAGTTTCTTAAAATCTAACAGATGAAGTTTTTCAGCTTGGGACATCCTTTTTCTCTCCCTCCCTATGTGGGCGTCAGTGCTGCAATATTTGTCTCTTAACACTTGCGGTGGAGAACGAGCCAAAAGTTACACACAGCCAGCAAAAGTCATTTAAGAGTTGGGAAAGGAAGCAGGTGTACATTGAAAGGGAGAAGGGTACAGCATCCTGTAGCAGTGCAGACACAAGAGAGAAAGCCAAAAGACTGGATAAATCAAAGCTGCCTGCAGCTGTTCTCAAGAATGGGCCAGACAAGCGAGCACGCACAGCTGGCTGCTGGAGGAGGACAAACAGCAGCACCAGTTGCAGGTCTGTGGCCCAGATCTAATGTTCAGAGTGTTTTAACATGATTTCCCATGAATCAATGCCAAATTTGTAGTGAAACCAGGCAGCAGTGCTTGGGCTTGTGTTTGATAATCTCAACACCTAAAGTGATCAGGTTCACTGGGAATTTTCTTTGTATGTTGTTGAACTGCTGCCCATAGCTCAGATAGTAAATCTGTGCCACGGATCACCGTGCTGCATTTCTCTTCTCAGTGTCTTGGTGCCTGTGGGCTATTGTGATTTTCTTAGCAACATGTGACTGCCCCTCTTTTCTAATTCCAGACATATAATGGCTTTGGTCTACCTTTTCCTTGCTTTCTTTTGGTCTGTCATCATGTTTACATTCATTTACATAAGATGCACATTTTAGCAATTGTGAGATCCATCCTACTCCACGAATCTCTGCTCGTTCTCAAATCATTCACATGATTATAAACTGGGGGATTACACAGATTATAAACTGGGGGATGGGTCATTGCCGTCACTTCCCTTCCCTCCTGTATAATAGAAATCACAGTGCTGCCCTGAGTTTATCCCTGGAGGTACATTTTTTTTAGTTGTCATTTTCCAATAAACTGCAGAACCACTTAGAAATTTCATCGGGGGCTTGTAGTACGGTACATATGAACATGCTTTTCTCTGTCACCTTTACAGACCTTTTAAAAGAGATCAATAGACCCCACGAGTTCCTAAGTACAGCTCAAAGCCACCTGACTGGCTTTAGGAAAATTCATCAAATCTTGCCTTTCAAATGTTGAGTGATGAAGAATATACTACTCTGATACTTCCATAGCTTTCTACACTGAAAAATATGCCTTTTACTTCTAATCTTAATTTGTCTAACTCTAATTTTCACCTTGATATGTCATTATCCACTAGACAGAATAGCCTTTTAGAATCAATATTCTACCTATGGGAGGTAGGTGTGACCTCTCTGTTTTTCTACTTGACAAGCTAAATGGCTCATGATTTTTAAGCTTTTCCCTGTATGTCATGTTTCTCAGCCTCTAACCAATCCTGTGGTTTTCCTTTCAGTGTTTTTCACTTTATTACGATACCTTTTTCGACAGTATTTACAGGAACTTGATGCAGCAGTCTGAAGAAAGCATAATGCCCCTGTTTTAATTGATATTTGCCTCTTAAAAAAAATATCCAAGGACCCCAGTGATAATGCACCAAGACCTTGGGTTTTGCTACTTAATCACCATATTTTCAATGTTCTAGGGGGTGGAAACACAGCACATCTGTGCTCCATGGACAAGCTGTATGACACTGGAGCATCTCCCAGCCAATAAATGACAAGAGAGGGCTACAGCCCATTGACTTCCTTGAAAATCCACTTCCATATTTTCTTCTGCATCAGTGCTTTCTAGAAATAACTACTTTATCCAGTAACTATAAATTTATTTGTTCCCTATGCTCTCTCCATAGTCACTGAAGAGAAACTGGACCTTCCAAAAAACAGTTTATCCCATCCCAGCACAACTGTCTAAAACCGCTGAGCTAGAGTGCCCTCTGATGGGTATCCAATTCTCTCCGTGATCAGTGAGAACCTGTGTGACTACCTTACACCACACAATTTCAGAAGACTACAGTGAAGTGAGATGGATGCCACAGGCACCGGGTAGTGCTGCCATTGGCTATTTTAAAGCACAAGCTATGCCAGGGCTCAGCTTTACAGTTCTACCCAGTATCTACACATCTATCTACATATAACACCATTACTACAAATCAGCCTATAACTTCACTGATGCTTTTGTCATCTGCAAGTATCATAATGACTGCATTTTTCCCAGAAAACTTTGGAGAAGCAAAAGTTAGTCTAAGTGGCATTCTCTTGCAAAGAATCTATTTAATAATGCTTCCTTTTTTAGTAAACATTTTTAAACCTGTTATTTAATGAGTTTTGAAAACATTTAGTATGCATGACTTTCATAAGATTTAAATTGTGTGATACCAAGTGAAATGCCTTATGAAAGCTATAATTTGATGCTATTCTGTCAACCAGATCTCCAAGTTAGCATAAGATTTTCCAGGTTGATTAGCATTAATTATGTTCTTTTCCTTTTAATTTGTATTAATTGAGTCTCATATCAACTGTTAAGATTATTTTATCAGGATCTCAGTCAGGCTGACAGATTTGTAATTACCTAGGTCATCACACTTATACATCAGTATGTCCTTTTATGCAGTAACCATGATTTGCTGGTCTTCATATAGAAATCACCTGATGCTTTAAATTACCACAAACTCTTAGAATATAGATTAGCCAATGTACTAGCATGATCTTCAGAAAATGAAGATCCAGTGATCTGATCAAAGTGCTTTTTAAAATGAACTGATTTTAGTGCTTTTTAAAGTGAACTGAGAAGCTATAGTGGCAACCATTGAAATGCAAGCCTCTTCTATAAGGGTCTCCCAATGCACATCTGTCTTGCTGCTCTACCCCAAAGTCTTTCTGCACACCTGTACATCAAATGGAAAAATCTGGGATTTTTTGATACTGGGGCTAAAATAAATATCTCAAAATTGATAGAGTTAGGCTTCTGTTTGGAATCCCACAGTAATATTTCCTGGCTGTTTTCTGACCTGAGAAAAACACTTGTTCCTTCTGCTACAAAAATATTTTTGGCTTTAGAACAAAGATGGCAGCATCCCATGCTTTGCACAGGATGGAACAGAAATGTGCCATGAGCATATGATAGGAGTTATACACAGTTCCTCTTGCTATATATCAAAGCCATTGGTGGTGGAATCCACTTGCCTGTTTTCATCACTGTCTAATTTATGAAGCCCCATGCTGTTTTGCTTGAGAGTTCTCTAAGCAACAAGTACCTCTGCTGCAGAAACAGGAATTTCATCTCATGTGCCACAGAAATATGTACTCTTTTTAAAAGAAAAAAAGAAATGCTGAGAAAACCTAAGTTCTGTGCCCTGGTCAGCTTGAGGAAGTTTAAACTTCTAGCCTGTATCAAGGCAGGGAGCACATCAGCAAAACAGCTGTGGAGTGTTTTAGGTGAAAGTCTGTTCCACTCTTGTGTCAAAGCTAGACCTGTGCAGCCAGGCTAGAAAGACAGCACAGGCTGAGGGCCCAAAAGACAGCACAGCTCCAGACCCAGCTCTTGGGAGGAGGTGTGAATTTCATACAAGAAAATTTAGACAGGTAGGGCTGGGTACAGAAAGAGTAACGGCTTTGGAAACAGTGCCCTTTCCTGACTCTAATATATAGCTGCTCAGATACTGTCAAAACACCTTTTGTCTGCCTTCTGGGTGGAAGATAATTTGTCCTTCCTTCTCTTCCTCCTCCACTGCCTTAGAATGGCCACTGCATGCCACCAAGGGGAAGTAATTACTGGTTCTAGCTCCCTCAGTCTAAAAGAGAATGAGGGCCTGAAGGCACTGAGAAAGACTTCACTAAGGAGTTGTGGTGAAGGTCAGGGTGTTGACCACCTCCTTTCATCTTAAAAGGTACCCGCACTCATAAGAGAGCTATGTAGCCGGGATCCTATTGATGTTTTCTGCCAGTTCCTTGTAAAGTAATTGCAAAGAGGCGACTCGCTGACTGGGTGAACATAAGACATCTTCAGAGCTCCCCCTATTTTAATTTCTTGTATGTCCTTTATTTGACTTTCTGCTTTTATCAGGACGGTTGGATAGGCCACCTTCCTTTTGCTCAGTTTCCCCCATGAAACAGGCACCTAACATGTAGGCACATCTGCTCACAAATGAAAGACTGTCGGAGCCTTTCCATTATCTACCACATGGGAGCAGGATTAGGTTCGCTGTCAGTTTGGGGGAACATGAAAGGGATAAAGAACCATGAATTATTCATAACAGAATTGCACCCTACTGCTTCCTTAAAACATACAAGATGTTTCAGTCATTGTCATCCTAACATGCTCTTGAAGAAAATGTTTCATACAGCCAGAGGCAGTCCTCTTGAGTGCAGCAGGACTCATCCAATATTCCTGTTACAGCACTGTACTGATGGTCTTCTACTGGTGAGGTGTTTCATGTTGTTAAAGGTCTGGCAGCATGTTACAATTTGTTAAACTGGCTAAGACTATATGAAATGTCTTATGAAATAAACTGAGTAGGTAAGCATTTATCAGAGAACTGTTAAAACCTGACTGTTTTTTCAATGTCTTCACTTGATTATTTTTATTGCAGATAAAGGGAGTATTAAAACAGAAATCTGATGACAATACTCACATACCTTTGGTTTAGACCCGAACTCTTCCAGGCAGTAATTCAATCTTTTAATACCAGACCCAATTTAATGAGGGTCTAAATTAGTGGGAATTAACTTCTTATGAAGAGCTTTGGCCAGTGCTTGGCATGGCAGAGGAGCCCATATATTTCTCTCAGGGACAGCTGCGGGTTTTCTTCAGCCGGTGCGTTCTCACCAGTTATTCCCCTAAGTCTCATCCCCCCCCGGGAGCAGCTCGGTGTTTGAGTCACTCCCGCCCGACGCATAACCGTGCCGTGGCCACTGCGGGCCGCGGGGGACGGGACACGCGGGTGCGCGGCCTCTCTGCTGGCGGGGAGCCCCTGGCACACGGCTCCCACCGGGCCGGCCCCCGCCACTC
>NW_020799091.1:14480085-14543113 GCF_003259725.1 Athene cunicularia | reverse complement strand
GCCGCCGTGGCCTCCGGGGTGCCTGGCGGGAGCGCGGCTCCGCTCCCGGCCCCGCTGCGGCCTGTCGCCGCTGTGGGTCCTGCCATGGCTGTGGGGTGCCCGAGGGCGGCCCTGGCGGGAGGGTCTGGGTCCAGGGCTGGGCGTTCGCCCGGGGCAGTGCCCTGCGAGGACCGGCCCCGTCCCTTGTGCCCACCACACTGCTGGCAGGAGTAGGGTGCCCAGTGATGGTGAGCACCAAGGAGGGTGGCTGCGGGCTTTCGGACACTGCCTGCCTGGTAGGAAGGGTGGTTTCAGCCTTCGTGTTTGAACTCTGGCGTGTTTCCCGCTGTGAGCCACCGGCAGAGGATTATCCTGGACAGCTGAGGTGCTGTCGAGGGTCTACAGCGCAGCTGCATGGGACATCAGTGCCTCAAGTGAGCTGTCGGCATGGCCTTGTGCTGTGGCCTCATGGGGAGGCTGTGTAAAAACAGCACTGCTGGAATTCACCTTTGAAATCCACTTGTTCATGATTAAAGATAAAGAAAACCACGTCTGTTAGTTTGGGAAGGACAATGATCCTCTGGTTGGGGAGCAGTCTGCTGTGTTCCAGCGTCATGGGGGAGGAGGACCTGTTTTTTGCATGTTGCAGCGTACCTTATTGCAGAGCAAAATGCAAGATGTTCTCCTGAAAAAGAACAGAGTTAAGTTCAGTCTTCAAGTTAACGTCTTCCAGTTGCCAGAATTTATGTATTTCATAAACTCTTTTCAAAAACCCAGTCACTTGTGCCATTTCCAAGATTGTACTCTGTATTTGTCAGTGTTTATTTTTCAGCATATGTACAATGTGTGTAATGGGTATACAGTTGATTAGGAAAATGTTTTTGTTTGAGCTTTGGAGCCATACTGAACTTAGTAATCTTCTGTATGCGTTTTGTAGTCACTGAAAAATGGCATAGAAAAGGTGGAGAGGCTTTGTCTTAGAACTGAGATAGCAAGTCTGGAAACAGCAGTTCCTTCTGTCTCAGAAGTCACATTTAATCTAATAAAAATTTATGTGTTTGTAATAAAAGCACACATCCATTATTTCTGTTTCATCCTTTAAAACTATTGTGTATTTTATCAAATTTCATGACTTGTTAGCCTGCTATCTTAAACTTTGTAGAAGACCTGAGACCATCTCTGAACTAAGCTAAGCAAGCTTCCTTCCAAGTCAAACTCCAAACAAGCTTTTTGATGGAAAACTGCAGTGATTTACTTAGAACTTCAAAATGTGTTTAACTCTGATCTTCTCTGTAAAGCCAGTGAAGAAATCAGTAACCTCTAATATAAGCAAAGTTTTCAACTTACTGTCAGTGGAGCAGATGCTTTACTCTGCAGAAGAAGACTTCTTGTGGTGAAATTGCTTCTTGGAGCGATGAAGATAACAAGCCTGTGTGAAATGATTAGCTAATTCCTCTTTTCCTAGTTGTAAGAGTTTAACATTGTGATTAAGCTTCATACCTTTAAAATTATCTACAACTTGCAGTGGCTGAACTTTCTGGGTACTGGGGTGGACTGGTACTGGGGCTGTTTGAACGCAGCAAATCTATATGAAATTACATGCTACATTTGATGCTCCCTGGGCCGTATGCTAGTGAGGCCTGTTGCCTACAGACATAGTGAAATGCACCCGCACTGAAGTCAAACACTTCTGCAGTCCTTTAGCAGATGTTACGCATGTCCTGAGGAGGTAGCATACGTTTAAGAAGACTGCATGCGGACCCCTAGCACACTGCAGCCTTGCTCTCTCTCCATGCTTCGGAATCTTTTTGCTTTTTCTCTGCAAGGGGTTGTGTGTTCTGATATGGCCAGTGGAGCTGGGTATTGGGTCACAGTATCTAAAGCAGATGAGCTGCTGATTGCCCAGAAATGAACCAAACTGTTGCTTGAGTTTGTTGACTGAGAGTCTCTATTTGTGCAGCCAAGGGTTATGAGCTGTATTCCAAATGTTGCAAGCATGTGACGAGCTCACAAGCAAAATGTTTAGACCATAGTTGGCTGTAGGCCACTAAATGTATTTCTGTCTTTTATAATTTTCAGTGGTGTTTGTGTCTTGTTTTGGTATGAAGCGCTGATATGGAATAGCATTAAAGACATGTGGGTTGCATTGCTGAGTGAGACAAACAGTATTTTTTACTTTGTAAATATTTGCAGACATGACAATACAGAAGAAGATCTAAGAGCACACAATACACTGGGGTAATATGTTCCAACAGTCTCTCTCAAAATGCACAGCAGGGATAAAAACTAATTTAATATTATGGTCTTAGGCTGATGATCATGATTATTATGTTGTGGAATTAAGAGAGATACTGAAAAAGAAGCAAGGTCTGTTCAGCTCTTCAAAAAAAAATGATATCTTGGCAAGTCCAAGACCACCTGCACATTTTATTAGAAAAGAAAACAGTCCTTTGGTTTGCAGTTTTCTGTTAAGCTCCAGGCAGGATAAACTAGTGATAGTGCACACACAGAGCTTTAATATGGAGGCTTGGTCTTGCTTCCGGCCAAAACAAACCTTTGCACTGTGTGCAATTTGAGATTGTCTTTCCTCTTTTAGGCTGAAAGAGGTTGGCCTGTTTGTAATTGCTCTTACTTAAGACTAAGGTTGCTCTGGGAAGGAAGAAATCTATAGATGAAGGGCAGCAGATATAAAAAAAGTGCCTTTTAATGACTACCAAACCTAACCAGACTGTACTTCCTGCTGAAGATATTAAGAATATAAATAACCTGCTTACAAGTCATCTTCTTGTCCCAGTGGAAGGACGGGCATTGATGACTCAGCTGTCCAGTGCAGCACTAATCAATTTTTTAAAGTGTCCTGGAGATGCCAGCCACATTTATAGCAGATTCAGTGGTATTCACTTAAAGTGTTTACTAATGCCGTTACCTGTTAAGTCCTTCGGAGTTTGTCAGAGTAACACACGGAGAGAGCTTCCACATGCTTCCGTTGTTCTCTTTGCCTCAGTTTCGTGGTTTGCTGTATACAGGTAATACTGCCAATTACAAGAAGTCTGATATTTTGGTTTTTTATATGTACATGGAGATGAAAAGTGGAGATGAGAAATATTAAGTAATATTATTTACTGTATGGTGTCTAATTGAAATATCAATTGCTTCTACTTATCCATTACTGAACAAACATCTCTATGAATACTCTAGGAAAGTATGCCTAGTCTGTACACTCAGACTAAGCATCACTATACATATTGTAAATGTCAAAATCCAAAGTTTAAATAAAAGGCCGAGTAGAACAGACAGCATAGTGTCAAATCATTTCAGCCTATAAACAACTGAAAGCCATAGAATCAGTATCTTTTGATGTGGATTTGAAACTATAACATCAGATGACTTGTGATAAGATCCTGGGCTTTTGTGGTTTTTATTATGAAGCAAATAAACTAGGAATCCCCAAATTTTGCTTTGCTTGTGCACCCCCAAAAATACAAAGAAAACTGTACTTTACCATTCTGGAGAAGTGGCAACTGCTTTTGACTCTTTGATGGCTTGTCCAAAGGGATGTGTGCCTTTAAGTCTACCCTCCCCTTCCCTGTGTTGGATAAAGCATTTGATTATTTGGGCAATATTCTCTCACCAAATAGGTGCTAACTGTCTGCTCTTGGGAAAAGATATAAATGGGGTTTTTTTCATAGCACTTTGAAATGACTCTTGTATCAGTAGTGGTATAGGAACCTCAGTTTTGAAATGCACTTCTCAAGTTCATTTATAATAGACTTGTGTACATGATTTTTTAAAGGACTCTGGTGACATGAAATTGTGTCAACACGAAAATAGCTAAAATAAGTTTGTTTTTATAAGCTTTATTTTACTGATTGCTTTTTTAGATTTTGTTAAAAAAAAAAAAAAGTGTATTTCAGGCTTCATAAGATTAAAAAAACCCACCACAGTAATTTACCTGTAGTATTGCACTTAGATCTACAATTGTTTAACCTTGATGATGTCTCTTATCTGTGTAATTAACTGTTTGGACTGAAGTATCAAAGGATATTACATGAAAATTCCAACCCTGACTCAGCAGCAAGCAGCATGGAGAAATTCTCTAACGGAGCTTTGAAACGTGTTTTATCAGGCAAATGTGTATCATGTAGTAGAAGTCACTATAATCTCTCCAGCCAGTCTCCCAACACTTCTTGTTTCTTTTTTTAAAAATATATTTATGTGAAACTTAATTAGGCCACCTAATTCTTAAAAGGCTTACAGAGAAAACTTGGTAATTGTATTGCTTTGATTCTTAGTAACTGAGCACTGCTGAAGATTCTAATATAATGTGTTTTTTCCACCGTGATCCCAGAGAGAGGCTGTGGTTTAGAAAACACCTAGGGATAGGCATAAATAGGAAACTCACAGGGAATCATTAGTGCAGTAACATTCTTTAAGTCCCTAACTTTGAGCACCTTTAATATTCCATTGAAATCAAGGCGCTCAGTCCTACAGCATTCTGTGATAACTAAGCTCAGATACCTTATAGGTAAGTGAGATGATGTTGAATAAAACTAACTATACCTTACAATGAAGCAAGAGTACAAGTATTGACAAAATTATAATCATAGAATTGTTTAGGCTGGAAAAGACCTTGAAGATCATTGAGACCAACTATTAATCTAACACTGCCAAACCCACCACTAAACAATGTCCTTAAGCAGCACATCTTTTAAGCACCTCCAGGGATAGTGATTCAACCACTTCCCTGGGCAGCCTGTTCCAAAGCTTGACAACCCTTTCAGTGAAGAATTTTTTCCTAATAACCAACCTAAAGTTCCCCTAGTGCAACTTGAGGCCGTTTCCTCTTGTTTTGTCATTTGTTACTTGGGAAGAGGCCAATACCCACCTCAAAACAACCTCCTTTCAGGTAGCTGTAGAGAGTGATAAGGTCTCCCCTCAGCCTCCTTTCCTCCAGGTTAAACACCCCCAGCTCCCTCAGCTGCTCCTCCTCATAAGACTTGTTCTCTAGACCCTTCACCGGCTTTGTTGCCCTTCTCTGGACACGCTCCAGCACTGCAATGTCTTCCCTGTAGTGAGGGGCCCAAAACTGAACATAGTATTAGAGGTGCGGCCTCACCAGTGCTGAATACAGGGGGATAATCACTTCACTAGTCCTGCTGGTTACACTATTTCTGATGCTATTGGCCTTCTTGGCCACCTGGGCACACTGCTAGCTCATAATCAGCTGGACTGTCAGCCAACACCCCCAGGTCCTTTTCAGCTGGGCAGCTTTTCAGCCACTCTTCCCCAAGCCTGTAGTGTTGCAAGGGGTCATTGTGACCCAAGTGCAGGAGCTGACACTGAGCCTTATTGAACCTCATACAATTGGCCTCAGTCCAGTGATCCAGCCTGTCCAGATTCTTCTGGAGAACCTTCCTACACTCAAGTAGATCGACATTTCTGCCCAAATTGGTGTCATCTGCAAAGTTACTGAGGGTGCACTTGAGCCTCTTGTCCAGATCACTGATAAAGATACTAAATAGAAGTGGCTGTAATACTGGTCCCTGGGGAACACCACTTGTGACCAGCTGCCAAACTGGATTTAAATCCATTCACCACCACTCTTTGGGCCCAGCCATCCAGCAAGGTTTTTACCCAGTGAAGAGTACACCTGTCCAAGCCACAAACAGCCCGTTTCTCCAGGAGAATGCTGTGGGAAATGGTGTCAAAGTCTTTACTGAAGTTCAGGTAGACAACACCCACAGCCATTCCCTCATCCACTAAGTGGGTTACCTTGTCATAGTAGGAGATCAGGTTAGTCAAACAGGACCTGCCTTTCATAAACCCATGCTGACTGGGCCTGATCATCTGGTTGTCTTGTACGTGCTGTGTGTTGGCACTCAAGATGATCTGCTCCATAACCTTCCCCTGCGCTGAGGTGAGACTGACAGGTCTGTAGTTCCCTGGATCCTCCTTCCAGCCCTTCTTGTAGATGGGCATCACATTTGCTAACTTCCAGTCAACTGGGACCTCCATGGTTAGCCGGGACTGCTGGTAAATGATGGGATGTGGCTTGGTGAGCACTTCTTCCAACTCCTTCAGTAACCTTGGGTGGATCCCACTTGGCTCCATGGAATTGTGTGTGTCTAAGTGATGTAGCAGGTTGCTAACCATTTCCCCTTGGATTATGGGGAACTTCATTCTGCTCTCCATCCCTGACTTCTAGCTCAGGGGGCTGGGTAACTGGAGAACAACTGGTCTTACTATTAAAGATGGAATTAAGTACATCAGCCTTTTCCTCAGCCTTTGTCACTATGTTTGTTTTTTTTTTCAAATGTATTTGTCAAATATTCTGTTAAAATATAATTTTAGAAAAGCATATTTATCATAGGCATGAATATTATGTTCATGCATGCACAGAATAAATATATATAGCATCTTTTACATATTATCTGGTATAGGATATTATATATTCACGTATATAATACCTAAATCAGAAGACATAAGCACAGGGAAATAAGTACACTTAATATAATTGATTCCAAATGAGCATTAAAATCATAAAAGTATTGTACTCAGGGTATTTTTTTTAGAATACTAAACCACCCACCCCCAGGTTTAATGTAACTTTTTGAAGTCCTAGTCGAACAGTGAACTGTTAGACAAATATTTGAGCCTAAGTATTTGAGGTAGTTAAGATCTTCTTTACATTATGTTGTTAGCTATGCAATTTATGGAATTTGGGTTGAAAGTGACCGTTATGTTTGAAAATGTTTGTCAGTTTTCCAGGCTATGAGTGGAAGTTCTGAAAGTAATTTACATGTTATTAGAATTTTATTAAGTTAAAAAGGAACTTACAGGGAAGATGATTATGGAAGGCAGAAATTCGTTTAACAAAATAATATATAAATTCACTATATTACATATCTGGCACTCCTTCTTTAGCCTGAGTGTAAATATTAAAAGGACAGATCTGCAAAATGTGTATTATTTATACAGCAAGAAACTTCTTTGGGGAACAGTAAATTAGAAGGACAAGGAATGGCTTTCATTTCATACCTCTAATAATAGTATATATACAAAAGGTGCAGCAGAAGTTTATATGGTTTATGCTCCAGTCCTTTCATATAGTTAGTCTTGCTTACATTAAAAAATATCTGCAGCTAATTACAGACTGATCTATTTAACAGCATATAAAATATCTTACAGGACTGGCTCTGAGCACAGGAAACGTAGGCAGCTGTCTGTGATATCAGAGTCCAAAAGGCTTCAAAATGTCCAGCTCCTTGTTGCCTCCTAAGCAATAATGGTAACCTCCAGAAGTGTCTTCCAACCTTAAACATTCTGTAGTGGCACCTACTGCAGCTGACAGAGGGGTGGTGATGGCTGGAACACATCCTGCGTCAGAAGCAGTAGTTGCCTTCCCCATGTCTTCTGTCCTGCTCTCCTTCTTTCCCACTCTCATCCCCTTTATGCACACACAGCAGTAGTAGGGAACATGAAGTCTGGTTCTCCAACATCTCTGGGCCCAGCTGTGTCCCTTCTCCTTGTCTTACTCCTCCATTTCTTGTGTAGCAATGTTCAGTTTTGCCTACCAAGCTGAGAAACCTTGAGTTAGCTTTCAATGTTCATCGCCTGTTCCCAACCCTAGAGAAGGGCTGTCTGCGCCTGCCTGCTCTGGCTTTTGTTGACCTGCAGGGATTTGACACTAGGATATTAAATGAGACCAAAGAAATACCATGAAGGCTTTGTGTTGGCATTCTCTGTGTAATAAAAATTTGCCCACTAATGCAGGAAAATGTAGCAGTAGTCTTTTTAGTTAGTTGATTCAAGCTGTATTCAAGAACTGCTCCAAAAATCCTGCTATTGTAGTTTTGAGGTTGATTACATATTTTGGATAAAAAGAGACCACTTATATCACTGCTTCTGGTGAGGATCTCTTGGCTAAAGTACTGGATTATGTTAGGTTACTTGGCAGTTTGTTTCAAATTAATCTCCTGTTTACAAAGCTAAGGAAATGTCCTGTTTACAGTGTCAAACTGGCCAGATTTTCTTTTGGGAGTTTGGGTTTGACTAATATTTTTGGTAGTGAATAAATCCTACGTGATCTCAAACTTCCTATTGTACTTCAGTAATCTTTAGTTTCATGCTTCCTTTTTGATCTCTGTCTCACGCTGTGAAACCCAACATCCCGTGTATCTGCTTTGGCAATCAGAGATCTGCATGTTTGGAGATGGTGCAGGAGGACACACTTTTACCTTCTGTACAAACTTCCTGCCAGTGTATTTTAGCCCTGCTGTGCACTGGGACATGAGGATGCTACACTCTGTAAAAATATTTATTAAACACTTGGTCCATGAAAAATTTGAAAAATAGCTAACTTGACCTTCATTGCACTGAAATCAATGCAAAACATCCATCAGCTCTTACTGTAGCAGGGTCTGGCTCACAGTTTACATTAATTAATACAGGATAAGAGAAAATGCTTAGGAATTCAGTGATGAGTTTGTTATAGAATCATAGAACCGTGGAATCATTTACATTGGAAAAGACCTTTAAGATCATCGAGTCTAACTGCTAACTGAACACTGCCAAGTGCACCACTAAACCATGTCCCTAAGTGCCATGTCTTTATGTCTTTGAAATACCTTCAGGAGTGGTGACTCAACCACTTCCCTGGACAGCCTGTTCCAATGCTTGACAACCCTTTCAGTGAATAAATTTTTCATAATATCCAGTTTAAACCTCCCCTGGAGCAACTTGAGGTTGTTTCCTCTTGTCCTGTCACTTGTTACTTGGGGAGAGAGTGACACCCATCCGGCCTTCAACCTCCTTTCGGGTAGCTGTAGAGAGTGATAAGGTCTCCCCTGAGGCTCCTTTTCTCCAGGCTAAATGCCCCCAGCTCGCTCACAGGACTTGTTCTCTAGACCCTTCATCAGCTTTGTTGCCCTTCTTTGGATGTGCTCCGGCATCTCAGTGTCTTGTAGTGTGGGGCTTATGTAGGTGAGCTTTACACTATTCATAGTTAAGATAGTTAGTGTTCATGCACTAAAAACCCCAAATCCTTTGCACTGACAAGAGACAAAGGTGTAACTGATGTAGTTACAAATTGTTCAGCAAAAGTGCAGAACAAAGCCTTGTGGGTTCATTGTGTCCAGCTGCTTTTTCTCATATACTGACAATCTTAAGTGTCACCCACAGGATATCCTACAGGAGACTTCAGCTGCAGTACATTTCTAAATAAGACCTTAAGGAAACCTGTCAGTATTTTTCGCTGTCTCACATTGTTTCTGTTTGGTTTTTAGTTTTAAAGAGGCTCCAAGTGTAATATGCGTGGGGTTTTGTTATTGTTTCTTCTTGGATCAGTTGCAGAAGGTTTTTCTCATAGTTGAATGTATTTCTAATCTGATGTGACTCATAATAAAAGTGGATTAAGGATAAAGCGAAGACCCAGACTGGTTAAAGAGAAGGAATAAAAATAGGTATACAGAATGTTGATTACCAGAACTACTGTGGAATTTGGAAACCCTTTATGTACTGTTGTGCTCTTAATTTTTCAACCAGGAATTTGCTTGAAAGATAAATCCTTTGCTTTAGCAAACCAGTGACAGTAGTGTTGCATGAAAACAGCAAGTAGCTGGTAGTAATGCCTTGAGATTCTGTGTGGAAATGGACCAACACAGCTTCTTAATCACGATGTCTCAGCAGGCATGAACACTGATAGGAGTGATTTCACTAACACATCCAGATGTCAGTAAAAAGGTTTAAGACCTCATCACAGAAGCCTGCAGAGAATTTGCTACTTAGAAATCGATAGAAAGCCCCAAAATTACGGTACTGTTTCTTTTCCTGAATCAGGTTGTAGCCCTGTTCCCTTGCTGCTGTAAATTGCCTTCATGTTGTTGTGTTAGGTTGCTGAATGTTTGGAAGTCAGCACAGGGGGATGATGGCTTCCTTCATTGTTGTCCATAGGGTGGGACCTGGCACTCCCAACCCCCTGTGTCTGCATATATCACTGTAGTTCTGGTAGGGTAGGATGACTATGTAGTTTTGAGAAGCAGAAAGATAGGCTTTGCTCCTTCCATTCTCATAATGGCAGAGAACAGTTCTTTGCCTGGGTAGACTTGGTTTTATTTTCGTTTGTAATTAACACTTGTGATCCAGGAGAGCTTAATGACATGGTATTAATTTCTCTACCAATTCCCATCATTCATTAGATCCTGGAAAGTGGGAGCTAAAGTTAACCTCTTCTTCTAAGTGATAAAATTCTTTCATCATTTAGTAACGATGTGGCTGCTCCTAGTATATATGTGATCTGCTTTTACATAATTAGTATATGCAAATGTAAACCTCCAGAGTCAGTGCTCTGATGGTGCACACCATGTTTACTGTACAGTACACTCAGGGTGCCTTGAGTAGTGCCTCTGAGAAACGGACACAGTGACAACCCCACCCTTACAGCACCCCTGAGTAATGCTGAGGTGTCTTGGGTCTGTCCTTGGACCTGTGTGACAACACCAGGTTTTGATGTTACACCCCCATCTCCAGACATACCACCTGCATCCCACCAGACTTCAAGAAACAAGTAATTAACTTGGCCGAATGACAACTTGGGAACAAACATCACTCCAGAAAATAAACTTTTTTGCACCACAGAGGAACTTAATGCCCTACTCTAGTGCACATCTGAGGACCAGTCCTGGACCTGCATTGTTTCCACAGTAGCAAGCAGAGGAGGTTGAGAAGTGGATGAGTGTGACTGTTCAGTCTGCTAATTCCCCAGTCCTGTAACCAGTCACAGCACATGTAGTAAGCCTTTGCTGGGCAGTGTTCATCCATTTGATAATGTTTTTATGTGGGCAGTAATACGATACAGTAGTATCTTCTGTTTCACTGTAGGGGCCAAGCCCCAGCAGCTTGGAGAGGCAGAATGCCACCCACAGCAGTCATTACAGGTGAGCAAAGACTGGAGATCTTTATCAGGGTGCAGCCTTCCTTAAAATGCTGTGGCCTTGCTGCCTGTCCTGCCCACCTCCTGTTCACTTTCCTGCTCAGAGCTGGCACTGTTTTTGCAGGCTCAGAGCTGTATGACATACTGAGGTAAAATAACAGGGCATGTGGATAACTGTTTTGGGGGAACAGGGAATCATACAAACCAACAGTGTGATGCCCTGAATAAAACCCAAATATCTTAGCTCTCACATGCTTGCATGAAAATAACTCCTGTGGCATGGGAGTTAAATAAAACTCTTCCCTCTAAAGAAATCCCAGAACAAACCAGGGAAAGCTATTATCCTGGTTTTGTTTCTTTGCACGTTCCTTGGGTTTGGTTTCAGCTAGTGCATAGGGAAGTAGAGGAAGGCCATGAAGAAGAAATCGTAGTGACTTGATATGTCAGTTCAGTTTATTTTCTTGAAGAATGACTTTAAAGACTTTTTTAATACATGCAAGGATATTTTTCAAAGCTTTCATGTGCTGCCTTTTGTACAAGGATCTTGTCTCAGGATTTCTCTCTGCAGCCCTACAATGACAATGACGTTTCCTGCTATACTGAAATTTTTTGTGCCACCACCAGTTCTTGCAGGACCTAAAGTCAAGCCTTAGATCAGGCAGATTGTTTTTCAGCTTACTTAGGCAAGCCATTAGTCAAAATATTAACCGAGGAAAAAAAGTGTCACCTGTTGTTCTTACCAGAAGAGAGGCAGAGTATGTTTCTATATATGCTTTTGCAATTAAGTGATTGCAGATTTAAGTACACATCACTGTAGTTTTGACAATTAATTTCTAGCACTTCATTTTCAAAAAGGCCTTCAAAGATTATTAGCCAAACCAGAACATAAATACCCAGAGGTGCCTTGTTTGTTTCTAAAGAGGATAGCCAGCCTGGTTACCTAATGTGGCTTCTGCTTCCCTTCTTTTTCCAAAGGCAGGAGGCCAGCATTTCCTTTGCTTATTTATATACATCAGTATTGTTGATTTTTTATTTTTATTTTGCAGTTACTGTGGCTAAAGAAAAGCCTATACTTAAGAGACAAAAAAGCATGGACTTAACAGTATTATCATTATTTTGTTGGCTTGATGTTTTTGCCAATTTACATTTTTATTTAAATTACCAGATAAAATAGAGGATCCAATGCCAACATGTGAATCCAGGCAGTTCTGTAAATTCGTTTTGATGGAGGTTTCCACCCATGCAGCAGCAGCTGGCACAGCTTTACAGAGAGCATGAGCGGGCCTGCTAGAAGAAACTCAGGGAGCTCACACAAGGGAGTTAGCTGAAATTCTATAAGAAAACTACATGCCACATCCAAGATATACTGTACTTTCTTATGATGGATACTAGTAAAGAATTTATACCCATAATGGTTGCTTAATGATTTCACATGGAACGTCCATTTTTCTCCTGCACATATGAACTATTTCTGTTAAAAAGTTGATAAATTTTGACTTTTTGATATTGACATCTGAGGCCCAGAAAAACAAAGTTGAGAACAGACTGAGATACTGGAAACTAAAGGGTTCTAGCACCTGTCAAATCCCCACATTTACTATATTAAAAATGAAGCGCTGCCCTCACAAACCTTCTGCAAAATATTTGCACTTACAATAAGGCAAAGGAAAGCAACCATAAAGAAAGGAAGAAAAAAATATTTTAGCAGTAGCAACATTTTCATTTCAGTTCTTGCCAGGACAAAAAAAAAAAATAAAAAAATTGCCAGATGACTGAATGTGTGGGATTAACCTGAAACATATTTTCATATTTTTAAAATGAAATTCAAAATCACATTACGTACAAAGTAGAATTGACTACACAGACTTGTTAAAAGTACAAAGTAAAACAGAAGAGCTAAAAATGTTACCTTCCTTTTTGATAGGTACATTAAAGGGCCAGACATAGCAGGAACAAAAGGTAAAGTCATGCAAGCTGAGCATGTGCACTACCAGACATGTAATGAGTGTCAGAGGGATAATGGGGAAGGAGCTGCAGCCCTGCCTTCGTATCCCAGTTAATCTTCCCCTCAGCTCTACAAACATGGTACAATAGAAAGAGTGTCATAAAAAAATTACTAAGGCAGAGAAGCTGGAAGAAGTTGGATAGTATGTTAAGACTCCTTACTCCCTGCTGATGTACCTGACCTGTGTCTTGCTGATGGACATGGAAGGGCATCCCCTTGTTTCAGTGTCTGCTGGACAGGGCTCCCTTCTGCCTCCTCTGCTCTGCCTGAAGGACTGAAATCACATCTTAGCCCTGTGCCAGCAAACAACCTGATATATCACCGAATTCAACTTTTGGCAGTTCCTCCATGTATTATTGCAGCTTTTGCTAAGAAAAACAGGTGATGTGTTCAGTCTCTGTATTCCTCACTAAGCCACATGGGAGAGACAGTCCACATGCACCTCATGAAGCATATATATCTTTTGTGTCATTTTGTGTCAGTGCATGCCATTTTCACTTCCCGTAGAAGATGGACACTGGATGTAGATCCTGTCTTCACCTTGCTCCCAAGACTGGCATTTTTAAATAGTGTGTGAGTGTGCTCAGTTTTTACAAAAATAATTTAATGTAATTGTGACCTTATTAATGTAGTGCAATTTCAGCTGCTGTTCACCTCTTACTAATGACTGGTAAATAAAATGCTAATCTATTTTACAGCTTTTGTGTCACAAAAGTTCAGGTATTCAGATAACTTAATTAGCACCTAATTTCCACACTACAATGAATAGTTGCTCTACTGACTTAGACATCTTTGCTGAGAGGAATCCAATTGTAATGAAGCTGTTAGTGCCACTGTGGTTTGAGTGTGGTCCATGTTTCCAGTATTAACAGGTATTGTTACATTCATTATCTATGGATCCATATTTGACTTTCAGTAGAAAAGAGGAGCAGAACTGATTAAACTATGTATAAAACAATGATGGCTTTTCCTCCTTGTGGTTGTCAGAGGAGAAACGAATACTATAGTAAACACGAGAGGCAGCGTCTTCATGTGTGATGTTGTCTAGATCTGGTGGCCGGAGACCATCCTGTATGCAAAGAATCATATGCTTGGAGGAATCTGGAGATAAAACAGTTTCTAGCACTGTGTCTCATAAATCTATCAGCATCACTCAGTCAACACTGGGGCAGCAGCTGATGCCATCTGACTTTAAGCATGTAAATTAGGAGTTATTCTTTTATAAGCTGTATTATCCTCTAGTGGTTACTGTCTCTCCTTGTGATTATTCTGCCAACTTCTAAACTAAAATGTAGTGAATACACCTTGGACAGCTTTGGCTGCTCTGTCCATGGAGAAATCCTCTACTGCAAATGCTGCCACTGACAAGGCTGTTAAGTAGAGTCTTAGGGCTTCTTTGGAGAGGTTTCTGGTTTCCAGTGCTCTCAAGGATCTAGTTTTGAGACCTTAACCATAGGTAACCTTCTTCCACATCCTGTTTTTTCTGAGAGAAATGGTGGTTCCTGGTCTGTGTGATTCTGTATGTACATGTACTGGTGTGTATAACAGCTAGTCTATCTGTGGAAAGATATTGCCATGCAATATTGCTTGATTCTAGTGTAAATATCTGTGTTTCCACAGAACATTAAAGACAGTATGCAGCCTCTATGCTGTAACACTTGTGTTTTACTCCTTTGGCTCTTCCTGCCAGGGTAATTTC
The DNA here is from genome assembly GCF_003259725.1 of Athene cunicularia. NCBI lineage: Eukaryota > Metazoa > Chordata > Aves > Strigiformes > Strigidae > Athene > Athene cunicularia. Next base: position 14,528,500 of record NW_020799091.1, on the reverse strand, counting down.
AGAATAATCCTTTTCTATTTGCCTCTGTTCTGAAAAGAATCCTTGCTATGGACCAAATGAGCCAGTGAGAAGGTTCCTGTGTCACTTATAGTTAGGATTTCCCTCCAATAAGGGCAAAGTGTTATAAATTTATTTAGTTCCAATATCCCTGTTAGCATGCATGGGATCTAAGCTGATGCTCATCTTTTGAGTATCTGGGACCTAACTCCAAATTTAGGGGTCCAAATGATACAATTTTGATAACAGGCCCTCCAACCTTCTATACAAACTCTCTACAGGAATTTTTATTGTTCTGATAGACATAGAAAATCAGGCCATGCTTTTTTACTTCTACAGGTTCGGAGCTGTCTGGACATAAAACTTTTATACTACAGTAATAAATGTGTTATTCTCAGCTCTAATAAATGTTTTATATTTCAGTGAAAGTCTTTCTAATCCTATGTTTTGAAGAATTGATGTCATATGATGATGAAATTAATAGCATTGTGAAGGTCTATTTACTTTTTGCATTGTTTACATCTATTGCATTGCAAAGCAAATGCTGGTAGGGCTGCTATGCTCTGGAGTCTATTCTGCACAAATCTTCAGAAACTACAATTTTTTAAAAATATTAAATATAGTGTTATTTCATAAATATAGAGCTAATAAAAAAATTAATCAAAAATGCATACTTTCTAGTTTGAAAAAGAAACCCATTTGAAATCAAGAGAGCTTATTTGAAGATGCTAGTAATATGTAATACATTGCAGGATGTAACCCATCATATGGATACCTGCAAAATGCTGTTTCATTGAGATCTGTCAAATTCTATTACTTGAAATATTTATGTTTTCTTAATGGAATTGAAGAATTGTTTTTATCTCTTGAGGTCAGCTCAAGTTTTGCAGCCGTATCACAGTGGGATGTAGTTCATTAAATACCTGATTTTTCTGTATTTGCAGTAGATTGAATGCTGGTGTTGGCATTTTTTTCAAAATCTGATACTTCAATTGCTGCTGTACAGAAATTTTGCTTTCATTATTATTCCTGGTTTTAATTTGCCTGGCAAGTGTAGAGTGAATATTCTTTCTTCATTTTGTTTAGTTCACTCAAAATTGAGAAATCAGTTTGGGCTTACAAAATTCCTCCCAAAAACCAGAACACAAACAGAATGATTCTTTTTCTCTTCCAGACCGCAAATAAAACCAACTACAAGTGTATGAAGTCAGTATTGCAGAAAAAAAAACCAACATCCAAAATACAAATAGGAACATACCTGCACAAATGCTTTCAAAAAGATTTAAATTTTAGCTTCATTTTCTTTCGGAGCCCATGAATCATTTCAGAAATATGATTGCTATTGTGTGAATAGGAGAAATGGGACTTCATTAATAGACAGTATTTCCTTTATTCACTAAGTCAAACTTGAATGAAAACCATGTTATGGTACTTCTTTTTCTGATGCTTTCAACACAATTAAGGTAATTTTATTTAACCAAGAGCTATTTAAAATGCTGCGGTATGCACATTTTAATTGAATTCTGATTTCTATCCAAATGCAGCTTGATGCAAATCACAGTCAAAACAATCATTTTCATTATTATATGTTCTTTGACATGTTAAAAAATCATAAAATTCAGGATGTGCAATAAATGTATGGTGAGACAAAGTAGTTTTGAATATTATTAGACATAGCACATCTTCCTAGGGAGCAGAAAGAATTACTGGATCTTTTGCTAAGTTATATTTAATTGCAGATAAATGTGTTCTTAATGCTTGTATCTTTAAATATTCTTTTAAAACAAACAAGCCTGAAAAATAAAAATAAAAACTCAGATTGAAGTTAAAGATACAAAGCTAGGTTTTCTACTAGTAGCTTTAAATCCCAGCTGAAATCTCAGCTGTGAATCCATCCATCTTCCCAACTTCACAGTAGATCAGCAAATATGTCATGGAGTCAGTTGCTTTATCTCAGGTCCTGGCTGCAGGCCTTTGAAAAATAGAGGGGGGCAGGGGTGGCGGGGAGGAAAGAGAGAGTGAGAGCGCATACCTCTGTGTATGTGTGTGCATGTCTGCCTTGTGCTTAAGGGATTCTTATACATTTACATTTAGATTCAGTCTGCCATACTGCATGTTTAAATGAGGCAGAAATGTAACTCATAGAGAAAAAAAGCTAATTTTACCAAACTTTGGTGGTTTGAAAGATAGGATAGATTGTTAAAGCTTCCCTTATAATTAAGGGGGAGAGAAAGGCACCTGCAGAGAACTGTTCATCCCATTTGTTTTAGATGTCTGTCTTCAGGTGGGATGAATTATCTTCTGCATGTGCCTTCTTTTTACACTCAATACAGAGCAAGTCTAGGGCAACTAGGTCACTAGCACAGCAAGCTCAAATAAGTACCTAAAAATATTCCAGTTTTTATCACTGAGGAATGTGAGTTGGGTCTTCTTTATCTCTTCAGAATGTTGCATCTTTAGGATAAGATTAATGATTTCTTTAGTGATGAACTAATTAATTTTGACTATCAAGTGATACCAGTGAGAATGCGAGCTTCAAGAATAACGTTTGCTACCACTGCTTTTGGGATAAAATGTGGAGAGTTGACAATACTGTTGGAATAAGAAAACATTTAGGATTAGATTTGGCTTCCCTTTCCTTTTTCAGGATCACAGGCAGATACTAAATAGAGTTAGAGCAGCATATATTTATGCAAGATCTTGTGTTAGCAATTTTTTATATATACAGAGGTCAACTGAGATTAATATGTATGACCCCTGCCAGCTGTTTTAGACCTCATAATGGCACTAGGCTCTGACTCATGGGGAATGAATTTGTCAGAGGTTTCTGGCAGGTTCTGAAATCACTGCTTGTAAAGAAGCAGCACTCAGCAATGCCTGGTTGAAGGTACACAGTCACAAAAGTTGAGCCAGAAGTTGCTGCAGAGTTTTAAGTACTAGAGGGGAAAAGGGGCTGGTTGAGTGCCGACTCCCCAACTGCAAAGAACATCATTAATCATCTGTTAGTCTTCCTAGGAAGATACCTTTGGGTGTGGGCTGGCTGTATGAATGTGTAAATGCAAACATGAATCTACAGTTTTTGAGCCCATTACATCTCTACCTTCTGAATATTTGTGATTGTGTTTGTCTCACTGCTCAGCTGAAGCTTCTTTCTTTCCCTCTCTTCCCTCACCCTGACCAAACCCACTCAGACATAATGATGACACTTGTGCCTGCAGATCTCCCTGGACCTGCAGCTGTATTGCATGTAGTCACTGATTTCTGCATGCGTTCCTGCACCTCAGACTGTGTAATGATACTTGGTGGCTGTCTACTGCTCACATGTTGTAAGATACCATTTTCCCTTGTTGATAAGCAGATATAAAAGCAAAGAAAAAGTAAATAATCCCACAAGTATTTAGAATTTGTTTTAAACTGTATTTTCTTGCTTAAAATAAACCTATATAAAAGCAGATATAAAATGTCTAAATCTTACTGTGTTAAGGCCTAAACTTTATTTAATATATTGAATTCAAATAAAATGTAGTTCTCTGGACATTAGAAGTAATGCAAGCTAATCTCTTAAGGCTTTGTACCTCATTGGTAGGCTGCACTGTGAAATGTGAGCTGTATTTGAAACTTTTCCCAGTGTTAAGGCAGACAGTAATGTTCTCCCTCTGGATTGCCTGCCGACCAACGAGGATGAGGCTCACGCTACTTCTCTTCTCCCAGGGAGGCATTAATACAGTCTTTCTTCCCTCCGTTTTCCTGCCTGTCTTCAAAAAACTAACAGAACTGAAATACCTTTGAGGCATTTATCCTCAATTTAGCCAACAGGTTCAATAGTCATTAGGGAAGCTCACAAATGGGAATATAGGCACAGAGCAAATTCACACCAGTGATGTTATTAAGTGTTTAAGTATTAAAAAGTAGATTTTGTGTATACATAGAAGTCTGTTTATGGAAGCACTACAACATGAAATTAGGCCTCAGTGTTGCCTGAGCTCTCATCCCACTGGAGTGTGGGATAAAGCTAGCAGTGACTTCAATGGGAATAGAGTATTGAGAGCTTTCAGAAATCCCCATCCAGTCATGTTTTTATTTCTCACAGAGTTGTGAGTATTGCAGATAGTAGAATTTAAACACAGAAAGAAAGTCAAGAGTCATAGGAAGTCGGGAATTTCTCTTATTGAAAAAGAGAAAAGGAGTGTCTCTTCTTGAAAATGACAACAGCCAAAAGAACTTAATGAAAGCAAGAGCATGGGGAGATTTTGTGCCATTAAGAATAGACATTAGGTGTGCATATCTAAACTTGCCAGTAAAGGTACTTAATGTGTAATTCTCATCTGAAAGAAGAATGTATGCATAACATCACAGATGACAGACTGCATGGGAGAAGTAGAAAAGTAAATCCCATTTTGGACATTAGACTGATATTTATACTTCAGTAGAAACACCATGAGTCTATAAGGTTTGTTTAGCATTGTGCAATGGCTCTGAATCCAAAACAATTGCAACTAGAAACTGAGTATTTTTTGTACATTCAAATACTGTTTCTGGTTCACACATACTGCATTTACAGCACAAATAAAACATTATAGCTCAGTGTGCCCTATTTCATCATTTTCAAGAAAAGTTCCCAGCCCATTCTTATTCAACCCCACAAATTTGTCCCCACAAATAACCTGTAGTTTAAATGGTATAATTATTAATTAGCTATCTTTTCAAAGTTAAGCTTGAAAAGCTTCAGATTCGGATACACCAAAAATCGAAACCTGAGGAAATACAGACGTGTCCAGACTTAAGTCTTACTTATTTGTCTTACAGCTTTGAGGCGACTTTTACTTGGGTAAACAAACTGCACAAAAAGTGATGGAGGAGCTAGTTAATAGAAATGCAGAAGTGAGAGGGTGTATAACACAGTAAGAATAGCTAAGGTGGGGTTCTTTCTTTGTCCCTCTTTGGGAATGGATGATGGAACCCAATTTAACTGAAAAATAGTGTTTCTATAGAGGTCTTGTGAGGATTTCTTTACACAATAAATTCACTTTCAAAGGTTCAGATGGTAGAAGGCCTGATTCAGACTATTTCTGTAGGGTATTTGATTGCATCTAATGTGAGACAAATGGTTTCATAAGTTTTGAGCTATGCTGAGACACTTCTGTGTTCAACCACATGCCCTGGAATATAATGACATTGCTACCATCGCTTCCAATGTGCAGAACTTGGCCCTGAATGAAACTGAATAGAAACTATCATTAAATTAACTGAATGTTTCTAAGGCTGTGAATCCAAATAGAATTTAAGAAATGTATAATCAAAAAGATGGTTTCTTACCTAGTATAAGTTGCCCTCTGAGGAACTTCACACAAGTACTATCAGAAGAAAGACAGCAAACTGAATGACTGATTTGGCTTGTTCCAGCAGTTCCTGCCAACACATACAAACCAACAATCACAAGAGTTCCTTCTTGGCTCTTATTACTGAACTTAGAATAAACAGAAGAGCAAAGTCAGATGTGTAGAATATGCTGTGGATAATGATTTGGACAAGCAGTGGCTGTTTGTCCTCTCCTCTGATTATTATCTGTTGACACACTAAAATAACTCACTCGGATGTGATCTGCACCAAAGGATCTTGGCAGTCCTCTCTTGGTCTGAATAGCAATCCACTGGGGAAAAGGCTGGTTCGGAATGAAGGAACCAAAGATAATAATAGCATTTCATATCTTAATTTTAGTCTTCACCTTGAAGGCTTTTAACAGGGATCAAAAATAAAGCTAAGGTCCTAATTTATATCCTTGCATCTCTCCATCTTTTCACTTGATGTCTTCATGAGGTTCACAACTGTTAGACGGCTTTCTTCTCCTTAGTGACTTGATCTTAAAAATTGCTGAGAATTGTGGCTCAGATCTAGCAACAAATGTAAACGTGTTTAATCCTGGGAGCAGATTACTCAATGTCCTTTATGTTTTGCAAGCCTGTGGTCTCTCTACTCTAAGCTATAGTCCACTTTCAGGAGCTTTTTTTTTGCCTTGTGACTGGAGTCTTCTCAACTTGACCGTTCTCTCCCATTCTTCAACTAAACTATTTTTGTCCATTTCTCTGTGCAACTCATTCCCCTTTCTAGCCTTCAGTAGGGGTAGCTACACAGTTTGTCTTACACTTCTCATGAATTTTTTTTTTGTATGCTATATTCCACTAAATCAGCATCTTTTTGAGGCCTGAATCTTTGCCCATTAACAGAGCTATATCTGTCTTCCTGCTAGGCAATATTCCTAACATAATTTACTGCTCTTCACATTTTCTGTGAAATCCTTTGCTAAAATTCACATATTTTATTCAGTGTAAAATATGTGCTGATGCTTCACCTCTGTCCTTATATAGCTTATATCTCAGTTGGAAGGGCTGCCTCAGTCCAAGTCCCTGTATACAGGTCAAGTGAGCTCCATCTTAAAAACAGTGTATTCAGTGCTACTGCTGGTACTACCCAGGGATTGTAACAAAGCTGCTTACCAACCTTCCTGTAATCTGGACATGATTTGACTGTGCCATGTTCATGTCTGTTTGCTTCCAGAACTCTGTACTCTAGCTTGCGTGGTTCTCTTTCTTTGGAATTAACTCCTTGGTGTATTCATAGAAAATGATCGCATTACATACTGATAGACTAACCCTTACTAATAGAAAGATGTTCTGAGTCATTTTGTTCCCTGTTCCTTTCTGGAATGCAGAGCCAGAACACTGGTCTCCAGTTTTAGCGCATGAATGCTATACTGCTGTACAAGCAGTAGCAGTGCATTCAGAGTGGTTGAAAACTAATAGAGAGGACAGATAAATGCATTTTTAGCACTAAGTTATTATAATGCTTTTCTGAGTGACAATAAGTTGTTTTGTGAACAGTGAACCAACAAAGATTGGTTTCTTAAAGGTTCTCAGTCTTTATGGTGATAGCCAGTATGGATTCCCTGATGTCTGATAAGGGCGCTCCCATTCTGCAGCCTTTTTTTGAGTGGTGTCATTGACAGAGTCCATCTTTCTAGCTAACCTCCTGTTTTCTCTTAACTTGTAGAAATACTGTATCTTGCAGCCTCTCTTCCGATCTCATATTAGTTGGATTAGCTTGAAGGTTAAAAATCCAGTAGTGGGGATTGAGAAGCAGACATGTAGACTTAGCATGTTCACATGAGAAACCACCTCTAAATCTTTGTTTGCCTGTAAATGTGCTGACTCGATATAAGATCCCATTGTATATTGAATGTTATTATGCATGTTTCAAGATTAGTATAATTATTAAATTACAGCTCACCAAGTGCCAGTCTCACATGCTTAAAAATACCGAGATAGTTTGACAAAAAATATATTTGACTAAATAATTTATGTGGAAACCATTTAAAGGCCAGTCTCATGCCTGTATAAAGTACTAGCTCAGTCTTTTTACCATGGTTCTTTACAGAAAATGGAGATCATGTTGATATTCTAGAAAATTCTGGTATGTACAACCCATTGAGGTGGCTAAGTGTCAGAGCTCTACAGCTTTACACCCTGGATTTTATGTTGTCTTAAGTGGAAGAAAACGGGCAAGTACATTTGACTTTTATGATTTACTGTGTATTAAATACTTAGAAGAATTCTCCATCAGAGTGTGTCCCACCTTCCAACACCCGTTTTTTAACCATTTAAGAGCCTTACTTTTCGGCCCGGAATCAAAACACTCAGGCATGTACTTCCATCCCATTGACTTCAACAGCATTCAGCTTTTTGTGTCCATGCATGTACACTGTAATCAAAGGTCTGACTGCAAAGTTGTGTGAACCGGTTGCCTAAAGGTGAAAATCTGCTTTCAGATGCACCGTCAATTCTTCATACTCAGGAGATTACAGAGTGCGCAGCTACATGCCAGCAACTAGAGCTAAGGGGGCTTTTGGAAAACATTTCATGTCACTGCAGGGTGAAACGTGGCCAATATTTGGTATTGTTAATCTCTGGTTGGGTTTTTGTTTTTTTTTTTCCATGGAGAGGGACATTGTGATTTAAGAATGAATAAGGCTAACATAAACAGTACAATAAAGAAACAAATACTTTTTTAAGGTGGAAAGACTTTGAGGAATCTTTCTCTTATAATGAAGCCTATTTACACTCCATCGGTGTATTATCACTATTCCCATTGTGGTTGCTCATCACTGTGTGTGGATGTTGAGTTGAAAGACTGATCTCACTATCTCTCTCGGTTCTGAACAAAAGGCGCCATTTTTTGAGTCTTCAAGACCTTTCTCTTGTTTCTGCCGTGGTAGCTGAAATGATTTCAGCAGAAGTAGGGTGCTGCAGAGTAATGAACTGATGCATTAGAGCTGTAATACTGACAATGGCCTTTCAAATAATGCCATTGTGATGGACTTACAATATGGACAATTGCAGGTTATTTATCTCAGGGTAGTTATTCTGCAAGAGGAGTTCCTGCAGAACTTGTAAGCAAGTTTTAGACCAGAAGAAACTGCTAGATTTATTCTGGTGTTCTTTATTAAGCAGACTGTAATATTTCACCAAAATGACTACTTCATTGCAGTGACACATTTCTGATTAAGTTTAGAATGAATTTTTGTTTCATTACTTAAAAATCCTATTTTTAAACACTTAAACTTGCTAGAATCCATTGTTAAGTTATTCCACTGGTTCAAAGTTTAATTTGATCTCATTTTCAGTTTGAATTTGTCTAGACTTGTCTGAACTGTAGCAACTTGCTGTGCCTCAAGTATAAATATTTGCAATAATGGCAGTAGGAACTGAAGATATGTACTGGCTAAGAAAATTTTCAATATGTGAATTTGCTCTAGTGTGAAAGACTACTCCCAGGTTTTTAAGGCAGTAAGACAAACGTGTTCTTTAGGTCAGTTTTATAGTTTTGTCATCTATGAGACTGACTAGAATTCAGATTTTTCAAGATAACTTTGTATTTTATTACTAAACATCAAAATAAGATGTGACATGAAGTCAAATAGCCCTGCTATACCTATGTGAGGTATATTCCAGGATGATTTCCAGACTTAGAGAAGCTTATGACCTACACGATCATAACACAGCTGCTTTGCCAACAGTACATACTTTGCTTTATATCTTGGACCTTGTCTCATCCCACACGGTGAGTTACGAGGGGGTGAATCTTGTGAATTCCCTGAGAGCCCATGTGCCAGTGGAAGAGACGTCTCTGCTCAGCAATGCTGCAGGGTGGGTCAAGTCATGACAATGACTCAGGGAAACAATTGTGCTGATAAATTTATTAACTGACAACTTTAGGAAGTGAATGGAGACAATTTGGCAATGATAACCTTCCACCAGTGAATAAAGAAACTTCCCCTGGCGAGACTATTTTCCTGACAACCTGTCAATGATCAACTGACTGCAATTCCTACAGAACCTATATACATTAATATATTTAAGAAAGAGAGAGAGAGCAGAAAGAGGAAAGAGGAAGGAGAAAAGAGACAAGGAGCGGATAGGAAAAGGGGAATCACCACCCTTGGATCCGGCATTGTTGTAGAGTAGCAAGCTTGGTCTGTGGGTGGTGGGTCAACAAAGACACATGTGGGTTCTTACGCAGGCACAGTAGGTTGTTCCAGAAGGTTCTCATTTTCTCTGACTTGTACCTGCACAGTTAGGCAAGTTCTCTCTCTGGGCAACAACAGGAGGGAGGGGGAGAGAAACACCCTGCTGCCTTACCTCCACAGAGTTCTCTGTTTCTCCCCCACAGAGCATCTCACTCAAGTTGTTTGAGACATCCTCTTTATGAACAGTTTATTTTTTACAAACAGTTTGTGACAGGCCCTCCAGGGAAGGTTGTTGTTATGAATAAAATTTGTCCCCCTGCTGCTTTGCTGGGTCTGTTCCTTTTCATTTGGGAGAACTGTAGAATTAAGCTATTTTCCAGCTGGTAGAATGGGTCCTTTATCTTCTGTCTTCCACCTGTTAAGCTGTGTTGTGTTCCCTCCAACTTCTGCTCCCCTCTGATCTCCTTACCGCTGAAGAAAGTCTCACAGAAAACTTTGGAAGTGTGGACCTTTATGATTCATGCCTATCAGTCCCCAGAAACCTGGATTGCTGTGGGACAGCAGTAGATCTGCAGTTGTTTAAGCCAGGGGCTCTGGAGGACATGATTTTATGTGTAAAGTCAGTTTGTGGATTTTTTTTTCCTTGTCTCATGAACAGAGCTCTTTAAATTTGATTTGGGGAGTATGTGCATAGAACGTCTCCAGCATGGTTGTCCTTCAGATTTGGTGTGGCTTCATGAGTCATGGTTAGCCCCACGCATAACCACTCTGTAACCCGTTAGCTCTTGCTTAACAGAAACTTGGGGTTGTGGTAGGGTATAGGATGTCATTCTGGAAAAAGTACACCATGAACTTAACTGGAAATTGTATTAATCTATTAATGGTTTTAATGAAGCTTTCAAAGATCAAGATAATACTCCAGAAAGCTTGAGAATCCTGCAGATTTTGTAAAGAGTAAATATCAAATAGTTTCTTGGGGAAAAAAAAAAAAAAAAGTAGATTGTGGATATGGCAAGCTTCCTGGTGGGAGAATATTTCCAGCGTTGCCTAACATGCCAGTGACACACTGAAACTTTGGCAGAGATCTCTCTGTGTGCAATGTTAAATATTTTGCTGGAGAATGCTAGCAAGTTTTGTCAGTTAGTGATTACAAGAGAAATGCTGATGAAATAGTGTGCCAGAAAGGATGAAAAATAGAAAGTGATATCATCTTGTTTACACAGAGGTTCAGTAGAACATAGACTTGCAGAGGGTTCAAAGGCACATACATGCGCAGATGTTCCCTGAAGCCTCCTTACAGCTATTTTTTTTTTGTCCTCGTTGAAGAATGTCCCACTGAAATGAAGTAGAGTTGGTAACACCTTTGGATTCATCTCACTCAATGATTTAAGCAGTGTGTATGTGAAATGGGTCATCTGGGTTCTGTCTGTAGGCAATAAACAATGACATTCTTATCCTGAGAAGGCTTTACCTCACCTCAAACTGATGTTAAGGTGAGGTAATATTAATCCCCTCTGTTTTCCTGTGGTTTTTTGGCTAACTTTATGACTCTCCCATGGGACTGGTTTTGCGCAACAGAGGTCTGCATCCCCCTAACTACTAGCATTTCAGAGCATGCTATCTGTTTCTTAGTTTCCATTAAATTAAAAACTTTGGTTAGGACATTTCCTTGATCTGTCTTCGTCCTTCGTTTCCTTATTTTATTTGCTCTAGTCCCTAGGGAGAATATATTAGTTTACATTACTTTTTCGACTTAATTTCTGTCTCTTTGTGAATTAATATGCTAGGTCATGTGTTGCTTTGAAGAGTTTGTAGCACATGCTAATGTTGCACAACTGGGACCAAAAATGGCCAAGATGGAGGACAGCATGGAAAAGCTGAAAGCTACCATAAACTGCCAATTTCTCTGTTTGTGTCTTGTTGCTAGAGAGAAGTTAATATATTTAATATATGATAGAAAAGTCTTTGAAAGGACAAAGAGGATGGATGAGAAATAACAAAGAGATGGGAATCAAAAAAATATTTACTGAGAGCCTGCTTCCCCCCACCCAAATAATTTTAATAGCCTAGATTAAATTAGTCTTTCCTTGTAATTTAGCAGAAGTGACTCTGGTGCCTTAGCTCTTGCACAGCACATGTCAGAGAAAATCATGCAGCAGAAGTGGGTTAATATGAGTGGTGTCAGAGGCTGCACAGTGGAATGAAGGGACTCAAGAATGTGTGATCATGAATGACCTCACTGCCTTTTTCCTTTAAAAATTGTAGCTCCTGGTTGTGCAGTCTTGAAACTTCCTCAAATAGATGATAATTTTTTGTGTGGCAGTAGATAAGAATATGAGAGATGGATATTGTCAAATAAAATTTATCTAACTTAATTTGGTGCACTGCTTACTTGAGGTTAAATGAAAAGTGAAGTCATCCTGAAGAACTATAATGTTTTCTTTCTGTAATGACATTAAATTATTCTGTATATGTTGTATGTATTTTGAAATATTTTGAGACAGTTTGAAAAAGTCCAGTGTCATTTTTTTATGTATTCCTACTTGTAAAAACAACAACATTAAGCTGAATGAATAATGGAGGGGGAAAAAAAACAAAACACGATCATCACTTTTCAGTAATCCACTATTATCATTTCATTAATCAGATGCATCAGTTGAGAAATGTTAACTGGCCAGTTCTCTTCAGTTCTGATGTTGTCATGTAGATACTGAAATATAAGGTAGGAGCAAAACAATGGACAAAGTACATGTCAATATAATACTTAGATGTCAACCTTATGGATTTTTTTAAATATTACATGTTTATTCAAAAGCTGATCTTAGAAATATTATAGATGTCTTGGGAAAAATGAACAAGTTCTATTTTCTGTATTCTTGTGCACTATAAATAGGTTGGACTACTTGATGAGTCAAAGCAAATAAATTAATGGTCCTTTTTATTGATAAAGAAAAAAAAAGTGCTAATAACTAAGCAAATAAACAGAAATGTTTTTGGAGAGCATATGATGAAAAGTAAGAACAACCCTCAGATCTGGAGTTTCAGCAGCTGGAACCTTCTTTTACTTAATAGCATCATTATCATGCTGGGGTTTTTTTGTGTTTGGTTTGTTTGTTTTTCTTCCAGCTCTGTCTAATTTATGTTTTCCTTTTTATTCCATTCTGTTTATCTTGCCCTTGTTTTCACCATCCTCATCCATTCATTCTTTGTGTCCATTTCTCACCCACTCCTGCATTTCTCTTCACTTCCTCACAAGAGCTACACTGCAATGTCAATGGATGCAACACAGTTGCATAAAAGTCGTTCTTAGTATCTCTTTTTTTTTTTCCCCAAGGAGAACGAACTGACCTTTCATTTATAGTTGTCTGACTTAGTTGCTGGTCTGCTACTGCTCTGTAGCATAGATATATTTCTTTTCAAGTACTAATGATAATAGCAAGTGGTAACGTTTGGCAGAAGGTCCAGGAGGTCAGGAGGCAATGAGCTGGGGAAGGAGGAACAGCCTGTGCCGCATCTGGGCTTGGCAAGAGAAAAGCAGCATCGGGAGCAGAGCAGGAGCGGAGGGGCGCTCCTTTACATGCGGTTGCACAGGAGATGTATGTTAGAATCTGTTGGCAGTTTGAGATGCCACCTCCAGCCAGCATCAGGACTGGGGGGATCTCTGCTGGGCAGAGGATTTGCTTCCACAGCCCATTTCCTACAGTCAGATATCTGTGTGCTAGGAAATTCACTGAAGGTAGGTTTGGTTTAAAATACTTGAAGTTCACTAAATGGCTGCTGCAGTAACACTTGTTCTGCAAGTAGTTAATGTGCCTTTTGACATTATTCAGTGACACTGCAGCCATTCAATTCTCTTTTCTTTTGCATAAAGGAGGGGAGATTTCAGTGCTTCAGGGATGGATGTGAACATTTCTTTGTCTTACCCTTATTGATTTCCTGTTATAACTTGGAGCATAATAGTGATAATAGCTTGAGCACACTGTTTTTCTCAGCAATAAACCATGTGATAAACTACTGGTTCTTTTGTCTCTTAATTTGCCCTGTTGGCAGCCACATTAAGGCTTTTTACATAGTAGAGTGATAGTTTTATTACTTTATTCAATTAAAACAGCAGACAACCTTAATGAAGGATGGAGGTACAAATGTAGTTCACATCTGATGCCCAGAAAATCTGGTGTCTGGAACTGGCTATTGATTATTAAACATACAGAATCAGCTTTGGGTCTCTGCTTGGTCATTCCATCTCTTTTGTCTAGAGAGGAAACCCAGACATTTAATTTAGACTGGGTAGGTAGCTTCAGATGGCTTATCCCAGCTAGTAAGCCCATTTCTCTTTGACTGCAAGGACTGCATTTGTATATAACAAATGTTATTTTGGACTACCTTGATTATGCATTGCCACCAGTGTAAGTACAGAGCTCAGGATAGCTGGGTAAGCTTGCCCAAGGAGCTGCATAAATGCTTTGATAGTTAGTTCATCCTAAGATTTGTGCTGCTTCACCTGTACTCTTACAGCTATCCAGATTTAGGTAGTTTAAAGATAATGCAGTGGTTTCCATGAGCTGCCATTGCTGAAGACCATCATATAGTCATGTCCATGTTCTTCAGGCTCTGAGATAAGATCTATCTGGAAGATACTGCTTATGTATTATCTCATCTCTGGAAGTTTGTGACACCTGGCTTGTATCCATGTAAACTTCAATCATGACTTTGAAGCTAGTACTATGTAAAAACTGAGTAGAATTGGCTATGTCATCAGTTATTCCATCTCACCCTCCAGGATGTACTTTTTAATATGGCATTTTAATACAGAGATTTTTTTAAATTTTTTTTTTAAATGCAGGCTGCTCTGCTGGAAGCTGTAACAGCTACCTTTTTGTACAAGTTCATAAAGAAATAGGGTTTTTAATAAATAACTTTTCTTTTGGGTTTGTTAAATGAGACTGATGATACGTAGCATATTTCATGTTTAAGACATGTATTACATTAGCTAATTAGTTGCCCTCAAACTGCTTGTAAGTTGGTGACTACAGAAAGAGAACAGAGGCCAAATACCTTGCTCAAGGCCAGAAAGGGAGTCAGTGCCTAATGCAAAGTAGTTCCTGGCTTTCCTGCTGTAATGTCTTGCACACAGAGAGGTTATTTTCAGTTGCGCAAAGACTGCAATAACACAAGGGTCAGACGAAGGATTATAAAAATCAGAGGAAATCTAGAGACATTTTCTGTGCTACAGTCTTCCAACTTTCAGTAATCAATACTGTAGAGACTTGCTGAGCCATAGTTTGCATCCAAACCATCATATTTTACAGCTTGTGATGAATCCATCCTTTATAAATGTCTGATCCTTTTTTGAACTCATTTAAACTGTTAGCCTCTTCCATATCCTGTAACAGTGAACTCCACGAGGTAATTACATGCTGTACGGAAACTATTTGATTTTTCTGTCTGTAAGCGTGCTGCTTGTATTCCACAATATCCATTTTCTTCACTTGATGTGACTTCCATCCTGTCCCTGTGCAGAGGGTATGAGGTGTTGCAGAGTGGGGCTTGGGGTGCCTGGCTGTGCCTGTGCACGTGGTAACCATCCTTCTGCCTCTTGAGAGACAAACAGCACAACTGGAGTGACTGGCCTCTCTAAATGAGGTTCAGTGGCTATAGGAAAGTAAAGGAATATCCTTTTCATTTTAACCTCAATCCAACCATTGCTTGGCCTGCTTTCTTTTGGCAGAAAAAGCTGTCAGTGGCACTTTTGCTCACTTTCTGGAACGAAAGTGTGTTCAGTGAAGTGTCTGACTTTCCCCACAACCTCTGTGTTGAAAACAAACCTTTTCAGCCTAGGAATTGAAAAGCGTTTAATTCTTAAAACCATCAGACAGTTGTTTCAGTTAGTTTTAATTAAACCCCTTAAACCTACTTACTCCTGCTAATTAAAAAAGAGAAAATTTAAGTCACATGTAAACAATCTTTAATACACAGCCAATTGTTCTTTTTATGGTGGATAGTGATAGTACACAAGATGAGGATTAATATCCGTTGAGATCTGAATTGTTTCTGTTGTTTCTTTTTAATATCAGATTATGGGGTGTGTGTCTGGTGGTGTGTTTTAATGCTGGACTGGTTTCTTTCCCTTAGCCTTCAAGAGACAAGGAAGCAGGGAGGAATCTGTGTTCTTTGTTAAAGACACTGTGACTTTGGTGCTTCCCACAGAGCTGGTGCACGTCCTTGTGAGGTAACGGGTCTCTCCAGCAGGACAGGGACTTTTCAAGTGCAACAGCATTGTCTCTGCAGGACAGTGTCCTCCCAGGTCTGCCAACATTGCTCCAAATCCTCAAGAGCTCTAAAAGGAAATTTTCAAGGTCTTTCCTTGTTTACTTTCTTGGCAGAGTTCCCTTTTGTCCGAGGATGACATTTTTCCTGATTCCTCTTGACTGTTCATTGGAGACCTTTCCCTATGCCTTTCCATAGCAGCTATACACAATATCTATGTGGCTCAGCTTGTGCTTTTCAGGATAGAAGATTTCCCTTTTCTCTCCTCCTTGTAGAAATAGGAGGAGAGGTGGCAGGTGCTTCATCTCTTTACTCTACCGGGCAGCTAGCCAGCCATTCGTGAAGAATGTTTCACCTTTTGAAAAGATCTAACAGTGGAGGGAAAAATGTCATAATGAGACTTTTCAGGTGGTTTTGGACCACCACTGGGCTTACAGATGAGGATCTCAAATAAACTCTACAGGCATAAAAAGCCTACTGAAAACTCATGTAACTTTTAATAGAAAATAAGAAAAAAAAATGTTCTATTTAGAACATCTCTACACTAAAAAGCTGCATACCTGTTGTATTTTATATGGGATAGGTCAAAACGCTAATGGAAAGTTTAGCACCATCTAATAAATCCTGTGGCTTTTTAGAGTAATTTCTCATGAACTCCTAACATTTCTATAAATCCTAGATGTGGAATACCTGTTCTGTAGGACTGCTCTGCTACAGCCTGGCTTGCATTGTAATGGTGCAGTGATTATCCATGGTGCTATCTCATGGCATCTCCCCCAGTAACTTTTTCCCTACCCCAAAGACTAAATTCTGCCTTAAGATGATGATTCTTAATGAGATAATTAATGATCTTGTTGTGGGATAGAGCTTGGCCTCAGGAGATACTGCTTTGTCAAGCTCCCAGCTGGGAGGAGCAGCTCTGGTGTTGGTGAGGGATGGCTCCACACCCACCAGAAATAGCAGCAAAAGCCCAGGAATGTTGTTTGTGTCTGTAAAACTCCTTGTGCTCAAGACTCACAGGGCCACCCTGGAAGAAGCAAACAAGATAAATAAACCAGCTAACTTCATCTTTGCCTTGGGAAGCCAAGATGCTTCAGCAGCTTCTGTTTCTTCGTTGAGGACCTGTGTATTAATTAAGGTCCCTTGAACTCTCACCTCCTGCGACACTGCAGCCATCGTGATGCTCTAGCTCATGAGAGCAGTGAGTGGGTCCTTATTGGGTACCCTGCTCTCCCCGGTACCGGTCCCCTGCAGAGGCAGTATGGGGAGGCAGGGAGGGGTTGGGACTGCCAAAGTGACCCGTTGACTGCCCAAAGTGGTCATCTCTG
Organism: Athene cunicularia; assembly: GCF_003259725.1. Lineage (NCBI taxonomy): Eukaryota > Metazoa > Chordata > Aves > Strigiformes > Strigidae > Athene > Athene cunicularia. The sequence continues at coordinate 14,511,388 of NW_020799091.1, read as the reverse complement.
CACCAGGAGCCAGGGGGTGAGATGAACCACTTGTCCTCCTGAACACCAAAACTAAGGTGATTACCCAAGTGTGTGGGAAGTGGTAGGCTGTGTGGGCCCTGCTTCTCTCTCCAGCATCTCAGGAACAGCAAAATCTTGCTGTAGTTTTATGCTGTGGAGTAAAACCTTTTACTTTTTTGGCATGAAGCACTGAAGTACAGAAGGTTGTTTATACAGGTAAGGCCCTGAGTAATTTCTATTTTACACTAGTGGAAATAAAGCATTCCAGCCTTGTTTGAGCATTTGTGTCCCACCACTGACAGCATTAACTCTCACTGCTGTTTCTTTGTTTCTCTCCCTGCAGTACAGAAAGGGGTCAGGATTTTCTAGTGCCAAACCATGCAATTCAGGCAGACTTTCTGTCTGTCACAACAGTAGTCTTTTTCTTGTGCTCAAATTATGCTTGACATGATCAAACTTCATTTATATATTGAAGTTTTTATGAAGTGTCATCTTTGAAGAAAGTACCTCCAGACACTGAAATCACTGCAGATAGCAGCTGGGTACTCCAGTGAGGGAGTCTGCCAGCCCTTCATTTCCAGCACAACGTTCAGAGAAAGCTGGTGCAGCGAGTGAAATGCGGTTCTGTTCGATGAGATGCACCCAGGAGGCTGTTAGCTATATCGCAGCATTCAAAGCTTCCCCAGTGATGGTGCTTTATCTCTCTTGTGCAGTAATACAGCAGAGCTAAAAAAATGACTACATAACCGAGTGTCATGTGAATCTTTTTCTTTCTTTTTTACTTCTGGGTACAAATCAAGCAGCATAAATTTGTCTTCTTAGAGTAATAAAGGACCTGTGATATTTTAAATTTACAGCTTGAAGAATTTTAACAGAAAGCAAATAATTGCAGTAACCTGATCTCTAAAAGAGTTCTTCACCCTGACTTTTCTCATGGTTTTTTTTATCGATGTGGAGGGTTTTTTTTCTTAGTTATAGTGATCATTTACAGATTTGAAACTGCTTCCAAGAGAGCATGAAGCAGTTTTGAACACCTCCTCCTGCCTCCTTTTTCTGTTGATTTTAGTACTAGCTTTCCAGTCACCTCATTTAAGTATATGGCATTTTCTGTAGTCAGATGTGCCTCCCAAACATCAACTAGATCACTTTTCTTGCATGGCTGCAGGGAAGGTAAGGAAACATTGCTCCCAACACTTCAGAAAAAAGTGTTACCTTCAAAAAGTCAAGGTGAAAAGTCTCTTGGCCAGTGTGCAGGTTGTAGAAAGCCTGTGACTTTGCTAGAGTTCAGGTTGGTGGCAAAGCAGGGCTTTGATGTCAGAAGTACTACACTCATCTGTTGAGCATGAGGTCTATACAGCTGACTCTTGGCTTACACTTTGCAATAGCTAAACCTGCTCCTCACATATTTGCAAGTGCAGAGCTGTGGCCTCTGCCCCTTGCCAGGAGTCTGTTAGTCAAATGCAGCTTGATCTGTGGTCTTTGCACATAGCTCTCCCTGCTCAAGGACTGAGAATTACAGTCACAGAATCACAAAATCATTGAGGTTGGAAAAGACCCTTGGGATCATCGAGTCCAACCATCTGCCCTACTCTACAAAGTTCTCCCCTAAACCATATCCCCCAGCATCTCTTCTAAACAACCCTTAACACCTCCAGGGATGGTGACTGCACCACCTCCATGGGCAGCCTATTCCACTGTCCGACCACTCTTTCTGTGAAAATTTTTTTCTTCTAATGTCCAGTCTGAACCTTTCCTATTGGAGTTTAAGGCCGTTCCCTCTTGTTCTGTCACTAATTACCTGTGAGAAGAGACCAGCAATGTCCTTTCAGGGAGTTGTAGAGAGTGATGAGGTTAGCCTTCTCTTCAAAGTAAACAGTCTCAGCTCCCTCAATCTCTCCTCATTGGAGAACAAATCTTCACATGCCCTTCACCAGCTTCGTTGCCCTCCTCTGCACTCACTCTAGCACCTTGATATCTCTCTCGCATTGAGGTGCCCAACACTGGACACAATACTCCAGGTGTGGCCTCACCAGTGCAGAGCACAGGGGGACTATCACCTCCCTACTTCTGCTGGTCACACTATTTCTAATACAAGCCAGGATGCTGTTGGCCACCTGGGCACAGTGCTGGCTCATGTTCAGTTGCTTGTCAGTTAGAGCCCCCAGATCCTTTTGTTCTAGACAGCTCTCCAGCCACACCTCCCCAAGCCTGCAGTGATGCGTGGGGTTGTTGTGGCCCAAGTGCAGGACCTGGCACTTGGCCTTGTTGAAACTCATCCCGTTAACGCTGACCACCAATCCAGTCTATCCAAGTCTCTCTGTAGAGCCTCACTATCTTCATGCAGATCAACACTCCCACTTAACTTGGTGTCACCTGCAAATTTACTGATGTAAGGACTTACATGTCCTTAGCAAGACCATCAGTAAAGATGTTAAACAGAAATGGTCCCAGCTGTAGCATTGCTCTGTAGTTACCTTCTCTTCATACAAGGCACCTTCCCAAATAGCAGTTTTGTTCTGTGAGTAAAGCCCTCCACTTCTACAAGCTGCCAAGTGGCAACCTGCAGTTAGAATCTCTTTTGCAAACCAGAAACACCAGGTTCACTGAGATTCTCAATCTATATGTTTTAATAAAACAAACAAGTAAAAAAAAATAATGCAGCTCTTTCTGGATAATAATAATTTTCTCCTAGTTGTTCAAGTCCCAACTTGCATAAGAACAAAACATTAGATTTACTGAAAAATATTTGAAAGCAGCATTCTTAAAGCATTGTTAAAGAGTCAGAACTACCTTTGTGTATGTGGAATACATTTTCCCCTTCAATATTTTTTTTTTCTGCAAGTTTTATCATTTAGAATAAAGTGATTAGTTAAATAAAATAACTTTGTAATTAATGACTTGATCTGGTATTTTTGATAACTGCTTTCAAGGTTTTAGAACTGCAGTGCTCATTCTCTCACCCTGTGCTTTTATTCAAAAGATGAAATTAGAAAGTAAGCTGTCTCTGAAGCTTTTTGGTTTGGGTTTGGTTTTGTTGGTTTGTTTTGTTTGTTTCTTTGCTTGTTTGTGTTTTTTATTTTTTCCCCTTCAACTCTTAGTTGGTTTCAACTTGGAATGAGTTACTCAGTGAACCAAAAATATTCAAATAAACTGTCAAGAAAGATACATTATCTGTATTTGCAGAAGAGACTAGTGCTGTCAGAATCTGTTTTAGCACTTATTATTCTAGGTGCTTAAACATGGTCTTCCATTTAACTTGTTACTAATAAACCACTTTGGATATTTGACTTGTTTTAAAACTTTGACAACAAGCATATACTGTTTCAATTATTCAGTGTAAGTAAAACAGCATTAATATTTTGTTTTAATAGATATAATTGTTTTCAATTTGACTTTAAATAGGTTTATTAGAGACAGATGCATTCAAATGCAGTAGTATAATTTAAACAAATAGTGATTAGGTTCTATTTGGTCTTTTCTTAATTGATCTTGTCTCACCTGTAGTCAGCCAAGAGGCACCCTGGAGAGCCAAGGCCCATCAGTTTCTAGTTCTTAGGCCACAGAGAGCTGAAGCTTGTACAGAGGCATGACACCCTTAAGCACCCATTCACTTCCCAGTGATCTTGTTTTTCTATCAGAGTTTTTTATTTAGATCTGGTTTTCATTGGAGACTTTCCTAGGATGAGATTAGGAGGGCAGTAGATAGAAATCGGGTATTCCTGGGTATTCCTGGCTTTCTACCCCATGCGTGTCCATGTTTCTATCTCCTGCATTATTTGCGATATCCACAATTAACTTCAGCCAACCTTTATGAGGCTTTAAAACTGTTCTGTTTCAGGGATTCTGTAGCAACTCCAACTCACTTTTTGTTATGGAACGTGAAAACTACTCCTCTGAAACCTTATATATTCTACATAGCAGTCTGCAGGACAGTACTCGTTCAAGGTAGCTTTTTAGCCTTTCTTCTTCATTCATGAGCATGGAAAAGAGAGTTTCTCTGTCTTGTGGTCTACAGTCTGGATGTCCCCATGTCTTCTGCCATTTCTTCCTCTTCTGTTTTGCACTATGTGTCATTCTTTCTTCTGCAATACGTTGCTGGGGATCCCAGATGTTCATCAGGAATGGTTGTGTTGTCAAAGTCCCTGCAAAACAGCTGAGCTGGGAAAACAATAGCTGAATAAATTTGATGGATTGAGCAAACATTTAATGAGGATCAAGGGAGCAGAGGAGTGAGGCTACAAGAAGCTCCTAAAGTACTGCATTTCCCCTCTGGCTCTCATCTCCATTGCTTTGCTTGGTACAGAAGAGCTGAAGACTGCTGCCTTCTAGCATTTGAACACATGAAGTTATAGCAGCTGATTCTCATCCCTGACACAGTCTGCATATGCTCCTCTGTCAGCATAGAAGTGCCACAAACATGCTGCAGTGGCGCAAGGAGAGCAATCCCCTGACACAAGAATGACACAGGCCAGGAATTCAGTAGCATTATCACATCCCTCACCACAGACCTCACCATGAAATTCAGAGTGTGAGTTCCCACTCACTGCTACAGGAATTCCTGACCTCAGCTGAAGCCAGGGATTGCCCTGAACTAGTGCAGACCATTTGTATTTTAGTTTTGGTTTGCTCTTTGTAATTGTCTTGAAGTTGTGTGGGAAAGAAGGTATGTGAAAAATGGCACACTCTGGTGGGAATTTGTGTCATCCAACTTTGTTCATTTTAAAGTAATTGCATCCTAATTGCATTCTAAGACGCGTGGAGGGTGAACTCCTTTGCAGGGCAGCCTGTCTTTGCTGGCTACAGAAAAAACCTTGAGGTAACAGAGATAACGTCTGCTTTAGATCACTATATTTGGATGAATCCCACCTTGGGTCATGTAACATGTATTTATTTTCTTTGGAGGATAGAGGAGAGAAAATTCCCTGTGTGGGTTCGAGCTGGTACCTATCTTGGATTCCAAGTGGGAAGAGGGTAGGAGTGGTCCATTCCCCTCAGGGAGAGTCTTGAGTCAGTGGTAGTTGCATGACACAAACAAGACAGTTCAGTCCTCCTGATCAGAAGGCATCAGCAACCAAGTGCCAACTTTGCCTTCTTTTTCTGGAATTTGTTACTTAGAAATCCTGGATCCTTCCAAGACCCTCCATTCCTCTTTACCACTATGTTGATTTCGTTGTGGCTTTTCTTGTTGAGAAACTTTATTGATGATCTTTCTGTTTCCAGACCTATGAGCAAACAGTAAATACCTGTGTCAAATATCTGTGTCAAATCTTGTTTAGCCACAGAACTGCCAGCTTTCTCATCCTGGTTGATCTGGAAGCTCCAACCTTTCCACCTCTGTCATACATCCCAGCCATCACACCTGCTGCTGAGGTCTCTCCTGGGGTGTGTGCCAGACCTGAGCCTCACTGAGGGCTGGCAGCTTCTCCTCTAAAACATGGAGCCAATCTCTGCCTCCAGAGTCAAGCCCAGAAAGACTGAGAATGAGGACAGCTGAGCTCAAGGGCAGGGGGATGAATTTCATTTGGCCTGAAGGAGTTTTTTTGGAAATTTTTTTACAAGCAGCATACCACTTGCACGTTTTGATCCCTGGATGATACCGAATAGCTGCAATGAGTGAAACTACAGAAGTGGCCAGAGTTATGAGAAGCCTGTTGAAAGTAAAACAGTATTGAGTTGTTTTACTTTGCCAAAATTTGTTAGGCACAGATTTTATAAAGCTGCTTTGCCTGCTAAGCCAATATACAAGATGAAAGTGGGGGTGACCACAAGGTCAAGCGCCAGGCTGGAGGTTCACTACAGCTGAGAGGCAGCAATTACAGCCTGTCCATAGGCAGAAAAGGCTGCCAGACCATGCAAAAGTTCTATGAACAACCATGTCTTGTTCTCAGACGAATATATGTTACGACTTTTTCATTATGTTCATGAAATGAGAGATTTTTTGCATCTTGTTGAATAGTTGGAGCAAATAGAATGTCTTTGTTTTTTCATCTTGGTTAAATATATAGAGCTAATACGTATACATTAAATTATAAGAAAGTTGGCACCAATGCAAGGCATGTTACAGTCCTCTAAGAACCTCGTCATAGAGCTCTCACAGCCTGCGATGGCTGGAATAGCTGTGCTAGTCTTATAGGCCTCTTCTTTTGCATTTGGGATAAATTAAGTGACCTTTATTTGTATAAGCAACTCCTATTGTAAGGCAGTGGCCTCACTGACATGATAATGTCAATTAAGGTTATTTGGAGGAAACGAACAGTGGAAGCTGCAGAATTGTATTGGTGCCATCAGTGTCCATTATTGCTACCTACAGTACAAAAATACTGGTGTTGGTAGCAGAGTGGATCAAGTGGGTCACAGTCTGTTGTTCAGACATCTTTCACATCAGCAGTTGGGAGAGGAAAGAGATTGCAGAGAGGAGACACAGCAAAGTGATTTTGGATAAGCAGGGAAAGATGAAACTCACTCTGTCTGTTGTACCCCACCTCCTTTCATGGCTTCCCTTAAGTAGTTATGGAGTTGTCGCTGAACCACCTGTTTCTAAGAAGTCAGAGCTGTAAATGCTCCCATAGGGGTGGTCCATTCCCCATGGAAAGATGGTCCAGTGACCATCCCAGGACTTCCACCAGCCAGCCCTAGGGGACTGCTGTGCTTCAATGTTCCTTTGTGATGGGTGCCAGATGTCTTTTCTGCTCAGACTGGGATTCATCTGGCCCTAGAGATCTTAAAATTAAGCATCTAACCTTAGGAAAACTTCTGTAATCTTTCATCACAGACAATGGAAAGAGCTACGCTTGATTTATCCAGTCCTAGAGGTGATACCTCTGGTAGGTGGTGGGAACTATCCACTGGGTATTTCTGGTACTCTGATGGCAACAGGGGAAACTTCAGCTTGATTTCATAGGGCTGAGGTTAAGCCTTGATTCTTTGTGAAATGGCAAGAATAAAGCTGTGTTCTGGCAAGGGTAGTGTGGGTAGTGTAGAGCAGTGATTTAGATACTTCCTTGCATGGGGAGAAAACAAAGCACAGCCATATTTAAGAGCCGCTGATTCCAGAGGTAGATAAACAGGTTTCCTTTGCATTTCATCGTGCTAAGTGAACTAATGTTAAATATATTCAGTTTTCTCTCCTTTCTTGAACCCCAGTAAGATTTCCATTGTTTAAGGAATTAAATGATGAAATGGTTTTATTTGTAATTTAGTCTGTTAATGGGGATAGGGAGAGATGTTATCATTAAGTTTTGTTTGCTTCAATATTTTTTGGTCCCATTTTTACATAGGAAATATTCATAAGTACCTTACTATATTTGTAGTAAAAGTTAATGTTACTTTAATGGTTAACTGTGCCCAAGAAGAGAATGCACCTACTGTTCAAAACTGTTATTCTGAAACAAAAGCCCAAGGTACTTAGTACCTAATCTGTGGAATTTACACATTAAGAAGGCAATTTATTTACATGATATTTTATAAAAATAAATATTTCCCCCTTATTTGTAAAAAAGAAACATAACTTGTTTTTATCACAAGAGAAGTTAAAGTTTATAAATATACACTGATCTTCTTTTGAAGGCAAAGCTGTATTAGACATAGGGTAGTAAAAACTGACTCTTTTATTGGGGTCTGAAATTCTACAGCTGCATGTAAAAATGTGTGCTAGAACTGAGCGGAGGCGTCTCCCTTCCCCATGACGGATGAACCTCCTCTCCGCCAGCCCCATGCTGTCCATCAGCCCCATAAACACAGTGCACTAATGCAGTGGATTTTCAAAATCATTGTGATTGTACAAAAATTCTAAATGTTTGAAATATTTGAAATATCTGCATTATATTATAGTGGAAATAACTTGTGTGTTATAACTGAGACTCTGCCAACGTCTCGTCTGCAAGAGTGTTCTGTTTTACATTCCCCCAAACACATGCCAGACTTCAACCACAATACATTTTTCTTTTATCCTTAACATACAACCATGCTATTCAAATACGTACTTTTTTGTTGTTGTTGTTTTTTTGTTTTGTTTTTTTCTGTTTTTAAATGAACTAGCTTTTGCCATAGCTTTTGACACTTCAGACAAAGTACCGTCTCAGCATTTTGGCAGTGGACTGTAAACCTTTTTAGTGAGACCTTTTTGTTCTCTTGTGATGTAGATTCAGTCACTGCTAAACAAAAGATGCCAGACGCAGACTGGAAATCAAAATATGTTTCCATATTAATTTCCTATGAGTTCTTTCTCCTTCCTCATCAAAAACTTCAGGAGGTTTGAATTCCTGATATGGGTTCCTCCTCCTCATCTTAAACTGATAATTATGGGGAAATCTGGCCAGCACTAGTTCTGTGATAGCAGTTTGCTGTTAAGTCCTATGCAGATGGCAGATAAAGCACAGAGGAGGTTTGAAGGTTGTAAATATTAGGTCTGAGTAAGAAGAGTGCAAGAAGAGTCCGATGGCTGCTGGGAAAAGAACAGTTAAACCCCTGCTTCCTCTACAACCTCCATTGCAGTCCTTGTTGATTAATTCTGTGTACAGTGTTAATAATGAGAGGTATTTTTGTGACTGTTGGAGGATTGTCTTCTCTCATTAGTATAAAACAATGCCATCTGATGTGGTAATATACCTCTCGTAGCGCAGACTTGAAGCTTCTGTTACAATAATACCCCCTTGCCTTACAGGAGTTTTGTGGGTATACATGTATTAAAGATTTTACAATACTACGGTATGCTGAGCATAGGAATATCATGGATACATCCTTACAAAAACCTGTTGGGACTGAAATTTCATGTCACAATGTTCTTATTCAGTTGTTACTCTTATGTGGAATATGTTCCTGCACAGATAGCTTTATAAAATGCATTAAACACATAATTTGATACTCAGCTTTTGGGTGGATTTGGAGATGGTGGGACTTTGAAGAAGTTGAGTCCGTCTGGGTTGCACAGCAAGTAGCTTGGAGGCAGTCATATCCCTGGGTTAGGATTCTCTTATTTTTTCTCATTCTTAATTTACTAAAAGGTTTTTTTGTATAGATCAATTTACACTGAAATTGGTGGGGTTTTTTCTCAATATCTATAGTCAGTTTTTTAAAGGCTACTCCTATACACCCACTGATGTGTTTTCTTTCTTCTGGAGCACGGTAATTTTTGTCTTCTCTGCTGAGAATATGGAGCACTGCTGGTATAAAGGCAGGGTGAGCCATAATTCTCAGACTAGAAAACCTCATCAGGGACAAGTTTCTTAGGATTGAATTAATAGCAAATGTCATTCAGTTTGGCCTGTATGAAGCCTCAGATGAAGCAAATATTTTCAGGCCAGCTCCTAGTTTTTTCTGCCAAAATATTTGTTGAATCCAGCAAAATTAGGCTTTTACTAGGCCTCTATGCTTTATTTGATGTCAGATTTTCTAAAGAGAAAGTTAAGATTTATTTTCCTGTAGTTTTGTCTAATGGCATAAATACAACAATCCTTTAAAAACAAATACTGTGTTTGGTATCAAGAGTAAATGTACATTTTAGACTGAGATGATCTCAGTGCCTGATCTCTGGTGTATTGTTGCTGTGTAACAGAATGCATTGCAGTAGGTCCAGACTAGTTTTATGCCATCAAAGTAACTTGACTGATACATTTATCTGCAAGATTGTGGTGTGAATTAAGCAAATTGTAGTAGAAGGTCATGAAATTCAGAAGCTCTAAGTGAGGTTTCTGTTGGAAGCTTGAGAGCAGATGAAGCAGTTCAAGCAAGCAAACGCATTCTTGTGTTGTAGTTTGTCATGTCATTGATCTTAGATTAGTTGGTAATTGCTTTTAATGCACTGAAGATTCCCCCATTTTTTTTCTTCACTCTCATATAATGTTCAATATTACAGTGTTCATCACCCAAAATTTCACTGATATTCTTGTGGGGCATTGTAGCTGAGCATCATATTGAACTACTATATCATTTTCTCCTTGATGATATTTTTTAGAAGGTGAAGCTGTTATGTGAAAGAAGGTAATTCAGTTTTCTCTGATCACAATCACAAAACATTTAGCAATTTTAAAAATGTCTTGAAACAAATAGATATTATGGCCTTTATTTCAGAAGAAGCTTTTGCTAGTTAAAGGGACAATGCCAGCTTAAAGCTTGTTTCATTAAGGTGGTTCACCTTTTACTGATGGTAGCAATACACATTTTAATCCTGTAGAAATGTGGTTTTTAAGTTGGTTACATTCTTCAAATGCACTGAGACTGAAAGTGTCAAAGAACAGGATCAGTCCCCAGTCATGGGTCCAGTCTGTGGTTCCTGAACAGGAGAATAATGTTGCTGTGCTCATGTTCCTGATACAATAGAGAGAAGGTTAATAGGGTGCAAAATTTCTCAATAAGAAAAAGTAAAAGCTGTTTTGCTGACGTGTGTGAAACAAGCTGACATAAAAGTGTACCCAGGTTTTATTAGACCTCCTCAATTTCAAATATACTTACAAACAGACCTTCTAGTTTTACTATGGCAAGTGAGTGCTTCGGGGCTGATTTGTATACTACATGACATGTCTGGAGGAGTTACAAGCTCTTGAAATGTGACTGGATTGGTCTTTGTTACGTGTGTATGTATTGAGAGGTGGAGGTAATGAAATTGCAGGTTGACCTTTTGATATAGCAACCCTAGCAATTGCTGTTATAATAATAATCCTCCTTTCAATTCTATAGGAGAACAGAAATTACAGCTCTACAGATTGCTTCTAATTTATGCATGAGCTTGTTTAGAGCCATCTATCATGGAAAAGCATGTTTCCTCATTGTGTCTTTTAAACAGTAGCATGCCCACTGTATTTGGTGGTGTATGATGCTGGATGCAGGCTGACCAGATCAAGCCGTTGTCACATGTACATCCTTCCAGCAGCCAAACTGAGTTGGTTACTCCTCTGCCCATGACAAGAGGTGGTGGTGAACACTGCTGCTTTTCCCAGTGGGCATGAGTGATGGCCCTGCCCCAAGCACTGGCCTTGGGTCGATTGGAGCTGCCTTCTGTAAGAATTGTTCCCGACCACCCTCTTAAAACCAGAGTGGTCCTCTGAAATTAATTAGCTCATGCTGGTATGATGTGATTCTGTGTTGCTTAAAGTCACGATGGTACCTTTAGCTGCACAGGTGTCTTTGAGAACAGTTTCTGGCCTGTCATGGGTTTGGTTTGGTTGGATTGGGTTTAGTTGGGTTTGGCTGGGTTGAGTTTCTTTATTTGGGTTTTGTGTTTGGAGTAAGAAGAGAGTGTGTGCTGGTTGGTTATGGTGACAAGAGAAGTCAGTGTCCCTCTGTGACATTAATTCAAAAAATACCTTTTATCTACATACTAGGTTTAGTGTCTTGGTGCCTTGCCTGAGTCTATGAACTGGTTTCCTCCGGAAATGTATAACCTCAGTGAGACACATCTGGGGCTTTTTGCAAAGTCCTTATTCAAGCAATAGTCCCATGGCCTTTCTGTGAATGTTTTGCCCAAGTGAAGTACGGCTGAACCAGCCTCATGACTCCAAGAAGGATCAGCGTGCCAGTGGACAGGCACGGGGGTTCACAGGGCTGAAGGAGGGCTCAGGGCTGTGCCATGACTGGGACAGTGCTATATAGAAACCTGAAGGCAGAATCATTAACACAGTGGGGTCAGAGAACAGAAAGCTGTGAGCAGATTTTGAAAGGGGTCAAAGATGAGGTCAGAGAGTTGGCCATGAGGGAGTTGGTGATGGGATAGGAAAAAGTAATGAATTTTTTATAAGACTGAAAATAACGGGAGTGTTGCTGCATTATGCTCAAGGTGTAATGATGCTGACATTACTGTGTGTCTCACCTCAGAGGCCTCAACCTGAATGATTATGGGCATTGAATTATCTTTGTGCTCCTAGAAGTGATCCCAGTGGATCTGGGAGATAGTGTGTTCAGAGGATATCATGGAGAAAGGTTGCATTGCTACCTACGCACGTTGCCAGTTTAAATACAAGCAAAAGCAGTTAAACAAGTTTGCAGGTTATTCTTCTAAATTTCAGGTTACTTTTCTTAGCTTCTTACGGTGTTCATCTTTTCCTATATCCACCTTAGGACTCCTGAACTCAAAATTGCAGAACTGGTCTTTGTTTCCCTGATATGTAGTGAGTGTGTTTGTAACAGAGATGGGCATTGTTAAGAGGAATCCTAGTGAATAGCTCCTCCCACACTCTAAAAAAAACCCAAAAGCAAATTTGGAAAAAAAGAGGCTGAAAGAAATGTGCAGGAGTCAGAAGATCTGAGTGAAATTTGGCTTCAGTGACATTAGTGGTAAAATTTCTTGCATTATAATGGAGCCAGGGTTGCCGCTTTGGATTTCATTTCCATTACTGCCATCAGATGTGCTGCCAGCTTCCCCCATGTAAAATGAACACTGTGATGCTTTCCCATCGTTACACATTGCTGCACGGGTCACTGGAAGGAAAGTCCACACTAAATCTGGGTATTTACTTGGTTTACAAAGTATTGTTTTACTGCTGGCTTATCATGGGGTAGAAAGTGTGGGGAGGTTTCCCAGCTGTTTGCAGACACCTCCTGTGTGGACTCTCCTGTTACTGACAGCTGAAACCACATCACCCTGTCTGCCATACTGGTTGTCCTGCCAAACAAGACAGATAGCCTCAAAGATCTCAATGCCTTTAGTGTGTGGCCTTAATTCCCCATCTGTCTAGCATCTTGTGCTTTTAGAGATGTATCATTTCCCTGTGGGGTGGAAAATATTCTCTGGAGCTGTGGATCCTAGGGGATTAGGAGTGCTAATGTGGGGCCACTAGCTGGAGAGGGTAATTACACCGGGCAGGCCTTTTGGTTTGTTATCGGAAATGGCCAGTTTGAAGTGACTTCCCTGATATAGCTTGTCTTCATTTATATTGTTCTAAGTTATTGTGTCAAAGTTTTTCAAGCAGCTGTTTATCATTGTGGAAATATATCTCCAGCTGAGAAGAGCAGATGGGCACCTCACTTCAAACTCAGGGGGGAATTAGCTTCGTGAGCCTGTCTTATAAGCAAGCTGCATTTAGGACCTGGAGTTTGCATTTGTTCTGGAAACAATATTATGCATTCAGCTGGAGTACTACCCTGTCTAGGAGTGGTGAGGCTAGCACAGTGGTTCCTGTACGTGTGTGATGTACAGTGAGTGCATAGAATCTGTGCATCAAATACATTCTGCAGTGATTGTCAGAATCCAACATGTTCTTTTTGGGGTCAGTCAAGTTACTAACTACATTTTAATATAAATTCTGATGCCATGTCTCTTCTGTCTAATATTTCATATATATACATATATATACATATATATATATATATACACATATAGGCATAGCTGTATATATCTGAAAAACTACATGATAATTTTGCATAGATAAAGAACATCATAGTAAAGTAAAATTAACCCGAAAAACTGACTTGAGAGCACAGGAGACAGACAGTAAATGTTATTAGCAGTCTATTGGTAGACAAGAAGTTAATGCCTCTTCTTCCCATTTATAGGATTCTTTCTATTTTACAGGATTCAGTTAAAGCACTGGTGACACTTAAACAATATCATGTCAAAGAAGAGAGTACTTAAGGAAGGAACATACAGGTTTGGAAGAGCCTTTCCAGATCGGTAGCTCCATCTATGCAGCCTTCCTGCATGTGTGTTTGCACTGCAGGTTGGCTGCAGCTGTGTGTGTACCAGCAATGATGGGCATCCATCACACCTGGGGAGGAGGCAGCGCGCTCATGCCTCAGGGGGGAAGGTGTGGGGAGTTAGGTAGCAGAGGACTGCGATAATAGAAACAAGGCATTTCATCACTAATTCTTTTAGGAGGGATTTGTGAAGATGAATTTGTGCAGAGCGGTCTTAGCAGCTGGATCCATTCTGTGTTACCTCAGAGAGGGCTATCGCCTGTCCTTCCACCTTTAAACACCATCTGCTCTTCTAACAGCATTTGCCTCCCTTCTTATCTTCACCCTCCTTACACAAGCAGCTGCCTTCCCCACCACCCCAGGGCAGCAGCAACCCACTCCCACCTTTTCTCTTCTTAGGTAGGCTTCTCACTTCACTGGAAACCAAAGGTTATTCCCTCCCTCCTCCAGAAATAACAGCCTTTTCCCATCTGCTCCCTCAGAGCTAGCCAGCAGAGCCCAGAGGCCCATGAGCCAGTGCGGAAGGAGGTATTTGGCAGCTCAGCCAGCCATTCTTTGTGCTGCCCAGGGAAAAGGCAGCAGACTGAATGGAGGCACTGGGTTTGACTCGCCGGCTGCCAGTTGGGCCATGCTGCTGTAGCACATTCCAGCCATGAACAGTGTAAAATGATATACCAGGATTACTGATGTGGTTTGCTCGCTGGTGCTTTGCTTCCCAACGTTCCTGATCCATGCAGCATGCACATCATTCTTTTATTCTTCTCCTTTGAAAAATGATGAATAAGGGATAACTGCTTTTCCCTATGTAGGGAATTGGGTCAGTTCTCTTGGCAAAAGAACAGAGCTTGTGGTACAACTTCTGCACAGTCAGAAATGCACAGTATTGCATGCCTGTAAAGGCATCTGCTACTCTACTTGTGTAGACTGCTTTTGTATATGCAAGCATGTCTGCATTTTTTTTCTGTTGTGCTCTTCATACTGTGTACTTTCACACTGTAGGAAATTAATTATCATGGTACTAGGAAAAGCAGAATCACAGAGTCACAGAATCACAGAATAGTTGAGGTCAGAAGGCACCTCTGGAGATCATCTAGTCCAATCACTCGCTCAAAGCAGGGTCAACTAGAGCAGATTGCCCAGGACTGTCTCCAGTTGCATTTTGAATATCTCTAAGGATAAAACTCCACAATCTCTGTGGGCAATCCTTTCTAGCATTTGACCATCCTTGAGAGTAAAAATGAGTTTTTATGATGTTTAAATGAAATTCCATGCATTTCAGTTTGTGTCCATTATCTCCTTGACTGTGCACCACTGAAAAGACTCTGGCTCTGTCTTCTTTACATCCCCATCGGGTATTTATATACATAGATAAGATCCCCCAGAGCTGTTTCTTCGCCAGGCTGAACAGTCCCAGCTCTCACAGCCTCTCCTCACATGACAGATACTTTGAGACCATAATCACCTTTATGGCCCTTTGCTGAACTATCTCCAGTATGTCTGTGTCTCATTTGTACTGGGGAGCCCAGCACTGGACACAGCACCCCAGATGTGTCACACCAGGACTAAGCAGAGGTGAAGGATTGCCTCCCTCCACCTGCTGGCAGTTCCCTGCCTGATGCAGCCCAGGAGGCTGTTGACCTTCTTTGCCACAGGGACACACTGCTGGCTTATGTTCAGTTTGGTGTTCACCAGGACCCCCAGGTGCTTCTCTGCAGAGCTGCTTCCCAGCTGTTTGATCCCAGCCAGGCCTGGTGTTGGGGTTATTCCTTCCCAGGTGCAGGACTTGTCATTCCCCTTTGTCGAACTTCATGAGGTCCCTGTCAGTCTGCTTCTCCATCCTCTTGAAGGTCCCTCTGAATGGTAGCACGTCCATCTGGTATATCAGCCACTCCTGCCAATTTTGTATGATCCTCAGACTTGCTGAGGGTGCACTCTGTCCCATCATCCAGGTAAATAATGAGGATACTAAACAGTATTTAGTAGGTCCCAGTATCAACCTAAGGGGTGTACCACTACTGACTGCTCTTCCAACTGGATTTCATGCCACTGACCACAGCCCTGCAAGCCTGACAGTTTTCAGTCTAAATCACTGTCCACTTATTGAGTCTATACTTTATTTGTCAATACCAAATGCAATTGATGTGTCAGTTGTTTCCATGTCCTTTGTCATTAGGTCCCCATTCCCATTCAGCAGCAGGCTTGCGTTTTACCTAGTCTTCCTTTTGCTGTGGATATAGTTGTGGAAGATCTTGTCATTGACTGTCATATCCCTCAGCAGATTAAACCCCAGATGGGCTTTGGTTTTCCCAGCTTCATCCCTGCATGCTCAGACCATTTCTACGTTTCTCCAGTACCTGCTTTTACTTCTTGTGCGCTTCCTTTTTCAGTTCAGTCAACAGCTCCTTATTCAACCATGAAGGGTGCTTGCCACCTGTGCTTGACTTGCTACTTTTAGGGATGGACTAATCTTGAGCTTGGAGGAGGTCTTTGAAAATCAACCAGCTCTTGGGCCCCTTTTTGCTCCAGGATGTTATCCCATGGGGTTCTTCCAAGCAAATCCCCAAAGAGGCCAAAGTCTCTTCTCCTGAAGTCCAGGGCTGTGCTCCTACCATTAGCCTTGTTCCATCCTCTCAGAAAACTGGCCTCCACCATTTTATGGTCCTGCAGCCAAGGCTGCCTCCAGCCTGCACATCCCTGATCAGTACAGAAATGTCTTAAGTCTTGCATCTGATACTGCTTTTGCCAGATTTAGTTCCACTTTCTTTCCTAGAGCTGCATTCTTTCCCAAGGATGAGCCAGTGTTTGGCTCTTAGCTTTTCCAGAAAATGCCAGTGGTGATATAATCAGTTCCTTACTGTCAGTGTGTCAATTCTCAGTTGGCTAGTGCAGCAATAGATTAAAAACTTAAGTGGGTGGAAAAACAGCTTTAATTAATTAAGATGGCTCATAATTATTTCTAATGTTACTGTTCTCTGAGGACATAGATAGTCACCCATAAATATGCTGCATTAGTTTGAAAAAGCCTAGTTTCTCCAAAAGAGAAAGATAATTTTATGAAAAAAGTTAACCAGTAACAGCCTATTTAGATATTTCCATATATTTCTTTTACTGCAAGTGGATGTTGTTAGCATGGTTCATAAATGATGGCTTACACTAAATAACAAAATCCTGCCTTTTTCTGCATCTGTCTGAACTCGCTGATCTCAGATGAGTGGCCTTGGTGAAGCTGGGAACAATATATGCCCCAAGATACGTTCAGGTAAGTAAATTTTTTATTGATAAGAAGCTGTGCAGACCATAGTACAACACTAAACGTTTGTGTTATTCAATATCATCCCTTTCCCCAGAGCATTTTTATGACTGTCCAAGCTTTTGATCACAGTCTTTTTACATGATCAAATTCACTTTCTGTCTCTAGAGGCTACAGAGACTAAAAATCTGATATCTCTTAGAAAATTAAACTTCAGCATTCATCTTTAGTATCTCTTTCTAGATCTGTGGCACTCCCTCTGGTGAGTACTTGCCAGGAATGTTTTTCATGGGTATTTATAGCACTGTTTCTTTTGTAAACTAAATCTTTTCTGATAGACTTTGGCTTTTGGGCTCATTTTTATTCCATATCTCTACTTGGGTTGTAGAAGACCTCTGACATGCAGTAATCCACTGGAATAAGAGGGTTCAGTTTACTATACTTCTACACAAGTTTTGGGGCTCTATGCAAGGTTTGGGATATAATTCAAACAACTGTTTTCAGTATAATTATTGTTCAAGTCTTCCAGATCTTTTGTAATATATTCTGGTAATTCTTGGCTTCATAATATGTTGATCATATAAATTATCAAACAGCAAACCATCTGGGTGAAAATGAAGATTAAGTGTGTGAAATACTGAAAATGCATCAGTAGGAATGTTTCTTTAAGCTGTGTAGATAGATCATTAAGTCTCAAAACAGGAGGAGAAAGAACTGACTGACAGCTCATCTAGCTATGTATACTCTCTTGTGTGAAGATCTCTGATCCAGAACACTGGGTAGCTTAGATAATGGTTTAAGTCACCCAGTGCTGACCATCAAGAGAGTTCAAAGTTTTTGTAAGTTGTGTTGTCCTTTTGATGATCTTCTTTATGTTGTGTACATGATGCCTGAGTGACTTTCCAAATGTGGGCAATTTCCCAGCAATAATTACTTGGAAATATCCTTATCTTGAAGAAATAAATAGGAATGTTAGATGTTGCTTGTGCATCATACCTGAGGATCTTCCCCCATCCATCCATCCTACTGACCAGGACTATATCCCTCTCTCACCCAAAAGTAAGCATATGGTTTCTCGTTTTCCTGTGAGAAAATTTCAGCAAATGTGTAAAAATCCATTACACAACTGCACATTTAGCTTCTTTCAGAGTCCTGAGCTTTAGTCAAAGTAATGACTTCCCAAAATTCCTAGTGTTTGTCATCATATCTATGTAATTTTAAGCCCTGAGAAGTCTCTAGCTGATATCCTCATCCCATTTTGCCTTTTTTTTTTTTTTTTTTTCCCCCTTCAGTTTGAGTAGATGAAGGCCAAAAAGATTGTTTTACATGGTAATTTGGTAAATAATGCTACTTAATAACCTGAAAAAGGGATTAAGGAGGTGAGCCTGTTTGTTTCTTCCTTCAGCTGATTTGTGTTGGTTTTCATCCCTCCTTCTCTTTCTCTGTTATCCTCCCTTCTTCATTGTGGACTTGTGGTAGTTACAATAAATATGCAAAAGAAGAGCCCCTCATTTCTAATGCTGCTGAGATTGCAGCTCTCAGAAATACCTGTGGTAACTTTCAAGCAGCTGCAATATTCGGCATGCTGTGCCGTGCTCTGTGTTATGATAGCTACCCTGGTATCAGTACTGAGATAACTAATTTAAAGATAGCTCAAATATGTTCCCTTGAGCTTTGGTGACTGGAGTGTTGACTGTGAATAAGTACTCTGATTACACAGTGAATAAGTATTCTATATAATATATGGGGTATACCCAACAAGATAATGGAAAGTGGAAAAGGAAGACTGCTTTTCTTCGTTTGCAGGTATTCGGTTTGACTGCAGGAAATGAAAAAGGCGAGGAAAATTACGGGAGGGAGGGGCAGGACACCATCATGATAAGGATCACTGTGTTTGTTTCTTCTTGTGATAGGGCAGCATTAAAATTCTGAGCATCACAGCAGCACGCATGGCATCGGTACCTTCCAGGAGCAAGCAAATGCAATTCAACAGTGCCTACATTTGTCAGCAGATTGTGCCTTTGGGAAGGAAGGGGGAGTCCACATTAAAGCTGTTAGCATTTCTGCACTGACTTAAGAGTTCCAGAATAGGGTATTGTCTCGCAATTATTTCGTTTAGAGTTGATCCAGTGAACTTTACTCCACTTCTGCTGTCCCACATCTGTTTTGTTAGAAAGCTGTAACTGGTTTAAAGTCATCATAATAAAAAATAAACCTTTTTTCTTTCAAATAAATCTGTATTTTGGCAGGGAATGAAATGACTACTTCAACTCTGGTGACAGAAAAATCTGCCTTTAATTGACAGAAATAGCTTTCTCCAGAGTCTTGTTTAGGCACACTCTCTGACAATACGTATGCCCTGAAATACCCTAAGGGTTAGCATGTAGCATTGAAATACAGTTTAATCTTTCATACTTTGTAGTCTTCGTTGCTGTGTTTCTCTGTGAATTCTCTCTCTTCTGCTGTAACACTTCATTCAAGTTCATTCCTTGCTATGCTGCAGTGCTGTATTGTGATTTCTTTTTCTCTCCTCTATCTTTTTTTAGAAATAATTTTAGTTTTTCTGCTACTATTTTCTTCCAGGACCTTTGTCTCCTATTACGAACATAAACTCTGTGGAATAGCATGCTTCTGCAATCCAAGAAATTCCAGACTGAGATCTGACCTGCAGCAACTTCAGGTCTACTGAAATAACTTTGGAGAGCAAAATGTTATTTGACGAACCAAATGCGGTTAGCACAGCCTCTGAATGCTCCTTCCTATGTTCAAACCAATGCAAAAAACCAGAGGCAAAGCACATTTCAAGATTTTTGTCATGCATCATGAAACATTTTTCAAATCTAACACCTTTTGAAGCCTCAGACTCAGCCCTTAGTAAGAGAGAGTGTGGAGTTGCCTCTGGGCAATGGGGATGGCAGATTTCTGCAGCAATCTTCCTCTACAGCCATTCATTCTGCCTCCCTCTGTTTTCCACAAGTTCACGTCAAACCATTCAGCAGGGAATTTACAAGCCATAAAACTGCATTATTCAGCTATGAAGTAACAACCTCATCACCATGACTTCAGCAAGGGCTCATAAAAGCTGGTGTCAGATTTATAAGCAGAGGAGCTGCCAACTATGTCTAACATATGGTTTGCAGTGACAGACCTGCTGATTTCTGTCACCCGATTAGGTAAATTTCTAGTTAGGTATATTGTGGGTAGTCTTTCTTTGTAAATGATTAAATGGGTTAAAAACAAAGTCAGGCATCTCATATGGAGCATTTCGCTTGAGGAATAGTATTGACCCCTTGGATGTGTTTTTCTACATTGTAAATGAACTTTCAAGTTCTTTGTTGTTTTCCTGAAAGCAGTTGAGATGCAGACAGCTGCTGTTCTGACATATCACTGTTTGGTCACTGTCCCACAAGTAGTTTAATTATTTTCTCCTCTTTTGATGCTCCTTCAGCGTGACACCCACTTGGTATTTTTACCCTGTGAGTAAAGTAGAGGGCTAGGGCCTTGTCTGGCCTGCCTTTGGAAGGGCCAGAGGCACATTGCTTTGCTTTTCAGGTAATTGTTATCTCTATTTTGAAAGACAGAGAACACATTTTCTTTTTGCTGTTTCTGCAGGAGCTCACCAGATCTACATGATCTTCCAAAACTAATTGCCAGTAGCTCAGGAAGTTTGTTTATTCCTCTCTCAGTTGAGTCTGCATTTCATAGCATGTAATAGTGGCCTCCAAAATATTAATGAAGACATCAAGCTGTTTTTTTTCCTCTCAGGAGTATGAAAAAGGGTGAAACACACCAGAGTCCCATATATCACCCACACATATATATAGCTGGAGAGTAATCACACTGATTATTTTTGAATATTTTAAGAACTGCTCTGAGGCAAAAAAAAATTGTTAGTGTAGTCTGGAGCCTATTATTATGAATGAACTGTAACAGAGATGTTGAGAGGTCTTTCACATTATTTCCCAATAGCTGTTGCCCATTAAGTGTGCCAGGACCCTTAATGTTGCAGAAGGTTTTAAAAGGCATTTAAAGATCATTAAAAGATTAGGCATTTAAAGATCATTTAGAAGGCGTTGAAAGTCACCTGCGTGACCCTGGAGATCTTGCTAGTCCATGGCTGCCTGCATGAACAGTTCTGTTTTACAAATTAGCCCTGTACTTTTTCAGTAATCCTGAAACGATGATGTTTGTAATTTAAAACACTGAGAGTTTGTGTTAATATTGACATAATTCCTGTCATTTGATCTGGTTACATGAAATCCCATACCTCAAGGAAGAGTGGGATGTTGTCTCATTTTTTTGCTCAAGTGGTGATCTGCTGACAGGAATCAGCAACATTTTTAACAGGGACCGTATCTGCTTCTGTTTACTGTGATTGCCCATCTGTTTCTTCTCTATTATTTGCAACTATTTGTCTCAAAATTAAGGAAATATAAATAAGCTGCTCTGGTTTTGTAATAATGTTGTTCAAAGCCTGATTCCACACCATTATGAAAATCCTATAATCCTGAGCATAACATTATACAACACAAGATTACAAATAAGAATATTTCCAAGAAAAACACTCAATACCTAATGAACTTAGCAAAGTTAATAGTTCCTGACATTAATGTTTGCCTGAAGGTCAGAATGATGTGAGTCTGGTTTCAGTGAGGGACGCTTTGTGTTCCATCTGAGGCCTGGTGTAACGCAGGCACATCAGTGCTGCCAGCGTATTTATGTACTGCAAATAATTTAATTCTGAGGTTGCACTGAGCATTGCAGTGTGGGAGTGATACTGAATTATGTTTCAAAATGAAACAAGATGTGGCACATAAAATGGGAAGTAGAAGCAGGTCTTCAACAGGCAGCATCAGAGGCAGGAGCTGCAAGACAAGGACAGGGAAGTGCTCTGTACTTCTCAGGAATGTTGTGAGCATTTTCCCAGGGTCTCTGAGAATTGGTCTGAGTATTTGTTTTGTTCTCCTCTTGCTGGATGCCAGGAAAAATGGCAAAACAGTCTCCTCTTGTAACTGCTTCTAACCTTCCCTCCAAGGAATGCCTTTTGAATAGCAATCTCACCAAGATGTTTTAACACATAAAAAATTACGGTATTAGGAAAAAAAAAAAAAGCAGTGACATGCATAAAAAAGATCATGTTAAGTCAAAACCATTTCTTACCAATGCAGCATGAAAATGTGGTGATAGCAGCTAAAACATTACTTTGATGCTTATGAGTATCTCATAAGCCCTATGATAGCCAGGGGAAGGTATTGCTGAACATCTGAAGAGAAATGGTGAGCTGTACACCTTTCATTGCGCATTGTAACTTAGCAATTTTTATTTAAAAAACAATGATAAAGTCTTTGGCAACCGAATTAGGTAGTATTATCATTTGCCATTTCTGCGAAATATTCTAGCAATTTGCATGGATTTAGTGGTTATTAATCATTGAATAGGATTAATTGGGATTTTACAATCCCAAAGATACCGTAGCACTCTAGCAAAGGGCAGAATAAATACATAAGGGAAGGGGGTTGTTGGTGCAAAGTGGGTCTGTGGCAGGTACATGGTGTACATTTGTAAGGATGGAAGCTAAAACTTGTCGCCTTTGTACAAACTGATGAATGTGGTCTGGGCATGAGCCTTGCTGGGTTTGAGTACAATACAGGATAATGATGCGTGCTATTAAAAACTGAAATTAATTAAGCACAGACAGGCTTCTGTCTGCTGCAGCAGACTGCTGTGAGCTAGGGTGTTCCCTCTCGTGTGGGATGCATGTGTTCTTCCTGGGCCACACCAGTGTCGGCGGGAGCGCAGGGCTATCAGTGGGACTGCAGGCACTACCAGCAGACCTCTTCAATGTTCTTTCTAAGAAAATTGGCAGGATCCTGGGAACTGAGAGCTCAAATCTCTCCTTCCCCCATCCAAAATTCCAGGTAGATGTTGAACACATACCTCACTGAATTCAAGCATTTGACTCTGTCATTAATTTTTTTTAAATGTTTACTGCATTTGTTTGGTTTTATTAGCCTCTCAAAGCATTTACCTAAAAGATAGTATAAGTTTTCTATTGATTTTATTGTGGCCTACATTTTAAATAAGACAATTCCTACTTATTTCTTTCTCTAAAAATTGCTCAGAAGTCAGTTTTATGCTGACACATCACAAAATAAGACCAGTTGTACTTCAGAACAACACTTCAAAGATTTTATCGATTTTTGTTTTTTCA
Organism: Athene cunicularia; assembly: GCF_003259725.1. Taxonomy (NCBI): domain Eukaryota; kingdom Metazoa; phylum Chordata; class Aves; order Strigiformes; family Strigidae; genus Athene; species Athene cunicularia. Next base: position 14,488,301 of record NW_020799091.1, on the reverse strand, counting down.
GAGGAATGTTTCATCAAGGGTTTTCAGTGGAGTTCTTCAACACTTCACATGATATATAGTGCTCTAAAAAGGCAAAATGATGTCTTCTTAAATGATTGACCTTCTAGGGCAAAGGCATCAGTGACTGAAGAGTTTCAAAAACATAGAATAAGTTGAGGCTGAAATATATTAGTTAGTAATATAGTAAGGTATTAATGAAGAACTATATCCTTGCAGGAAGCGAAATGTGAAGGCAGTTTTCAGTTAAAGATGTCTCTTCTCAGCATTATCTGCATTACCCTCTCTTTTCCATGTGTGTGTGTATGTGTGCACATTTTAATCAGTTTTAATCAGAGAAATTGGAATGTCATAATGTGATAAGCATTTCATGTTGGTCTTATTTTTAAAAAACAAAACTCAGGTAATGTATTTTGTGAGATTATTTTTCAGGTGTAATTCATATAATGTGTATATTTTATAAAAGATTACACTCATTAGTATGTGGAAGTGCTCTCAAAGTCATGTGTTTATGGGTATAGAGAAGGATGAGAGGGATCAAGAAATATTGAGGGGAAAAACAGTCTACTGTGAGAGGTGAGATAAAGGTTTTATTGTGAGACTTTCAGGGTCTGGCTGTATTACTGGAGATGAGCCATGAAACAGTTAAGCACTTTTCTTGGAGGAGTGCTGCTAAACCTTTGTGTCACACCAAAGCAGAGGGGGTCCATGGTAAAGATGGATCAGGGAAGCTCCTTGAGAAATATTTCTAGTGGTCTTAAAAAAAAAATAATCTGTAGGATTATTAATCATATCCATCTGCCTTTAAAGCTAGATTTGATTCAATACCATGGCCTGGAGTTTATCCTTTTAATTCTGTGCTTGGAGTGAGAGCTCACATGCTGACCACCGTGCTGCCAGCAAGGAGCAGTGGCAGCTGCCGTTCAGCACCCTCCAGGGATGTCCTGGCTCACCACCGACTGTGCGGTGGGGCGTCTTCTGGGAGGAAGGATCAGCTCAGCTCACTCTGGTCACAGTCACGTTGAGCACCCTTAGGAATAAGAGTTCTTATATTTCCTCCTTTTTTTTTTTTTTTTTTTTTTTTTTTAGATTAATGATTGTGCTACACTTTGACAGCTTGGGATGAGTTTTCCCAACATGGATATCTGCCCTAAGCCATATTATTTTAATTATTTTCTTTGGGAAAATGATGATCAGAAAATTTCAGGCATTTCTGGGAATAAAACAGGGGAAGAAAATGTTTGTGTTCTACCCTTGATAAATGTAGTGACTTTCTTTGCGTATCTATTATACAACTCCTCTGTGTTTTGATGGAGACCTGAAATTTGTCAGGAGATGGTTGGTGGTGGGGACGAGGGGCTGAATTTCTGATTAGAAAGTGTTTTTTTGATGTGCCACTCCTACACTTATCTGAGAAAAAAAAGCTGTGTGTTTGTCTATGATCAGTGGATACTCCCCAGAGCTCTGTGGGTGCAGCCACATGGAGCATCTGGTTGAGGCTGAAGACTTTACCTGTGGTGGCTCCAGGGCTTCCATGGGGAACACAGGGCTGCATGTGCTTTCCATGACATCCCTGATGACCGAGCAGTGTAGGGGATTACTGGTTTGTGTAAGGGAGGCACCGTGTTTACGAATGTGCACCAGGAGGAAGGGACTGCTCCTCCACCTCAAAGCGGTGGGTGATGTGCTGCTCATGTCAGGTGTGTTATCTTTGGCATGTGAACTGGAGCGTGCACTCATGCATCATTAGCTGCTACAGTGTTGAGGGTCTCTGGTTCTCTCCTCACAGATTCCTGAATCCTCAGTTGTAGTGCTCAGAATACCCCAAACTGGCAGCATGAAGTCAGAAATTACACTCCTGCCATTAAGCCCTCCCAACAGTGGCCACTAGTGGTGGCAGTCCTCTTTTTGTATGTGCCCTGTTTAGGTCTGTTTCTGACCTGGGTTAAGTGCTTAGTGACTTTATATACAGCTGGATGTTTGAGGGTGAGTTAAGTCTGATACACACTCTTGGAGAGATTTTAGATGAACTTTGTCTCATGAAATTGAAATGTATGCATATGGTGTTTTGTCTTACATAAAGGGTGATCACATGGCATGGGGGCTGGCAGTTGCATTTATCCTTATCAGAAAAAGGCCAAAGAGCCAAGGGTTGTTGTGGTCCCACAGCAGCACCAAATGGTGACAAGGGGAAAAATAAAAATCAAGTCCTACTCTTTTTAATCTGTTTGTTCTTCTTAAACTGGAACAAGGAGAAATAAATACCTGCAAAATCTAAGCTTGTGCTAATAGGTGAGAACAAGCAGTCAAACCTTCTGGTTTTTGAAAATGAGGCAGAAACAACACATTCCTACAAAACTGGGTAAACTTGTCAGTGTTGTCAAGTCTTGCATCCTGTAACAGCTGATGTCAAGTCTGTTGGAGGCACATGAGTGCTGTGTTTCTGATTTTGAGATAGCTGAGGGGAAGAAAAAAAGGCAAACCATGGTCTTGTCGGGAAGAAACAGAATAGTGAATCTTTGTTTAATTCCCCACCCCACTCTCCCAGTTAGGAGGGATCAAAGTACTCCCACGCCAGTTTAGCTCTCTGCCTCTCACTAAAACTTAATGCAAAACTTTCACTTCAGGTGTGTGTGAGAAGCACGTGTTACTCCAGGGAGGGCAGCGTATTGACAGCAGCGCATGCAGACCAGGAGGCTGATCTGTTTTTCCTTAAATCCAACTTTCTGTCATTATAGAGGTGATGTTAAATTTCAGTAGCTGGATAAAACTTGTGGCAGTGGTCCCCAAAATCCTCAACCCTCTTGGTGAAAGCAGATGCTGTCATGGTCTCAGTTGAGGTACCCAGATGTGGCATAGGGGACTGAAGTTAGGAAGTTACGCAGGTTGTTGGGCCTTGCCCAGGTGTGAGCAGGCCCTCAGAGGACTGGGATGAGTGGTCTCCAGAGCTCCTCGAGAGAAGTTGGAGAAACCAACAGCCCTGTGACTTCACCTGCTGCCCCCTACTCCAAGGTGTGTGTTACCATATCAAACAATGGTCATCTTAAAGTGAGACAATTCAGCTGTTCCTGCCAGCAGATGTCAATTAATTCTGAATCCACTGAATGTAAATGGAGCCTAGGTGACAGCTTTAGTAAGATGCCTTACTTTTAGACAGCTAAAAACCAAAAGGAATTACCCCCTTCACCATGTTCACATCCCAGTCTTGAATTCATTTAGGTCACATTCTCCAAAGAAAAACAGTCTTACCCTCTGCCATCAATACAGTTGAGCATCTTTGTCCTGAGTGATGCATGAATGAAAAAAAAGAGGAGATTACCCTGACCAGATGCAGTCCAACACAAGCAGTGGCAGGCTAAATTTACAGACTGTTGAGAGCAGCCCTGCAAGGAAGGACTTAGCAATACTAGTGGATAAAAAATTGGACATGAGCTGGCAGTGTGCATTTGCAGCCCAGAAAGCCAACCATGTCCTGGGCTGCATATAAAAAAAAGCATGGCCAGTATGTCGAGGGAGGTGATTCTGCCCCTCTACTCCGCTCTCGTGAGACCTCACCTGGAGTACAGGTTCAGCTCTGGGGTCTCCAGCACAAGAAAGACATGGATCTGTTGGAGTGAGGCCAGAGGAGGGCTCTGACTGGAACACCTCTCCTGTGAAGAAAAACTGAGAGAATTGAGGTTGTTCAGCCTGAAGAAGGCTCTGGGGTGACCTTGCTGCAGCCTTTCAATATATAAAGACGACTTATAAGAAAGACGGAGATGTTTTGCCAGGGTCTGTAGTGACAGGTCAAGGAGTAATGATTTTAAACTGAAAGAGGGGAAGTTCTGACTGGATGTAAGGAAGAAATTTCCTGAGATGAGTGTGGTGAGATGCTGAAATGAATTTCTCAGAGAAGTTATCCATATCCCATCACTGGAACTCGATCTAATGAGAGATGTCTCGCCCTATGGCAGGGAGATTGGAATAGAAGATGTTTCAAGGTCCCTTCCAATAGAAACCATTCTATGATTCTGTTGTTCTAAAACAAATTAGCAGAATAACTGGACTGACCTGGCTGTTGTAAATTTTTCATAGGCATTATGTGCAGAAAAGCATAAGGAAGCATAAGCGAGTTCCTCAGTTGCTGATGGGAAGATGCATTTTTGACAGGTAGATAGCAGACTAACAATGATGATCATGGGCTGCAGATCATACATCATAGTTTACCACTATAGTCATCACAGTTTGATAGTACATAAGAAGTTATGAGTGAGCGATAGTAAATTATACAGGCTTTGGAAGTCAGGACAAGTACCTTATATTTGATGTGGTAGAGCAGAGTGGGTCTGTAATGACGTATAGATGAGGTGATATGGTCAATGGCATAGGCCTGAGAAATGACATCTGCAGGAGGTTTCAAGATGGATATGAATGGTGCACAAGTCCATGTGATACATGTAGAGATGACAGCTGAGGCTGCATTTCAGCTGCACAGATGGCTGTGACAGTCTGTATCCTGTTATCCAGAGAGAATCAATACAGCTTATGCACAGCATAACAAATATAGGATCTAGAGTGAGAAAATGCTGCCAACACTATAGGCCAGAAATAGGACAACAGAACTCCGGTAAATGAAACGGAAGGGACTGTCCGTTTCATTTTCTCCATATCTGTACCTCTTTTGTCATAGATTATCTGACTTCACTGGATACAGTGAAGCTCAGCATTTGTCAGCTGTTAATTGAAATTAATTATCCCCGATTTGGAGTATTTGGCAAAGCTTTGATGTCTCACTGCCTGGCAGTGACAGTTTCTTAATGGCTGCTGCTGGGTTACATGAAAAAATATGCAGAGAAGTATGTGAGCATTGTGACAGGGTCAGGTTTGGTGATTTAACAGTTTTTCTTCCTATTTAGTATTGCAGAATATCAATGTTTTCAATCCTCAGAAATGTGACACTTGTACAAGGTTTGTTGCTGTCACATCGGTAAGGAGCTTGGACTCTGCAGCTTTACTCTTGAACAAGGGAAAACAGGCAAGCAAGGAATTTCAGACTCTCACCCTTGAAAACTGTGAGCATGGCCTTTTAAAATAAATGATTGTCTTATGTTTGGTTTTAAGACACCTCTAAAGGACTTAGATGAGTAATAAAACTGAAAGTAATTTGTATTTGAGTTCTACATTTGGAACAAAGCAAGGCTTCCATAAAGGTCATATTTGTTCCTGAAATCAGAAGAATGAATCCTCTTCTTTGAGGTATTTCTTACCTTGCAAAATATTTTTCTTGTGTTGTAGCTCTGAATAACACTTATAGCTGCATTTTTTGTGCTGACTATAATATATCAGAGAGCTCCCCGACCTGAAGCAAACACTTCAGTTCCACTGTGGAGTCTTACTTGCTTTGTGTGTGTGTGGACATGGGCCTGCAGGACCGCATACTTCCACCAAGACAGCTTTGTCAGATTAGCGTCCTGACCTGGGCTCTGGACCTCAGGACCTAGAGCAAGCCAAATGAATCATGCCTGGCAGAGTGCCGTCATTCCTGGGTCCCTCACAGGGCTGGCAGGGCTACACACAGCCCTTGCACAGGGCACAAGCTGCAATTACAGTATAGCCCATTACTTTGTGTTTGACAACCAAATGCATACAACCTTATCTCTTCTAGGACATATAATTCTGAGAGGGGAGGGAGTGAATTTGCATATATTATTCATTCTTGTTAGAAAACAAAGAGAATACAGTAACACTTGTCTTTTTCCAGGCATTTAGGTCCACATGTAACTTCAGAGATGTGAGCACTTGCACCAGTTGCTGTTGAGGGACTTCAGATCCCTTTTGCAAATGGCAGGAACTCCCTTCACCTCAGTCTCTCTGCCTGAGGATAGGTGAAGGCCTGTGAATAGCTGCCTGTCAAGGTCAAAAATGCTGCTTATTGAATATAAACATGAAAAAATATATTTAAAATAAAAATATTTTTCATGCTATATTCCTCACTAAGCGTGATCTGAATGTCTTCGGAATCTCAAGGAGTAGCTGCTGGGTCCCCTAACAGTTTTCTCTGACTCACATGAAGTCAATGTACTGCTGCGAATGAAAAATCCTGCAAAGTCCCTGGAATCATTCTTTTGTAGGGTAACAGAAAACTTATCTTCTCTCCTGTAACTGAACTGTACATATCTGTCTTCTAATTTGGCATTTTTTGCTTTATTTATTTAAAATGGAGGGTTTGGAGAAAACAAAACAAAACAAAACAAAACAAAACAAAACAAAACAAAACAACTCTCAGAAAAACCCCAGACAAAACCTTTATGTTAATAGCCCTTATATTAATGGACATCTTTATTGCATGTCTGCTGCTACTACTGCTGTTCTAAGACATTTTCTAGATTGCACAAAGCTTTACAATGTTGCCGACAACACTCTTAGTTAGATTGTTCGTTCTAACAATCCTTTCTTTACCTGATACTACAATTGCCTTGTTATGTTAAGTTGACCCTTCCGTTTTTCTAAAGGTGGGTTCCATGTGAAGGGTACATTAAAAGCACCTGTGACAGAAAGATTAGATAATACTGTGTTAAGAACTGCTTCTTATAACCACATCGACCTTTTCCATTAACTGAACAAGCATTGACAAACATGCTCTTTCTAACACTTAGAATTCACAGTGGAATAAATTGATATAATTGCTCATCTCTTTTTCTGCTTTTCCTTATGTGTGTACTTTTGAAGCATGGTGTAGGAAATGTGGTTGGGATCCATAATGAATGATGACAAGTAATGATTGTCATATCTGTCAAACACATAAATATGCTGTCACCCTGAACGAAGCTGAAGGAAAGACGTTGACCGCTTTGCTATATAATAATTTCTGGGAAAAGACAGGGTTACAAATTAGTGCAGCTGTGAACTCCTTTCTTGTCATTCCTTTTCCATTCAGTATTTTGTTGATTTGAAGGATTGCTAATTTAAATACTATGTACAGTCCCTGAGATCTGCTTACATCCTATTCAGCCAACAAGAGCTACTAGTCCTTCTCAGAGTGTAGTTTTGACTCAGCATTTGGAGAATTAAATTCATGCCTGAATTTAGTGGAGAAAGAATGCCATTACCTTTTTTTGGTGTCATTTTAATTAGTTTTGCTCATTATCCCTAGAGGTATCTAGAAGAAATCAGATTCATGAGCATACACTCCATATTGCTTCTGGAGTCAAGCTGGGACATGTCTCTTATGTTTAGTTATTAATATTTCCCTGTAAGTAGCTGAAGAGCCATACCTCTTCCCCATACATATATTGGTTACCACAAATATATGTGTATATACACACACATGTATATATACATATGCACATTTCATAAGTTATCTCCTGATCTCTGATCTTCACATTTAAGATTCAGAAAAGGCAATTTTGGCATCATCTGGTTCCCACTGATCTCCCTGATCCCTCTTACTAATCCACTCAGTCTGACTGTGAGGCTGACCTTTGAAAATTCTCACCATGAGCTCTTGCCCTGGATGAAAGATAGGTGCTTGCTGTTCATGTTGGATTATTCTACCCATTCTGCCACTTTCTTACTGCATGATCTTGAATAGGTTAGTTAAATGCTGCAGACATAATATCTTTGGGACCTGTTTGCTGGAGTGGTCTGTGGGGCGCTGCCTTACCCCACTGTGGGGTAAGGTTTGTAAGGAGAAAGGCAGAGATAACAGAGTATCTCAGTATAATTCAGCTCAGAAGTTGAGAAAACAAGAGAGAGATGATAGGAAACTAATATTCATTTGTTCTGCTGTTCACACTGAACTGTTGTTTCTACCCTAATACATTTTTGTTTTGGGCTATAGCCTGTATAGTGCTGCAAGTTTGAGGGTCGAAAGGATGATCCAGGAAATTACAGGCTTATCAGCTTGACTTCAGTGCCTGGGAAGCTGATGGAGCAGCTCATCCTGAGTACCATCACACTACACCTGTGGGACAACCACATGCTCAGGCCCAGTCAGCATGGGTTTATGAAAGGCAGGTCCTGCCTGACAAACCTGATCTGCTTCTACGACAGGGCGACCTGCTTATTGGATGAGGGAAAGGCTGTGGATGTTGTTTACCTTGACTTTAGCAAGGCCTTTGACACCATTTCCCACAGCATTCTCCTGGAGGAACTGGCTGCTTGTGGCTTGGATGGGCACATGCTTTGCTGGGTAAAAAAACTGTCTGGATGGCCGGGCCCAGAGAGTTGTGGTGAACGGA
>NW_020799091.1:14376851-14480035 GCF_003259725.1 Athene cunicularia | reverse complement strand
CTCTTTAGCCTAGTAGTAAGCGATAGGACAAGAGGGAACGGCCTCAAGTTGCACCAGGGAAGGTTTAGACTAGATATTAGGAATCATTTCTTTCCAGAAGGGGTTGTTAGGTGTTGGAATGGGCTGCCCAGGGAGGTGGTGGAGTCCCCATCCCTGGAGGTGTTTAAGAGTCAGGTCGACATAGTGCTGAGGGATCTGGTGTAGTTGAGAACCGTCAGTGTGAGGTTAATGGTTGGACTGGATGATCTTCAAGGTGTTTTCCAACCTAGACGATTCTGTGACTCTGTGAAGTTGTAATATAATGTATGTTCACGATGCTCCTTTCTGATTTTATCATCTGTGAACTGTTTGTCAATAATGTATTAGTTGATTCTTGTATATATATCAGATCTATCCTTTGTCCCCATTTTTGGTTTTATTTCCTCTATTTTTTTAAAATTAAATGATGTTGTGAGTATGAGCTGTTGATCATAGATTCAGACATGTTTAGGTTATTGATTAATTTATTTATTAGGTAGCTAACTTCTGCCTCTTATCTCAAAACTGGTCTGAAAACACCTGTTCAGTGAGGTTTGAGAAGAGGGGATCCCAAACTTTACTTCTTCTCTCCAATCTGTTTTATTCTGTCTTCAGCCATGGACTTCTGAATAAAGATAGTACTGTGTCCCCCCAAGACCTGTCTAGGTGTTACTGTAGTGTGTGTTAGCACCTTTAAGACAAACTGAGACATGAACAGTAAATTTCATTTGCTATCCATTCCTTATCCAGTTTCCTTTTCACAGTAGCATTCACTAGCTTTTGCATCAGTGATGTGTATAAAACACAGGCAAACGATACTTGTCTAAGTTTTGTTTGCGACTAGATTGTTCTCTACAGAAATCCTTTCTCTTTGGGAAATCATTTATCTTATTACTTATGATTATTAGGTTGATTGTAAAAAAAAAAAAAAAATAATTAATCACAATTGTTATCTTTTATTTCTGGAAATTTAGTATTATGCAGAAGCTTTGCTGAAGCAAACCATCCGGGAGACAGTGCATTGAGGTTTGGATTTTGAGGTCTGGGTCCCTTTAATATAATTGCAATACCCAGACATGGAAAAGGCCATCGGAAATGTTGCAGAAGAGCAGGATTGTTATTAGAAAAATACTCTCTATCATTTGAATCCTGTCTCAGAATGCTAATACACATAACACAATGCTATGCGTACGATTTTCACATTTTGGTCATGGAGTTAAGAAGACAAAAATAACATTGCACATGGTTTCTCCCCAGCAGGAATGAATGGGTATTGCATAAAACATTGCATCCTGAAGAACAGCAAGTCCTTGCTCTTATATTGTGTGTAATGCTTATACTTAATCGGAATTTTTGATGAGTTCTGTCCACTACTCTTCTCTTTTATTTCTTTGTCTGCATTTTATGTATTTTTATAAAAAAGGAAAACTTTTCAAGTTTTTTTAAAGTAAAGCATTTCCAGAGATTAACGTACATTTTCAGCAACCACTTTCTAGTGGTAATCCCTCCACAAAACTGGAAAAAATGGTGACATACAAGTGATTGATGATTAATGGTGGAGTTGTTTCTTTATGGGTTTGATAAAAAGTTCTATTTAAAACACAACTTTATGAATAATAATTTAATTTTTATATTCAATTTCAGATGTCACTTTATAAGAAAAGCATTTTTTCTCCCTCCCTTTATCCAACTACTTTTGTACTGATTTTGCCATAAACACAGCACCATTTTTCAGCCTTTTTCTTTCAAAGGAATAAGACAAAAGTCAGTTGCATACATACTGTTGCCACTACTGGAATATGGGTTTTTTTTCAGCATCTTAAGCATGTGCTGCTACCTCTGAATGGACACAGATTATTGAACAATAGTAAGATAATACAGAGAAATCTTCAGTCTCTCAGTTTATTGAACATGCTAGCATTCTTTTGCCTTTAAAGACTAATAGTTTTGCTGGGATACGTTCAACTCTTTGATGTTTAAATATTAGATGCTACAGCTCTTTCAGACAACATTCAACAGAAGTGTTAATTCCATTCAATTCTTGATGGTTGGCAAAATTGTCTTGCTAATATATATGCCATCTGAAGGGACTTTGTGCCCATTTTCACACTAAAAAACTGGGTCCAGAGAATATGAGGTGTATATTGCTTACATTTTAAATGTACTTGACAGTCAAGGTTTTGGTTTTGTATTTGCTTTCTTTTTTGGAATCGTTTTTTGATTCTATCAAAACATCAAGGGAGTTTCTGCATTGACTTCCATAGCATCTGAACTGGGCACATAGGAGTATGAAAAACAGTTACTTTGCCAAGGAGTTGTTTTCCTTGATCTGTTTGGCCAAACATTTGATTTTGCTCCCCCATGTGCTCTGAATGCAATTTGGAATTAATGCCTGCTTTTATGAGCAGCTTTTAAGGCAGGGAGCACTGTCATGTCTTTCCCAAGCATCTTTACAGAACAGCAGCATCACAGCTGCTAGAAGAGCTTTGCAATCTATGTGTGTTAATTACTGCTAAAAAGGGCTTGGAACAAAGTAGGTATGATTCTATTTATGGGTTTACTTAAAAAATGAGGTCCAGCCCCAGTGTCCCATTTGCATGCAGGAAGGCAGGCCACTGTTTTAAGTCAGGAGTGGTTTGGCCCTTATCCATTTTCCTCAAGGTGTTCACCTCCAGGAGAGCAGCTCCGGTCCCAGTAGTCTGGGGAGTGTATTTTATCTGCCCTTCCTGCATTCCCAAGTCCCTCATAAGAAAGAGTGAGGCCTTGAAAAATCCACTGCTAAACCTCACCAATAGGACTCAGCCACAAAGAAAGAGAGGCTCGATGAAAATACTTTGTGTCCAAAGGCATTTTGATTTTTTAAGCCAGTTCAGCTAGTCTAATTAAAATTTTTTACCTTATCTTGCAAACTTTCTTTTCTACCCTCAGACCACATAGTGTTTTTCTACTGCCAACACGAGACATAATTAGTAATGAATCTGAATGTGAAGTAACTGTTGGTTTTTATGTATTTTCCTATCACTTACCATTGTTGCAGTGATCTGGTTATTGTGCTCCTTTTCCACTTCTTTTCCTATCCTGTATGTTGTCATCACCACAGCTTTTGCAGAAGGGTTTTGCATAACCATATGGTGCATACCTCAGGAAATGCCTTGAATCCTGAGGACTACAAGTCACTGCCATAATACATTTCAAGAGCAACAGCCATGTTATAAAGAGACATCTCGTCCCTGAAGGTGTCCCCAGTCAGTTGTGGCTTGCTTCTTTGCCAAGCCAGAGGGAGACTTCCAAGGAGTTGGTGGGCACTCATGTACTTATCTTAAAATGCACAGTAGAAGCTGGCACCAGGGTTGTTTTTCTGAGCATTGTGTATCTGTGGTTAAGTTAGGTGCAAAAACATTGTGTAGACCTTTATGTGTTTGAAGGAGGGAGCAAATTGAGAAATGTGTTACCTATCATCGTGACCAATGATATGCAAACAGTCTGGTGGTTTTCTTTATGTATTTGTGGAAGCAGGGGAGGGAAGGGAAGGATGGTTTACGCAGCATATGATGTGATTGATCGACATGTTGACTAGTGTAGCAAAATCCCATCTATTTATATGGTTTACATCTTTCCCAACCATGAAAAAGGGATGGGGAGAAAAGAAACACAGAAACAAAATCCAGAATGAATTAAAAATTGGAGCCCAACCCTGTTGCTGATGAAACTAATGCAGCTTCAAGGAGAATAAGATCATGTCCTAAGAGACAGGTTATATGAACATCCACAAATACCATTGCTCCCTAATTCTGCTTGGCAAGAACAGTGGGGGCTTTTCTCTTCAGATTTCTGCTTTTCGTTCGGAATGTGCTTAAGCCCCTGGGTGTCTTCTGTAATAATCAATTACCTTTTTAATGACAAGCAGGATCTAGAATAAAAGAAACTATAACAAGGGAGCCTTTCATAATAACCAATTACAACTTGATTGTGGTTTGAGGTTTTTCAGTTTCTGTCTACTTGGTTTCTTTTTTTCATGCTGGCAATGGCAATGAGAGGGATAATAAAACATACTGAGATCAGGCCTATTCTGGTAATCGTACTACTTCCTGCAAAAGTATGAAGACACTTAAAAAATACTTGTGCCGTGAGCAGATTCTGTTCACTAACAGCACCCTGTTTGTGTCGCTTCTTTCTGTAGTTTCTAGAAGTAGCTCAAGTAGCTTTCATTCCGAACGAAGCAATGTTTATGGTTTCTTTAATCACTATTTACTTTCAGTAAGAGAGCTTTTTCAAGTAATGGGAGTAAAACATATTCTATCAATCAGTCTAAACATTAAGAAAGCTATGTAGAAAACTATTATAATTTAATCATCGATGTACTCATTTAGGGGAAAAAAAAATCACCAGAGGCATGCATGCAGAAGTGTCATAGCTGTGTGTGCAGATTCTCAAAAAAATAGCTGTGAATGTATAATTCTGCATGCACAGAAATTGAGACTATCAACATTTTGACTTTTATCACAGTATGCAGTGCTCCATGGCATGCCTGATGAAAAGCTGATGTAATCTGCCAGAAAATACCTATTAACTCTTACAAACACAGGATCAGGAGTAATATGTGTCCAGTCAGTCTGTGTTTGGGACCTACTGGGTGTGGGCTGTGGCAGAACGTGGAGGATCAGGCCCTGCAGAAGGTGCAGTGCTCCCAGGCACCGAAGAATAAAGGCAGAAGTTTTACAGAGTGTGCCAGTGGAGTTCAGAAGTACAACTCTGCCAGAACTGTAGTATAAATATGATTCCCAAGTGGTATTTTTGGATCTAGCCACACTCTGGGGTATAAGGAATATGAGTAATGACAAATGTATTGATTCTCCTGATAAAACAATCCATTGTCCAATGCATCTAAATTGTAAATTTTGTCTGACTCCCAAGATAATTTAGATTCCCTTGGTGATATCTATTTAATATGTAACCTCCTAGGACTACAGTCTGTTTCCCATTATATTTGTCAACACCTACCATAACAGAGCCTTGGCCTTAGTCTGCAGGAATTAATGGATGTTAATAATATTGCTGCTACTATGATGATGTTAATAATTTGTAGCTCCAACATGTCTCTTGTCTTTTCCAGCAGCCAAGAAAACTCCCTTATCTGCCACTGTTGAATTTGGAGAGTATTACTACCTTTAATGTCCTTCCACTAACCTTAGATATTTATGGTAACATCAAATGCCTTGACAGTCTTTGCCTCTTGCTCCTTTAGTTTCTGAGAGAAAATACAGCCTTCAGGCTTCCTCATAATCAGCCATGCATTACGTTCTGGTAGAAAGTTGTCCTCTGCAAACTTTTTCCTTCTCTAAGTTGGTCCAGCTTGTGAGTGCTTGTCTTTTTGGGGGAGAAAAAAAATAATCCCAACATCTATGCTGTACATTCTCAAAATCTCCAATTTTGAAAAAAAATCTCCAATTCTTTAATTTCTCTTTTCATTGTTTTATCTTGTTTCAAGCCTGCAGTTCACTTGACTTTTTGTCCTTTAATATTCCCTTTAACAAAGTGCTGTTGCCAATGTACTTTCTTGGCACCAGCTTGTCCAAGCTTTTTCCTGAGATGACTCCTTATGCCCTTGGATTTCTTGACTAATTGTTATAGTACACAAAGATTGATAATCCTGCATCTTGACTTGAACAGCAACCTGTATTTGGAGAATGTGAAGAACTCAGCACATATCTAATTTATTCTTAGGCTTTTAATGACTAGTTGGCATTTCTTTCAGGACTTGCTCCTTAAAAGCAATCTTTTTATGGACATATGGAGATATTGAGATGATTCAAGGAAGGGAGGAAAAAAAAGCATCCAAGTCAAATACTGTGCTCAGGAATCTGCTATTGAAAAGACTTAGGTGAATTTTAAATTAAGAGCCTGAAACAATGTACATGTTTATGTCAGTAACACAGTGTTAAAGAGATTACATTAGTTTTATAAAATTCACAAATTATATAGGATTTGATAATTTTATAAACTGTAACCTTTACATTTTAATGTCAGACTCTTCAACATCTGCATTCTAGCTCTGTATGAAGTAATGGAAATCTTATTCAAAAGGTGTGATCGGGAAAGGAAAATACATAACAGGAATTATGTTGCCTGGGTGAAGGCATTGATCATCACATTCTGGTAAAGGGCTGAGTGTTTTCCTTTGCTCTCTGGTAATGGCAGGGAGCTCAGAGGTCTTGCTCCTACCAGCTGAAGAACAGCTGGCGTGCTTCTCAGCCCCTGCTCCAGGACCGTAAGGCAGACCAGCTCCATTTTAGTCATCTGAACAATACTGATTTGCAGCTGTTGATGAGCTGATGTTCTCTTGAGTCATGTGAGAGTACACATGGGTGAGACTTTTAAGGGTACCTTACAGATCCCAGAAAATTATAACCCCACTAAAAGTGTGAAAATTAGTGAATGAAATTAATGAATTTGGCTGAATGCAGCTATTTTTGTGACCAGAAGATAAATCATAAATAACAACAACAACAACAACAAAAAATGATCTATTGTCCTTTAGTATTTGTTTAGAAATACATGAAAAGTCAATGTTTTCCTTTGGATCAAACAATTCATCCCATGTTGATATAAATATATCCCCTCCCCAGTTCAACCTATAAATGAAAACCATCCATTATTTCTTCAACTGTAATTAATAGGTCAGAGAGGCACATCTTGAATTTTCCCTGATACCACTAAGAGCTGATTTAGTTCAATTTCTCATGAGTTCAGTGTATCACTGCACCGGGCATTTCCTGCTCCTCCTTCTTCTCAGATTCTGCATCCTGCTCTTAAGAGTTTTCTCTTCCCCTTTTCATGTGCTGCTCTGGTCAGATCCTCAGCTGGTGTAAATAGCTGTGATCACTAAAAGGAAGCTGCTGATTTACACAGGCAAATGATCTGGTTCCTGGTTGTCTTACTGCTTTATGAAAATGGTTTTGGCTAGCGATCTTTGTCAGTAAATGTCTGATCTGAGTTTATTAGCATCCTAATATGCCTCAGACAAGTGTTTTTTAAGGGTGTTTTCATTTTATTTCTTAGGAGAATTTTATGTTTATTCTTTCTTTATTACTTAAATGCTGCATTGAATAAATGAATTGTCCATTGAGATGGGTTTAGTGGAGCATTAGTTTCTTTCTTGACAGAATGGTTCTCTGCATCCATTAAAAAGTAGGAACAAAAAAGAAAGGCATTTTATTTAAAGTTTTATGTATGAAATAACCAATAAATGTGTATATGGGTAGACTTGAATTGGCAGGTGGGGGATTACTAGTCCCTTAATTAAAGTGAATGAATCAGGAAAACTCATGTCAAACTTTACTTTGCAACTGTGTACGAGGCAGGCTGTGACCTGCAGGTCTGCTGGGATTTCAGGTTTTCCTGTTGCTTTTTGGGAATGCCAACACCTTCTGCCAGTGCATGCCAGCACTGAACCTGCTGCACCTGGGCAGGCAAGGAGGGAGGGAGGGAGGAAGGGAGGACCACCTTCTCCTTGCCAAATATTTGCTCCACAAATCTTGGTAGTGTTTGCTCATGTCAGTGCGGATTTAAAAAGTATGTATGGACCTGTAATTTGGAGGGAGCATAAATGTGGGCAGCCTGTGCCATAGCTCTCCATCCTATCCATAGCCCATGATGCTCTCGGGGAGTGCAGTGAGGGCAACAGCTCTGAAACACTGCCCCACATCTTCACCACATCTGCACTGAAAGGGCAAGGACTGGGTTGGCAAATCCGGTGTGTGGGAAGGAGGTGGGGTGAAACGTCTGGGTGCATTTCCCCCAGTGCTCTTGCAACTTCCCTGAACTGGCATCTGCTCCCCTCCCACCATAGCCGAGACTAGCATGTCACTGGTCCTTGCAGCTGCCCAGCTTCAGCTGTGAGCCAAGAGAACAAATGGCTGAGCATGGAGCGAACCAGTGTTCATAACAGCTCATGAGGTTTACGATGTAGGAGGTTTGTTTTAGTAACAAATCAGAAGTGAAGGTGTGAGAAAAATGGAGCTGTTGTGAGATGAGGAGCACCCTGAGAATGCAAAAGAAACCCAAACCCCACCCTTACTTTAAATCGAGTATATAAATATAGAGGCCAGCAACTGATAAGGCAGTAGTGCAGAGCTGCCTACATAAAACACTACTTGCGCTACTCACAACTGATTTTAGTAACACACAGTGCAGCTGTTATTTACCAAAAATGTCAGTTATTTAATTATAGTTTATACTAGAAGGTATTCAAGGTCATAGGTCATAGTTGTGGTATTTTCTTAATTATTGTCTAAGCTATAAAAGAAATACAGAACATTTCACCCTAGGGAACCAAAAATGGTTGTTTCCATTCCATCTTGTTGAGTACTTTTGAGTGTCTGCTGTAAAGTAGGACTTCTGAAGTCTCTAAATCAAGAAAGGTTTAAGATTTTATCCTTTGATGGACTATTCTTCCTTCGTTTCCATAGAAAAGACTGAGATAAACTCAGCAAGAATGACTGAAGCAGGTTGGAAGTGTAAACAAACAATGAAAAAAAGATGACTCTGGATTTCTTTCTGACAAATAGAAACCAGAAAAATACAGTTTTGACACCAAATTTGTCATGAATCCTGTTTTCGTATCTGTTTTGCCAAGCTGAATTTTTTGCTTTTCTTTCTTGTGTCAAACACATGAACTTTAATATTTTTCCTCTTTTGGGCAAGGGTTCAACCTGGCAAGAGTGAAGTGGCTTGTAACTGTTACTTTCTGATCTTTAAATGCAGTAAAGGGACATTTATTCTTCATATTTTCTGGAAACTGACCAAAGCACAGTTTTAGGCAGTGCTATGGTGAATTTATTTTTCTTTTCTTGGTTACATACCTTAGAATATCTGGCTCAAGGTTGCTGAAGCTAATAAAAAAACCCCTGGCATCATATTTTCTGTTCTTGCTATAAGTGGAGGTGGACTGATGCTAAGTTTTTTGTCTTACTGGACTATAATTCTAGATGCCATAAAAATATGCAGAGCTAACTGAGTAGAAAGTCACTTATTTGGGTAGTCCAAAGAGTGTCAAGGTAGCCTTCTGCATTTCAAGCATTAGTGTGGAAAAACGTTTTCCTAGGAAACAGTGCAGTATGTCTCTGTCTCCAATCAATAGCTCTGATGCAGGGTGTTCACAATATGAAATGATGTGAGAATGCTGTGTTTATTGGACTTTCTCACCCTTTTTATCTCAGTCACATAAGCCTCTTATCAGGCTCCTCTCCAGCCAAACAGCTGCTCAGAGCTTCCTTAAGTTGTCCACACACAGCTGTGCCTTTCTAGTGAACAGGACCTCAGCGTGTGACTTCCATCTAGATATGCAACATCAATACCATCACAGAGCAGGGGTGAGACAGCAGTGAAATAGCCCCCTTTGACTTTTGGGTTGACAGCGCTTAGGGGTATGGTGTAGTTGAGAACGGTCAGTGTTAGGGTAATGGTTGGACTGGAAGATCTTCAGGGTCTTCTCTGACCTAGATGATTCTGTGATTCTGTGACTTCCGCAGACAACACAGATGGAGGGTGGACCTTCTCAGCATAGGGCTGTCTGCAGGCTTCAAGCCTTGGTCTCCATATACTGGATCCCACATACTCACAGGCACCTACTCCTGTCATGCCTGAGCCAAGCGTCAAAGTCCAGCCACATGCATACCACCACTGTGTGCTTCTCTGGTTTTTGGTATGCAGTCTAGGTCAGGTAAGTCACAGCCTGAGATTTCTCCCTTAAATCTCCTGCCCTGACACCTACAGACATTTCTCCACAGCATTAGGGCTTTCAGCAAAGTCGGATCAAACTGAATTTGATTGGTTCACCATGTTTCTGTGGAAGCTTTAAGGTGAGGGGGTGCTGATGCTGTCTGCTAGTTAATGGTATGTTGTCTCACGTGTCTTCTGAAAGCTGGAGGAGTGAAATGTGCTTCGTGTTCCTGCTGGCAAGATCTAGAGCCAAAGCTGGATGAATTTATCACTGTAACTGCTCAATTCTTCTTCTGTCAAATATTTCACTGAATCCACAGTCAAAGGACAACTTTGAAGTTTGGCTTTGCCTCCAGTGTGATTACGCAGGGGACTCCAGCTTTCCGTTTAAAAGTGAGAGTTCATTGAAGGCCCATGAAAGTGAAGGATTATTTAATTCTTGATTTGCCAATGGTATACTCAGTCCTATTCAGAACATGAAGATATATAATGTCAGCTCCCCATGGGGTAGTAGCAGCGTCCTGAATATCATTTCCTCCATGCAAATTTCAGTGTGTTTTCACCTGCTCATGCAGTATCTGTTGTGGCTCTAACTTAACAAACATATGAGTAGGGAAACATATTACAATGCTTTGGGAACATGTGCAGCAGAAGGTCCCAGTCCTGCTCTGATAACACATTTTTCAGCTGGAAGAGTGTGAGGTGGAATTTATTTAATGGGTGAAATGAAAACCTTTCATTTTCTTTCACCTTTCACCTTCAGGAAGGAAACCTATGTGCATATTTTAATTTTATTGCAATCCAATTTGCTAGAAAATGAGAAAACAAACCTACTGAATTAAAAAAAAAAATTATTCTTTGTAGTTTTCCCTTCCCATTTAGGGAGCATCTGGGTTAAGAACAAAACCTAGTTTTCTAAGGGCATTTCCCAGTAAGGGCTTTGGAAATCTGGAGAGATATTTCTTTGTCCCATCACTGATTTGCTGAATGATATAAATAATGTTTCTCCAGACTTTCTAGTTCTTCTATCCTTAATCTCGAGAATTGTAAACTTTTCCGAGGAGAAGTCGTCTCTCACTTTGTGTCCATAGTGCATAACACAACACTGATCAGAATCTCCAACCACCACAAAATTTACAATAAACATGTTGGGTTCACATAAACAGGAGCAAAACCAATGAGATATCCAATGTTAAACAGAGAACTGTAATGCAATAGTCTTCTGACATGGATTTACCTTTATCTATGTGTGTCTTTACACTGCTTTTTTTACTTTATTAAAAAAAAAAAAACAAACCAAAACATTACCTTACACTTTATGTTGCCCCTCCAGCGTTGGGCACTACAGTGATGAAACGATAAGAGAACGAAGTTTTGCACTAGATGGCTCAACTCATGTAATAAGTATCACTAAGTACCACTGGTAAATTCCACAGTTGAACTAAAAATGACATGATTCTCATTACCTGACATCCTTACCCTCCCTGCAGAGCTGTGACCAGCCAGTCACACACGAAGCCCTGTGCCGCTGGGGCTGAGGGTGGGTGGGATGGCTGCAGCAGGGACTGCATGGGGCAGCAGGATGAGTTGAGCCTGAATGGTGTCTTAGCTCCACAACTTCTTAGGCTCTTCTTTTTTTGTCAAACACCCACACACAGCTTAGAAGGAATGTTTCCCATCACTTCCTCTTGGTAACCAGCCAAACAGCTGCTTTTCCAGAAAGGACTTGGGAAGCTGTGATGTGTAAATCAAGCCTTTGGAGCCAACTCCACTTCCAATTCTGGTTTCAGCTTACAGTGATCACGATGTGGCTGTGTTGGCGTGAGAGATTGTTGCTGCATGTGGCACAGCATCTCTTGAGCCTGTGGGTTCTGCTGATGTACACCAGCGTCATCTTCCCAGCCACTGGTACCTATATATTGGCAGTGAATGAACTCTTCTGCCCTTTCGCCACATATAGTTTCATTCTTTGGTGCAGGACTAAGGAAATCTCTAGATGATCCTTTGGTGCAAGATCATAACAATAAAAGAAGGCCACAGCCAGGAATTTTATGAATGTGCCTGGAAACTTTGTTAAATTGCAGTATCTATCCACATGACAGCTCTGCAGCGTTCTAATGCCAAACCTTCAGAGAAAATTCTAAGCACTTACAGGAAAGATCCTCTGCACTTAAAGTACTCAGTATTTTCAGTATGTACAACTTGAAATGTTTTCCAGAACTGGGGAAATATTTCTCAGCACAGGGGTTTTATCTAAATGATGGAAATCCATCCCTGTGGCCCTACTTATGTTCTGCCTCCATGCTGGAAAAGATCTCAATGTCTACTGCCCTCTTTACCCCAGTACGGTGGTTTCCAAAAGAAAACTAGGGCATGGGGACTAAAAGGGAGATGTGGTGTGCTCTGAATTAAACTGTCAAAGACCCAGGATGGTATGCCCTGGAGTAGATAGTAGAAAAGCTGCTAGATCTTTACTTTGTGGCTAAGTCTTGGGTTCTGGTCCATGCTCCAAGAACTGCTTCTGCGTTTTGCCTCTAACCATTGCTTGGAAGTTGGAGAACCCATCTTTGAAGCAGCATCCAGGATCCATTCATCCCTTGAGTGGAGACAGAAGTTGTCTGAATTCTCTCAAGCAAATAGATGAATAACAACACAGGCTCCTATTTCCTTGGAAGAGATTTAGCTCTTAGGCTACTACATAAAAAGGAAAGGACTACCATCTAATCCTATTTCAATATAGTAAGATCTGCCTATGTTGGGTTTTTTTTTTTAAAAAAAAAAAGATCTAGGTAACTTTAAGGTACTTAGAACTTTAACACACCTGCCTTAAAGGGACTGAAATATCCCCACAAGTTTTTATCTTTGTACAATCAGTTGATATACGGACCCTAAGAGACCAAAAGCATGCCCATGGCAGACTCAGTCCAAGGAAACGTTGTCTGCTAGAATACTGTTGCCAGACTTTCCATTATAAAAAAGTGACCTTTCACTCCCTTACAGAGATTTCAGATTTTCACTACTGACATAGAGGGTAAGGAAACTTACATTAAAAAAGAAAATTGCCTTGATTTGTCTTTTGAAACCGCTTCTCCTTTTATTGCCTAATGTTCTAACGTACAACCTTCCACTCAGTAATTGCTTGTCTATCTGCTATGATACGTTTAACAGGAGAAGCCTTTCCCCATTTGACTGGATTTTCTCTTTCCTTTTATCGACATTTTTCTTTCTTTAAGGAAATGCCACATCTTAGTGAGTCTTAGGAGTGCTTGACAGAAACAGTTTCTAAAACATCTTAAAACAAATTATCTTTTAAGTCTTGAGCCATGCCAAATTTCTGAGGCAAAAAGTCCTTTCTTGAACATAAAAATTTGAAAAATAATGAAAGCAAAATGAAAAAAAGAGTATATTGTCATTACACCACAAAGCTTCCCACAAAGATCTGCTTACTTGAAGCTACTGCCTAAACAGAAAAATTGTGAGTGCCTAAGTACACAATGCTCTAGTTCTTTGCAAAAGTGTGCGAGACGAAGTCTGGTATTCATATTCATGCTTAATAGCAATTGTGTCTATAACTGGCATCATCTTGTCTGAGGCACTACACAAGTCTGTTTTATACCATCCTTCTCATGGAGGTGTCAGCCCTCACTGCTGCTTCAGTTATCAGGTTTCCCTTAAGCTCTTTGCAGCATCAGGAGAGTCATTTCCCTCTTTATTTTTTCTCACAATTTCTCAAGGTTTTATGTATTTTTATTCTCATGATCATGGGGTTGTTTTCATTAGTCTTACTCAACATCATTAAAGCTACACATTCTTGATATACACATTTTCCTTTTTCATACTTAATTATGGAATCCCAAGAGAATAATATATTCAGTTTGCTGTTGGTTTAAGAGTCCAACAGAGATATGCATTGCAACACTACTGCCAATGAAAGAACAGCAGTTAACAAAGTTTTTTATATGAGTCTAACATATGTTACTTTTCTATAGACACATTTGCTGTCATATAAGACATTCAGCATGTTCTTTTAGTAGAACAATATCTCTATCAAGAAGTCAAATAAAAGTAAGTAATACAAGTCACTGCAAAAAGGAAATATTGCAGAGTTTGATATCCCCATAAAAATAAGGATATTTTTTCTCAGTATTCATCTGTGGAAGTTTGAGGAAGGCACCTACCAAAGACCACAAAGAAGAGTCACAACCTTCATCCCACCAAAATGCAGTCCAGACCATTCTTTATTTTGGGACTGTTTCTTTAGTGCCACATTAAAAATGCATTTATGATGATGACCATTCCACAATACAAATAATATTATTAAATGCAAATAAAATAATTCTTATTATAATATAACAGGCTGTCTCTATAAATTATATGCCTGGACTTCCTTATCAATTGCCCGCTTAACATTCTCATGAGTGGTCTTTGCTGAGGTCTTGTTCAACCATAGATTGGCTAGGTAATGCCAAGACTCATGAGGTTGCTTTGCATAGAAGCACAGGCGGACTATTCACCATTCTGTTCTAAAATGGTCGATGGCTCTGAATTGAATTTTAGACAGCTGGGATTTTTTTTATTTTTTGATACCTTCTGTACTGGTATTCTACACTGGCTAATTTTTCTTCTTTCAACTACAGCTCAGTTTTTCATTTCTTTGATATATCCTATGCAGACATAAAACATCTTCTAGCTAAGATCTCCACATGGCTCAGGGACTCAGAGAGAGCTGAGTGAGTGCACGTGAGGTCTGAATGTGGATAAACATGCACACAGCATCTTTTGATATTGCTTCAATGACAGAAAGGGTCATGTTTTGGATGTGAACTCTGATGATGCCCAAAGTATCTTTCATGCTCCTGATAAAAAGAAAGGGCCTGTTGATAAGAGAAGGAGCAGGTACCTGGAGCTGCTTCTTTGAAGTTAGTGGCAAGCCAACCAAACTAAGAGTCTTTCATCAACTCCAGTGGGGTTTAAGTCCACTTCTTAATAGCTTGGTTGATGGGTGGCTTGGAACACATAGGGTGGTGTTAGAATGCTGCTCTTTTATTTGGGTCTTGATCCAGCAAATTCCTTAAGTATAAGCTTAACTATAAGGTGGCCTGTGGTCTCCTTGAAATAAACAGGACTATTGAAGTTCTGTAAAGCAGAAAGCAGCCTGAAATAATGCTTTGGACTGGATCCACTGGCCGAGTATAAAACTTTTTCATATTCATCTTTATACCAGAATGACTGTTTTCTCAGCTTAGTGATTCCATAAGAGATAATTTAGAATTTTTAGCCTGGCCAGGGTTGTGCTATTCCTGTTTCATTACTGGAGATCCCAACACTTTCTCTTCCTTAGTCTGCCTTCTTGGAGAACTGCTGGTGAATCATGGTGGGGAGAGGGTATGTTAGGCTTCTGTCTTTAAAAGGACAGATGTCTAAGACAATTACTAACATAGTATTATTTTCTTCATTAGACAGCAGAAATGTGGTGTTGTGTTCACTGACTAGGATTCATGTTATTGTTTATGTTCACTGAAAAAAAAAACCAACAAAGTAAATAATTTTATAGGTTTATATCTTCCTTACAAGCTGTGATCAGCTATGGAACACACCATTTTGACCATGAACTCTGTCATCATTTCCTCTGATTTATGAAGAACCTTATGTATAACAAGTAAAGTTTCTCCATATAGGAGAAGGGTAGAAGAATTAAAACAAAAAACAAAAAAACAAAACAAAAAAAACCAAAAAAACAACAAAAAAAAAAAAAAAAAAAAAAAAAAAGTATCTGAACAGTCTGCCATAAATACAGCTTGCTTGGCATGCCTGTCCTCGAGATGAACTAATTTGTGGCCTGGATTCAAATATGTTTTACTGTTCTTTGCTTCTCCCTCTCTGGATTCAGCTATTTAGATCAGGCTAATTTTCAACTGAAGGAACTGAAGAGCTATTATTCTTCCCGAAGTTTATCTCATTTGTTTAAAAACTGGTGGCAAACCATTGACCACTGTATTTGTTTCAAAGAGAGTAGCTGTGGGGGAGGAGGGTTATATCTGGAAAACTCCCACATGCAAACTCCCAAGGTCCTTTCCTGAAATAAATAGTTTCACAAGTGGTAAAACAAACTTCATATGGTTTCCAGCAGCTCTCTCCTCAGCTGTGGCAAAGGATGAACTCATCAAGTTACATTCCATGGGATCTAAGAGGGTATATTTCTTGTTCTAAAACATGTCATAATATGGTGTCTTTTCAGCCTCTACCACTATATCAAAGTTGTTGAGGTTGGCCAACCACTTCTACAAGGGGAAGAAAAACAGAAGCAAACATATAGACAGGACACCACCTTAGGAAATGTGGCTAAAATTTCAGAAACCTTAAAAAAGTGGAACCAAATATTCCGTAATATTGGTTAGATCCTTAGACAAGGTCATTCTCTGATTTATTCTTCTTTCTGAAGGGCTTGCCACTCACAGACTCTCCTTGCTCAATGGATATCCAAGAACAAATGTCAGATTATCTATTAGATAATTGCCTTTTTCTTTTTCTTATTTTTTTTAAATTTTTATTTTAGTGGAAGAATTGATTGTTAAATTATGATAATAAAAGCAAACTTATTTCTGTACTAGGTATGCCACGACTGGGAGTAGCTTTCACAAGAATGTGTCAATACATTGCTAAATCTTGAAAGGAAATCCAGGCATCCAGAGCAAATGCAGGATGAAATTTGTGTTTCTGAATTTTGCTGCTCATGCAGCACGGCATTAGGAGAACATGCTCTAGCTGGGAAGGAAAAACATTGGAAGTGCTAGGCACCCATGGTCGGGAAAGTCTTGAGACCAGCAGTTTCCTAAATATTGAGCTGAACTTCCCAGTTCCCCATTTGACACCCAGCTGCCCTCCATGCAGGGGGAGGAAGGCAAACACTTCTGAAAATGATGCTGCTTAGAGCACTTAAATGGGAGCTCCTCTAACTTGGACAGCTGGACTATCATGTGTATCATTATGTTTAAAATTAGTGGTTGGGAAAAAATGAAGATGAGAGATTAGTTCAGATAAATAAAATAGAGCAAGCTGCTTCCCAGTCAGTTCAGACTCTGCAGCAAATTGCCTCACTGTGAAGGATGTCTCCCAGCTTCCTTCCCACTCATCTTCCTTATAAAATAGTTTCCCTCCCCCAGTGAAAGGATGTCTTTGTATCTCCTGCCATCTAGAATATCCTCCTCCTGCGTATTGCTTAAATGGCCTTTTTGCCTTATGACTTAACACCCACTTTTATTCATTGTGAAGTGATTTTATATGCTTTTTAGTAAATGTGACAGGCAGTGTATTACCCACTGTCATCTTTTATTTACTTCTATAAAGCATTATGGAATACAGTTAGTATGTGACATTCAGGACACTGTATAATATTGCATTGTATTGCATTGCAGCATGGGACAGTTCAGTGCCTTGGAAGAGGTACTGCCTTTTCCTTTGCCTACATCTTTTCTCAAGGATTTTTTTCCTGACTTTCCCCATGGCCAGTGTCAGGTTTCCACAAGTTGCCCCAGTGTATCTGATGAGGACAATGCTTGTCTGCGTGGAAATGGTCTTGTCATTTTAGTCTCACACCTTAGTTGCTACAAGAAGTACAGGAGTTGCTCATATCTCCTCGAGCTGTTTCCCAGATACTTGATGATTTTTTTAGGGGCCTACCTCCAGAGACCAACTTTGGGTCGACTTTGTTCACAGGTTTATCTAATCCAGTTAACTCTGCAAAATCACAGTGAAAATTCCCATAGGAAACTAGTGCTTTTGGTTCCAGTCCTGACTACACCACTTCAGGTTGTAATTTAGTGTGTGGGAAGACAGGTGTAAAGGAATCAGGATGTTTGAGAGCTCCTGAAGAGTCTATTTCAGTGCTAGGTGAAGGCTCTGAGTAGCTTTGCATTTCATCCCATGTGAATTATAGGAACAGCAGCCATTCTCATCAGACATACTTTCTTTGTGGAAAATGCATATCTTCATACTGTAATATTTTTATACCCCCTATTTTACTATACTGAATATTGTCTCCCCATGCTTCTCTCCAGCCTTTCCTCTATAATGGCTTTATAGAATTGCCATGATAGAAATAACAAGTCATTGTGCTTTGATTTTTACTCTTTTTAATATGTGCAGCTTTATTTCTCCATTTAGCTGTTCAACTTGGATTCTGCAGAGCTGCACCAGCCGCTACATTTCAGCGCTGATGTTGGTCAGCTATGACTGACTTGCTGGCAGAGCACCTTGGTGTGTGGGATTCAGAGTTTTAAGTTAAATGAAAAGCCATGGCAGAGCCTATGTTCTTGGGGTACAAGAACACTGGTAACATACTTTCTCAGCTCGTGTGCTCAGTAGATTGCACAGGGGTTTTTTGTTTGGGTGTATATACATAAGCACATTTAAAAGATACTGTTCCAAGCACTCGAATCTCAGCAGTTAACAACTCCAGATTAAAGCCTGTACTAGGATTGGCTTGGCACAGGGAACCTTCCCTCAAAAACATCAACCACGTTGAACCACACAGTGAAATGAGTGCTGACAGTGGGAAAATGGCAAGGGTTTGCTGTCTAAGAAAGAAGAGCAAAGTACTCTCAGGTATAGGATGAGTTATGCCATGTTTTACTGCAGTAACTTTTGTTCTGACTTAAGGAATGGTTGGTTCATTCGAAAGTGCAGAATTTACTTTCATCAAAACTGGTTTATTTTTATCCCTTTTCTTGGACATTTTGGACATAGTCATGTGAAATATGTTGTCCTCTTGGGTGTACTGTTTTTTTTCAGAGTCCAAAGATCCTCAGCATTTCAGTAGGAGCTCAGTAGTGTTGGCTGGACATTTTGTTTCATTCCAGATTAAGGGAAAAAAACAGAGGTGTCTTTATTTTTCTTTTTTTCCAGAGAAAAAAATAGAATAAAATAAAATAAAATAGAAAACAACTTGAGTGCAGATGTTTCTGACAAATATTACAACAGAACTGATAGGTGGGTGGTCTTTATTTTCACTGAACTGTCACTTCTCCAATGCAAATTGGTCAAAATGGAATAGAACAAAACAAAACTAGCTCATTCTGCACTTTGTGAGCTATGGAGCCAGGGCTGTATTTGCTTAGAAAGGGTGGCTCAGGGTGTGAGAACATTTCATCTTGAATGAAAGCATCTTAGAAAGATGTAACAATAGATCTTTGGAGATAGTTTTTACAGGAAACCTAGAATTTTATCTTCTAAGTTTCAGGTTCTTTGGAAGCTAGAATTATTGACCTGTCAGAGGGGTACAATGAACTGTTGACACAGAACCATGCTTTGCTTACAGCTATGTGCAGGGAGGTATTTACAACCAGGAACCAGTGAAAAGCAACCTGAAATATAGATGTGCTTACCATGGAGTTTGTACCATTTCTCTGGTTTCCTGTCTTCCACAAGCATTTATGAAACAAATATATTTCTTTTATATAAAGAGCTTAGAAAGCTTCAAACATTAGATTTAATTTTAAGAGAGAAAACTTTGATCACTCTGTGTGATAGATGGCTGTGGCTCGTTGCTTATTTTGGCTTTGTATTTCCAGTGTTCATGGCGTGGCTTAGTGGGAGAAATATTCCCCCCATTTGCTTTTCCTCAGTAGGCAAATTCGGGAGAAGGCATCAGTTTTATATTTCTGTTGCTTATAGTGGAACTGGAGGTTGACTTGGCATTCAGCAGAGTACTGGAGTTGATGTCCAGTATCAGATTAGGACACGAGAGTCCAGGTGTTTACATGAAAGCAAGTGTCCAAGTTCCTATAAGTAGAGATTTGGTCAGTGCAGTTGGGTGACTGACTCAGTACCTGTCCGGGTGTAGCTCCCACGAGCTATGTTGGGAAAGCTTGCCCACACCCAAGTGGCTCCATCCACAAGACAGCACAGCTTCCACGGGACTTCTGGGGGCTGCTGGATGTGCTGCTGGACCTCCCTGTCCTTGTGGAGTCTAGGCAGGAAACCTGCCGTGATCTGTGTCTTGCCTTGGAGCCTTCTGGTCCTTGAAATTTACCACATTAAAGTTGTCAGTGCATGAAAAAATAGTTGCTTGCAGTTCTTTGACGCTGGGAGACAAATTCCAATATCAGTAACAGCTGGACAATGCAAATGCATGGTGAAACTTAGAACACATTTTGACTTTTAGAGAGCTGAGTCTTGCCACAGTTCCTGTTATCCTTGGAGCCAGGGATTCACAGCAGCTGAGGCTTTACCTTGGTATAAATAAACTTTAGGAACAATTGAGTATTTGCTCAGGCAGAAGTTGTGGAATTTTAAATAAGTAAAGACTTGGTTATTTGTCTTGAAGTTGCTGTTGGTGGGACAGTTTCAGACTTCAGTTACATTGGTGTAAGCATGGAGTAGCTATTTGTGTTAATGATCCACAGACAGCAAGCGATTCACACCATTAAAATAAAATCAAAATGTGACTTAACATATGCTTCGGGGAGGAAATATTTAAGCACAACAAATAGACTCAATTGCATGCACTTTTCTACAGTCTTTTATTGCTGTTTTTGTTCAAGCATCTCTCCCCAGAGCAACAAACTTGGGAACAGGGCTGTCTTACCTTTTCACATCACTCTGTCTCACTTCATTGTTCTCAGGCTTGCAGCTTTTATTAAAGTTTAAATTAAAACCAAAACAATAAGAATGAAATTATATAATCAATATCAATGTAAAAGTAATTATATATATTGTAAATAAAGAGTCTATATAACTGAGTACTGTTGTTCTTATTGTTTATAGGTGGTTGAATTAAGAGAAAATACCCTGTACTTCTTATTTCATAATAACTGCTTCTAGACCCAACTTTTTATAGACTTTAAATGCAAATAATTTGTGCTGTGTTATAAATTGTTGTGTTTTTTGCCTTCCTGTAACTGGAACAACATACTAATTTCTACAAGTTGTGACTACTAACAGAGAGCAATCACCTCACAGACTTGTACCGAAAAGAAGAGACCATCAGTGTGGCAGGGAATGGCTGCGTCCACAGTCCTCGCTTCCCCAGCAGTTACCCCAGGAACCTCCTGCTGACATGGCGACTCCACTCCCCAGAGAGCACCAGGATCCAGCTGGCTTTTGATAATCAGTTTGGACTGGAGGAGCCTGAAAATGATATCTGCAGGTGAGTGGCAAGTGAAAGTTTGTAAAGCACTCCTTAATACTACCTTCGAGCATAAAGATGTGACCACTGGCATGAGACTGTAAACCAAAACCTGGTATCTCTGGCTGGGTCTAGGATGTCCCTGCTTGGAGCACAGACCTCCAAGGTCCCTTGCAACCCAAATTGGTCTTTGAGTTTATAAATAAATTGAGCTGTCCTGGACTTCAAGCCGTTTTGTCAGGTTTTACTACTATCATATTTTAAACACAAGGCAGTTCTACACTCAAATCCGGCTACCTAATGACTCAGGTACTACTTCAATAGGATTTTGTTCTCTATCACCTCTATCATGTTTCATCACCTCAATCATGTTTCAGCCAGGCAAAAATCATCTTTTTTAGTAGGTGGAAGGTTCTGGAAGGTGTGAGTGAGTAGGTACATGTTTTATTGGGTGTGGGGAACAGATAAAAATGCATTGAAAAATGTAACTGTTCTTCAGTTATTTGTTTATCTTCATTGTTACCCTTCACTGTAAAAGTTTATTTTAAAACTTTTAAATAGAGGTCCACAAACATCAGTGTACTCTGCATACTGATATATCTAATAAAGTATACTCTACTATATCCCAGTTGCTTGGGTTTCCCTTTTTAAGCAAAAGTGACCATAAGCTCAGTTGATCTGGCTGATTAACCCAGGTGGATAAACTGCTTTGCATTAGGAGAACACAGAGGGGAATCTTGCCACCATTCACTAAAACAATATAAATCCGCAACGGTTTTTGTTCATATTTCTTTTATTCAGCTATCTGTTCTGCGGGAGAGATCAGGCTCAGGATTTCTGTGTGCTCAGAAAGGCAGAGTGCTGTGATGTCAAGTCCCAGCTTCCAGCTCTCTGCCTGATCATGTTGTTACTTACCCCTTATCTATGCAGAGAACTGAGTTGTTAGGATTTCTGCACACCCAGTCTCTGCTTATCTTATCTTCTTTGTCAATTAATTTGCATTTATAGAGTTTGGCAGCTCTGCAGGGTTTTACAGGGTGGATTTTTTTTTTTTTCTTGTTTTGCTTTGTTAATTTTCTGTGTTACCAATAGAGAGAACCATTTGTGGAAGTTTGCTTTCCATTTAGTAATAAAAGAATGCAGCCTGAAACTGGTTCTCCTTCCCTGTGCTTTGATGGTCTTGGCAGCTGCTGCTCTTTTCTGGTACTGTTGGTCCAAGATCAGCAGCAGAGTCAGTAACGACAGTTACCTCCTAGCACCACAAACGCTTTCCCAGATTGAGAGCCTAATGCATACAGAAGCAGCCTGTTAATATTTACATAGTGGATAAACTGTGGCTGACCTTAAAGCATGGCAACTTTGAAATGGAGGGCTAATTTACTGTGGAAAAAAAGGATGAAGTATTCTCTGTCAAAAGCCATTAAAGGTGGTGGCATGATGAGGGAAGTCAAGCTGTTACTGCCATTATGAGTTTGGGGACCATCTTGGAATACAATTCGCCTGCTTTTACCAGAGCAGCTAATTTAAGATGAAGAGAGAAGCAAAGACCTTCCATCATCCATAATGTCTATAGAAGCTGGAGAAATATCACATTCTTTTCTGCAATAAGGCTTTCCCTGGAGTTCCTGGAAGACGTGTATTTGTGTATTACTTCTAGAGTGAGTAAATTCTCGGGCAGACAGCTCGTGATGGCTTTAAGCCTGTTAAGTACTGTGTGCATAGTCAGACTTTTTGCTAATGCTCAATATGTTTTTCAAAACTAGGTCCTTTCTGCAACTTCAGTCCCTGACAATCACTGCAGTGGTGCTTTAGAAAGACACCAGGCATGTTTTAATTGAAATGAATGCTGAGAGCTGAGCATGTGCTTGAATGCTGTGCATATTGGAAAAGTAATTCAGGACCTCTGCACCTTACCTGCCTTTTGTACTTGCTTGTGACTTTACGCTTTTTTTTCCAGAAACTTCCTAGTGTTTTCATTCAATTTTTCATTAATGCTAATTATTGTAATTTGCATTCTATTAAGACTAAACTGATTGAAATTCATTCAGGCTGAGGAATGAGAAGTGTACTTTAGCTGAGCTGTTTCAGAAGGAGGGGAAATATTCAAGGTTGTACAGAATTTTCTAGAAGGGCCATTAGCATTTCCACAGGCACTTGATAAGAGATGATTCTGAAAAGCAATTAAATTACCCAGCCTCTGAGGCTCCTTGGATGCACAGAAACAACGGAGATTGCACCTAGTTTCGTGATTGTTGAAGCAAAGCCTCTGCTGTTGAAAGCAGAAGTGATCTCTGAAAGCCCATGGATTTGCCCCATTTTTGCTAACAGCTAGTCTGGCTCCTGGCCTCAAAAAGTGGGGAGAACGGTCAGGACAGCTTCCCTAAATTGTAAAGCCTACAAGGTTATCTTATGCTGAAAACTCTACAACCCCTTGTGTTACTGTAAGTGTTCACTAGCTGTTACACTGCCTGGAGGCAGTGGTGGGTGCTCATGCAGCAGCACAGAGCTCTGCCGAGTTCCATGTCCATCACCATGGGGGAGCAAAGGACAGTGAAGAGAGACGGAGACAAATTTACCTCTGTCTGGAACTAAACTTTGTTGTGTTACAAAAAATTTATGTTTCAGCAGAGTTTGGGCAGATTTAAGTGATTTGGTTGTGGCAAATCTGTTATTTTCTGTCCTGTGCAATTGGGGGTTGGTGTATATAAAAGCAGCAGTGCTGATATTCTCAAGCCACATAGTACTCGCATTTTTTTCATATGGTCTCTCAGCAGAAAAAGAAAAGCAGGTCTGTTATTTACAGAGCTATTCTGCTCCCACAAGTGGGCAGGGAGGTGGGTGCTTGGCCCACAGACCTGGGGGTGGGGAGGAACACATTACTAGTAAGAATCAGTTAACAGTCTTAAACTCCCTCTTTGGAGGGAGGACATGCTTTGATAATAAAACCTTTCCTGGTAAACACCTCCAAAGGTCTTTAAGGCTTAACTATACTGTGAGGATGGCAGTGCTTTCCATCTCACTGCCTGCACTCAACTTGTCCCTCTTGTCACCACCTCTTCCTTGCCGGCCACAATGTGCAGGGCCTAATTCTGTCTCTGCAGGTATCAAGTGCAGTTTTTCTCATAGATGTAGTGAGTTCAGGACTTTTTTCTCTGCCTTTTTTATTCTCCAGCTCAATAAATGATCAGTAAATGACCCAAGCAAGTGAACAGTCAGGCTGTGGCAGTGAGTGCTGTCATTGTGTCCTCTCATCCCTGGGGTTTAGTGTCTGCTGCTCCTGGCAGAGCACTCTTTGGGCTCAGGGCACCAGGACTGTGGCACAGGTGCCTGGCCAAGGTGTGATCTTGCACAGGGTAATATATGCTGTTGCTTTTCCCCTGGTGATAGCACCCACATAAACAGCAGAGTGGCATGCAGAGTGCCAGCCTGCCCTTTTCTGTGTGAAGGCTTGAATGAGTCTTTCCAAACCATCTACCAGGAGCACCATGCCACCTACAAAGAAAGTCCTAAAAAGCACCTTTCAGCAGCATCCACTGGCCTGTGTCCCTTTGCTACTGGCACAGCGGCAGCCTGGCTCCAGCCCTCCCACAGGCGCAGCAGGCAGGAGCTGGTGGCTGCTGCTGCAGGGACTTGGGGAACACCAGAAAGCGCACATCTGCTTGCATCTGCTCAGCTTGGGCAGCCTGCCTTAAATAATAAATAAAAATAAAACAATATTTTATGAGGTCTCTATTTATCCACCACATGAAATGCAATGTGTATGCTTACTGTGTACTAAGCACATGCAAGTGCCTCTCATTACTATTTTAATATGTCAGAAAATACTGTCATGTTCCAGAAGCCCAAAAATCAGCCATTTGATCACTCAGGCAGTAGCTTGCAGCTTAGTGTGTGCTACATGACCATGTCCACCATTTGTAATATTTAGTCTGATGTTTTGCAGTAGATAATGGGACAGTTGTCTTTGTGCTCCTGTCTATGTGCAACCATCTTCTGTAACCACAGTTAGCAAAAACTAATCCTTCACACTGGTTCGCAGGTATGACTTTGTGGAAGTGGAAGATGTATCAGAGACCAGCACAGTTATACGAGGACGGTGGTGTGGACACAAGGAGGTACCTCCAAGAATAACATCAAGAACAAATCAGATAAAGATAACCTTCAAATCCGATGACTACTTTGTGGCTAAACCTGGATTCAAGATCTGTTACTCCCTTGTGGTAAGTCACTTAGCTGTGTCATGGGTGAGAAACAGATGACAGTGTAAAAGAGCATTAGTACTTGAAGACTGGATGGCATAGCTAACTGCATTGGATCTAAACATAATTGATGGAAAGCATTTTCATTCCAGAAACTACATTAATACAGATCAAAGTATTTTTGACATCCTGTCATTAAGTATAAAGTCAAGGCCAGGCCACGATTTACACTAATAACATGTTTCCAAAGCACTAACACTTTCTATACTGAGGCTACACTGCTGGTGCCTTGATAGATGCTGCAGAAATAGCAAAGAAGTGTCTGCTCTATGAACTTATTTTTTATGTTATATGAGGTCAACTAAAGATACCTTTAGGGGTCACAGCTGTGATTCTGAGTTAGATGCAGAGTAGTTTATTCTACATGAGACAATGTGCTAAGGCTCAGTCTGTATTTTTAACCACGTGTAAACATGCTTTTTTGCATATACAGTGGCACTACTGTTTCACTGAGATGAAATCCTCCTCTTTTTTTTGTTTTGGTTTTGTCTTTAGAGAGCAGGAATGCTCATTGCTCTAAGTAGATTTTGATAGAAATATGTATTGCTTTGTATTGTCCTGATTAGTATTATAATGGTACAGTGTAGCTTGAAAGGGGCAGATTTTGCAAACACTCAGGAAATGGTAAGCATTAATTTATTATAATGTCATAATTTTATTTTCATATCCATCACACTTCTTATTCCCTTTTTATTCAGTCCACTGTTCTTTAACACAAAGCCTGGAATAGCAGTAATGTTAATGCTGCAGGAGAGATCCACTCTTTGAGTCATTTCACTTCAACCTTTCAGCTTTGCATGCATGTGTGCCTATGTATGCTAAAAAGAGTCCATAAACAGCACATTGACAAGACAACTCTAAGGCTATAAAGATTGTGCTCCCTTGCATTTAAATTGTTAGGCTTCTAGTGGAGTAAGGCATTGCACTGTGGGTAAATCCTGAGCTCTAATTTACTCTAATTTGAAGGTAATCTACTAAATCTAAAATTTAGGCAGAACAGTGTACAAAAGACCGCTGGGCATAAAAATGAGACAGTGAAGCAGCCTCTCTTTACACTACTCATATTTCAGTGCAACCACAAAAACTCTGCTGCATTTAGCAAGCTTTATTCCAGACCACGTACAGCTGTTAGTCTGATAGTATTAGGCTTTCTAAAAATGAATGTTATCACTCAAAACACAGGAATTTTTATACTAGAAATCTCAATAAAGGGTACTATATTTATCTACTTTAAAAACTATGAGTAAACACAAAATTTTACAGTCTAGCAAATCTTTTCAGAATACTCTCCAAGGTACCCTCTGAATGAAATACTATTTTATTTCTGAGAACTGTACAGGTGATTAGTGGCATTTACAAGATGATATGAGGGATGATATGTATTTAGCCAGTCTTCAGATTCCAAACCATCCAACCTAAAACTGCAGGATTAATATTCAGCAGTCAGCCCTTACTCAGTAGTCCCCACAGTCTCGTAGAGCTCCCTTCATAGATATGCTGAGCACTGCTGACCCCTGAAGGTTGAACTCATTGTGCGTTTCTAGGTGGCAAACCAGGGAGCATTAATGAAGTATGCAAAAACATATGGTATTTTGTATCAGATTAAATGAAAGACCTCTACATCTTTTTTTTTTTTCCTTTGTAACCTTCCTCAAGACAAGGCTACTTCTGGGGGCTTTCTTGGAAAATGGAGCACAAGATACATGCAAATATTTAACTCCCTTTTTCATCATACTTGGAGTTTGGATCTACATGGCAGTTGTTTATTTGTATACCAGATTCTGGTTGATAATTTTCCAGAGAAAACTGAAGCAAGCAATTTGGAGAGTTCACTGGAGTTTATTGATTAGCTGCATCTCCTGAGCGTGGTGCCAGAATGGCTGGGTGAATTTCTCCCTGTTACACATGCAGCCAGACAGCCTCACAGCTTTGCTCTCTGGCCTTCTCATTTATGAATCTTCAAGGAAGTCAGTTAAGTTCACTTCATTTGATGCAGATCAAGTTTTTACTTAGTTCAGCACTCTGCATGAGGCACAAATGAGGCACTGCAGAGCTTGGCAGAAACATACTTCATTATCTCCATGTACTTGTGTTTTTGCATTAACTTCACATTTCAGTACCATTTAGAGAAGCAAAAAGGGATTCTTTTTCTAAAGAAGACATAAATTAGACTTGTATCCATGAAAATCATGTTTGTCCTTGTAAAACAAGGCATGCAAAGTAATCACCCCATTTAAGAAGAAGGGGCTCAGTCAGTCAAGACACTGAAATTAGAATTCAGAGTCACTCTGGAAAATTAAGACTGAAAAAACCACAAGGATGATCTTTAACAGGACAAGGTTATAGTCATACAGATGTGTGGGAGTAATTAAATGTCCCAGTATAAGGTAAGGGACAATGGGCAAGGGAGCACTTCTGTGAAATAAAATCTGGCCATCTAAGCACAGCATTTAGCAACTTTTGCTTGCCAAGTCTGGTTCCCTCCATCTTGCTCCTCCTCTCCTTGCATCCTCTGCCTCTTGGCACCTTTGCCTCTGCTCTCACCTCTGTGGGTCTGAGGGACAAGGAAAGCTTGAGAGGGGCAGTGAGGGCGGCTTTGGAGGGCAGGGACAGATCCAGCGTGCTGCTGCCTGTTGCCTGTCCCCGATCTGCTCTTTCCCCATGGAGCTGTAGGACTTGCCAGGGTGGGAGCTCCAAGGTGGACAGGACTCCAGGAGCTTGTTAGTGATCTGAGTGTGCCCCACTGCTTATCCCAAGCTGAATAAGTCAGAAGTGTCCTAATATAGCTGGAAAAAGTCATCCCTACTCTGTGCTGTTGTGATGGTGCAGAAGTAGATAAGTATGCACAGCTGGTGGCTGGTGTCTACAGACACTTCACATTCAAAGCCCCCAGTTATAGCTGTGCAGTTTGTTGTCTTAGCCTGGGTTGGATACATAGAGAAATGTCTCCCTTGAAACTCTTTAAAAATTGTCTTTTCCTTCAAGCTTCACAGACCTAGATCAAAAATGGTCTGGAGCAAGCCCTGGACAGCTATTAGGCATAAGCCTCACTTAGCTGCAAATTTGTTTGAAATTCCTCCCTGCCATTACCCCTTAAAGTACTTATTTCTCTTTTTTTTTTTTTTCTTTGCTTTTCTTGATTGAGTTGCCTTAGAAACATTAATTTGCAGTATAGAAGGCACTGAGATATTCCAGTCTTTTTTTCCTCACATATTATATAATTTCCTACTCTAAGGACATAGTGCTTCACAACAAACACTGTAGAATATGTGATACAGAAGAAGATAAGTAATCTTAAATTACTTACACAGTTGCTAGAGGGCACTGTCATGAGAAAGCCCACTGAATCGCACACTTTAAAGTAGGTGATGCAAATATTTCACATTGCCACAAATGTACAATTCCATTCTGCCACTGCTTGCAGTGCAGTTACCTCAACTGAGGAATCCTGTGTGTAGCAAGTAAGTATTCAGTAATTACTGAAAATGCTGTGTCAGTTATTTTGAGATGCAGGAATGTAAATTAAGTTACACTGTTACACATGGAAATAATCTTTGCTTGATTGAAGTAATTTTGTACAATCCCCTTTTTTCTTCTGAAGTGAAATTCTTCCGATGTCCTAATTCTGGAAGGGAATGTTAACAGGATTGGACCCCATGTTTTACAAGTATATTAGCGTGGACATTTACTAAAGTAATCTAGGAACCCATTCAGGAATGTGTTCCAACAATAGAGGTGAATGTTTTGAATTAAAATTCTCAATCCTGCATCTAATTTCATTTTAATGAGACAACTAGAAAATGTTGGATTCCATTTGATAATTAAAACCATTATTTTAAGTTTATTCTAAAAGGCACATACTTGTTATATAACAGTAAATTGTTATTGCCTTACTAATTTTTTTTTGTTGTTGTTAATCCTAAATGAAATACATATTTTGGAACTTTAACTAAAATTAATATTGGAAACAAGGGCTACAAAAAGGCTAGGAACATATGTATATGTATACGTACAAACATGCATATATATACAAATATGTAAGTTTAAAATATATATATTTACATATACATATTTTTACATATATACACATATGTTTGTGCTTTTATCATTCTTTTATTTATAATATAATTCATGACTAGGAAACATGGCATTAAGAGCAATCTTTACTTATTTGGGAATTGTAAACCAACAGTGGTGGAAATGTGGTGCCAAACAGGAGAACATAAGTGTATTTGTCCCACGATAAACTTCTGTGTCAAAATATGTATCAATGTGTTAGATCATGAGTAATTTAACTCAGTTAGAACATGAGTAATGTTTGAAAGGACATTTTTAAAATTAAGAAACCATAAAGAAATTAATGGAATGGAGTTGGGGGAGAACTTTGGGTTTTGATCCATCATGTGGAATTTTTCAGAGAAGTAGCTTTCTGCTAAACACCCAGTATATAGGTCACCATTTATATGATTAAAAAAAAAACCAAACAAACATGGGTCACAAAGTGGTGTAAGACACCGCAGTCTGTCTAATAAAATTTCAGTACTGACCAAAGTTAGTTCAGATATTAAAACTCTTTGATACTTGCCTGATAAGTTCACAAGAAATCACCAAAAATTCAAAGCACAATCAGAAAATGGTCAGAATAAGAACTTGATCCTGATACTTGTACTCACGGACAGTAACTCTGAATTAAGCAACTGGCTCTCTGTATTTTACCAAATTTGTTTGCACAAGTAGTGCAGCACCAGGCTGAAGGATCTTTAAAATAAGCCAATAAATCAACTCCCTTGTAAGAGTTAACATGATGACAAAAAGATTGAGCCACCAGTGTGAATACAGATTCATAAAGACCATAAAGGATGATTAATTCTTTATCACTGGCCACACAGCTGAATCTAGCCTGGAAGCTGCATGAGTCTTTGCTACCATGCTTCTGTTTTAGCTTGTCACTTCTTTCACAGAACAGACATTTCTTCTATGTCTCCAAGATAAAATATTCTGCTTGAAATCTCATGTGACAACAGGCATGGTAATGGTGCATGAATACCTTCCCTGCTTTTAGGTAATCCACAGAAAGAATCCCAGTAAATTGCTAGGGGTAGGAAAGGAGAGGAATGGGGTGGAGGGGAATGTCTTGGTTAATAAAGTGTTTGAACATGAAATAGATCTCATGATGAAGAAGCACGAACTTACACGTGGAAGCTTTATCAGTTGTTCTTCTGCTACTCTCTCTGATTTAAGTTTTGATTGCCTGTCTATGCTAGACAGCAAAGATTTTTTATGAATACAACTCGTGCAAAACTCTGTATCTATATGATGAAAGTTCTATTTTCTTAAGTTCTGGCAGAAAAGTTTTCTCTGTGTTTTGCTCAAGGCATACCATCGTCATAAAATTATCAGCCAGAGGTTCATCTTTCAGGAGAGAAGTAATTAAGTCCTTTCTAATTATATGAAACTTGTTCAAAATCTTTTAACATTCCTTCTCCAACTTTACATAAGTAGAGGATTTAAGAGATTATTTATGCACATTTCCTTTTTTTTTTTTTTTAAAACCTTGGAAGGTTTTATAATGTTTTAAAAAGCAACATAAAATTATTAAAAAGAGAGATTGTGCCTCAGTGCATCTGGAGATGTGGAGCATCTCAGAGTAGTCTTGTATGGGGTGGAGGAATCCTTTCCGTTTAATGAAGGTTCCTGTGAATCTAGCAAGTCTTAATCTGATGCTTAATTTACCTTACAGGACCTAACCTGTCCTTCGTCAGGGTTTGATGAAGAAAGGAAGGTAGTGTGGTAAACAAGTCAAGCAGTGTGGTAGGCAATGATGTTCCAATTTTCCCATGTACTCAGAGCAGAACAAAAGATAGTGAAGAATACAAAAGAAGCAAAACTGGGGGTCAGGTAGGAAACACCATACTGGGGTTGAGAAGGCATGGCTGGACAAGTGGTTTCACAGACATCGTTGGCCACTCCAGGGGCAGCCAAAATTCCTAATTAAAAGATTCATTCCAATATTTGCATCTAACCAACAGCTATTTCTCCCTCCAACATCCTATCACACCTTCCAAAACCCTAAACCTTTACTGCCTAAATCTCGCCCACCCCATCTCCTCTGGTGGAAAACTTTGCAGGTTTTTCAAGCCTGAGACCCACCAGCTGAAGGCACCATCTGAGTCAGAGGGAGGCTGGAGACTTCAGCCAAAGCTATGACCTGACCTATCCCCACACTTCAGTTTTCCCAGACTTCATCTACTCCCAGTTTTCCCTGGATTATGGTATAATATATTCCTTCTCTTGGCAGATCACTTCTAAAGGTTTGATGTTCCTTCCATGTTTACTCTTGTTGTCTCAGACACAAAGATTGGTCCCAATACTTCTACTATGCAACTCTGAACTTTAAATTTCAGTAGGAGTCTCCCTGTCTTGTGTCCTAATTTCTAAAGCCAGTTGTAAGTTGGAGATGAGACTGGTAAAAGAGTGGTGAACAAAATTAGGTTTCAGGGAGAAGAGGAATCACCTACAAGCTTGGCATCAGAGGTTGCTACAAGTACTAGAGGGAAGGACTGATAGAGGATCATCCAGAAATGGCAAAGAACAGCAGCAGCAGCAGAGACAAGGGAGAAGAGTTATGTATGGTCCAAGTTCAGGAATAAAGGTAATTGTGAGTAAGGCAAGCATGCATGGTGGAAGAGTCAAGTCCACAGAGAGAAAGAAGGCAGCAGAAACACCAAAACAGAGGCAGAAGTCCCAAATAAGCAAATATTATTGAAAGCTGAATGGAAAAAATAAAAAAAAAAAACAAAGGACAGAGAGTATGTGACTGACAATATCGAGCTTAGCAAACACATTATGAAAGCTGAGGAAGAAAAACCCTTCCCTCTTTACCAGGAAGATGTCAGTGTGTCACTTGTTCATTACAGGAACATGAAAGCAGTTGGACTGAGAGGGGTGAGTGACAATTAAGGAAACATTTTTAACAAGGGAATGAAGGGAAGGAGGGATTTGTGTAAAGCAGAGGAGTTGTGGCAGCATGGTTAGGAAGGAAAAGAGTCAAATGAACTGGAGATTTTAAACAGGCAGTGGACATGAAATAGGAAAGACTGGGTCTAGGAGAGGAGGGAGGGCAGGTGTGGATGGGGTACAAAGCAAGGCAAAAGCAGGGCCCTTTCACTACACCACCCTCTGTCAACAAAACCTCTGACTGTGAACTTGAGGAGCAGTAGGGCTGGGTTTGGGGATGTTTCAAAAGTGAAAAGAGTCAGCTGAGAACATGAGTGAGGAGTTGAGTTATGGCCACGCAAATGCCGACTTCTGGCAAGGAAGATACCAAAAACAGAAGTAGCAGGACCCAGTAAGCACACAGAAGCTTCTGGAAGCTGTCAGACTTCAACTGATAAAACAATTGTTTTAATCAGAAGGGAAAATAGACCTTTGTGTCTGTGTTTTCCCAGCTGCAAGTATGTGTGCCTGGCAGTTTTTTTGTTTGAACAGCATGGTGGAGAACTGGCCATTTGCTCTCCTCCATCCCTGATTTGTTGACAGCTCAGTTAAAGTGTGGCTCCTTTGCAGGACATTGTCATCAATCTGTCTTAACATAACAGCAACCCTGTTGATATCCAATTCCTGTTGAAAATGCTATGTCTTTAATCCAGTAGTTTGTTACTCACAGTTTAAGAATTCACCGAACTCGTGGCAGTGGCCAAGGACAAGAAAATGTAACACAACGTCTTCAAAGAGTTATACAAACACAAGCATGTTATTTTAAAATCCAGTATCCTGTCCCAAATAGTTGACTCCAACAAGCCTTGGAGGCATTGTTCATTTAGTACGGCTTTAGATTTTGAACTTTTAGACTTTCCTGCTGGCAGTACTTACCTGTTTTAAGAATTCCTGAGGAAATCAGTGACCCAGAGGAATTTCCTGCTTTTCCAAGGTAAGTTAGAGATACAAAGACAAAAGCAGAAAAAGACCACCGTGCGTAGTACAAGAGGGTTACCCCCGTTAGACCAAAAAAAAAAATAAAAAAAAAATCATAATTCTATTTATTCTTTGTAGAAGCTCAAAAGCCTTATTCAGCATCAAGACGATTTCTTGCAAAACACAGCAAAAGCAAATTGGAAGATGCAAATTCCAAGAAGCATTCAACCATATTACTAATAATGTCAAACAGGTACATAACATGTAGGAATAGCAGATAAGGGCCACAGGAATGTTGCTGTTGTGGGGAAATGTGCAATACTGGCAGAATAGTGACTTTGAATTTTTAGTTAAATGAATTAAGGGAATCCCAATCTCATAGCAACTGGTCACTGTACTTAACTTAGTGAGGGGATGTGTGAAGATTCATGGTGAGTTGTTTGTTCCTTCAGCTTGCATGTCCATGCTGCTTCCAGGTGCATAATAAGTTTCTAGTCCTAGAATAGCTGGATACATAAAAACCCCTATATGAAAGCTGATCTTTTCATTGTTCTTCAAATATCAGTTAGAGTCAAGAAATCTCTGGTAAAAAAACCCACAGAGTATGCTACAAGTAGACTTCAAGTGAGCTAGAGTTCATGGATGACTGGTCAGTAGCAAAATTGTACTATTGGACAAGTAGGAAATGAAACACAACCTGAAATTTGTTGGAAAAATCTTAAGTAACCATTGATAATTAGAGAAATAAATCGATGACTCCTAACAGTTTGGAAGACTTGTGAATCAGTGGTGGTTAAAGAATGGATGGAGGATATTCAGGATATTTTTGTATTAAAACTACTCTGAGCAAATCAATTAATTTTAAAAAGGATTTATTATTTCAGGCTTTTTTTAGAGTTTGCCAGTCTTAAAAACATTAATGTTACTTACCAGGTATGTTGGACAGCTTTTTCAGGGTATTCAAAAAGAAATATTCTTAATTAACATTAAATATGTATAGGTAGCAGAAAGTTAGGATGGATCCAGCACGGCAAATTTCAGTGGGTGAAATGAAAGGGTGTATTTTCTGTGCCATAATGAGCATAATCTGGGAGAGGGCAAAGGCCATCCTGTTCCCTGACTTTGTTTCCCATTTCTGTGTAACCAAACAGAAAATATCAATAGCTTGGACATGATATTTTAACACTGCAATAGGGACAAACCAATAGCAGGTCCTGTTAGAAGACATAGAAAGACCTTGTAGCTAATTTGTCTGCTTAGGGTTGACCATTAGGAGGGCACCAGGAAAGATGGGAAATACAGTGGCAAACAGGACATGCCCACCCCATCAGTGCTGCTGGTAGATGTGTGGACCTCTCTGTGTCTACACTAAAGAGGAAGGTTAAAACCAACCATTCTCATGTAAGTTTACCTTAAACCACACATCATTGTCTATGAACATGAAGTGAGTTTACACAGTCAGACCTTTTTAACAACACTCGTTAACCTGTCTATCTCATTATTTGTTTGAAAAGTGGGACTATTTTAGAACGATGTCTTGAGAATGTAATGCTATCTCTGTAAATCCATATTCTGTCCTTTAGTTCTGCTTTAGCAACAGCTGAACAATGTTAGCATGTGAAATTACAATAATATATGAAGAACTTACCTTTTATTTTGGTTTGTGACTCTGGAGGGTGATTTATAGAGATATAATTATAGATGACCGATTTGTAGGGAGAACAGTTGCCATGTTTGATTCTGTAGAAAGGTTAATTAGACGCTAAAGTTGTATTACAATGCTGCAAAGAGGTGTTAGTTAACTCCTGGTGCTGCAGGGTGGCAAGACTGGTCCCTCCTGCCACCGTGGCCACAAGGGAGGAGGAAATGGTCTGTTCTTCCCAGGCCCTGTCCCTGTTGAGCAGTCTCTGCTCTAGATTTTCCACAAAAGCCGAAGGTGCAGCTTAACTTTAATGTGTGCCAACTGTGTTGGAGAAGAGTAGGAAGTAAGTCTCCTTTCAGAATTTTCTTCTGACAGACTTCCAGAGGAAGCGACTGGTGAATTGAAACATGCTAGACTTCCAACCTGCACTGAGGAACTTGTGAAAACCCATCACAGCAGGTGTTGGTTGCAAGTTGTCTTTTAAATCAAAACAAGAATTGCATGTCTTCACAGTCTTGTGGAGAGGTGGACTCCTAGGCTCAACTTCATATTTCATATTCCACAAATACTATTTATTTGACTATGTGCTGTTATCTTACAAAGCCTGGCAGCACAATCCTGCTCTTGTACTGTTCTAGCCCAAGTTTGGGTTGCAGGGTCTGTTTCAACCTTAGCACTGTTCAATGTGATTTTGTCATTCTTGGCAAGCTGGGGGAAAAAATGCATTGTGCATAAGGCATGTTTAATTGCTTACAGAATAGATCTTTGCTTGCTTGTTGCAACAACTGTAACTCCTGGAAAATGCTTACACACCTGGATCGAATGATACTGATTATTTTAAGATTTCTGAGTCTAAATTTAGGGGGGGTGTGTGTAGAATTTTGTTGTTGTTGTTGTTGTTGTTGTTGAGTAATGTGTAATGCAGCCAAACCTGTAATCTGATAATTTAAAGATATGAGGTCATTCCGCCCATTTTTCTCTAAGGACAAGGATTTTCTGTATTGTAAATTCGTTGGTTGTTCATCTAGTATAATTTTTAAATATAACAAGCATAGGAGCATACCTCATGGGAGACTAAACCATGGACTAATAAATCACCGTTGGAAAGACATTTTTTATTTGATAATCAGTTTTAATTTTCCTTTTTTTAATGCTGTACCATTGCCTGCAATTATAGTCCTTCCTAATTTATGATAAAGAAGTCTGATCTCTTTGTCGTGGGTGTCTATCTCCTTCAGATATTTGCAGAGTGCTCTCACACTTCTTTGCTTATTGCTTAGTCAAGCATCGATGTCCATATTTAGCTTTTAAATTTTACCAAAAATTCAGCCTATTCGGTCCCCTCAGTTTTTGATGTCCTTTTCAAAATTCCCTCAGATTTTCCCAACTTTTTTACAATGTCTCAATGGTAGTGAAGAGAAGTGAATCTGGTGGTTCAAGCATCACCAGGGCTGGTTTATGAGTGGAGTGTCACCTGCCACGGTACCCTGCTTAGGCAGGTCTATATGGTGGTGGCCAGCGTGACTTCCCTAACACTGTGAATGTGTCTTTTAATGTTCTTGTTAGCTTAGTCCGTCTTTGAGCTCCCTATTTTCCCAGGTTCCTGCTTCTGCTCAGCATGTAATTTAGGAACACATTAGTTTGCAG
The DNA here is from genome assembly GCF_003259725.1 of Athene cunicularia. NCBI lineage: Eukaryota > Metazoa > Chordata > Aves > Strigiformes > Strigidae > Athene > Athene cunicularia. The sequence continues at coordinate 14,443,710 of NW_020799091.1, read as the reverse complement.
TTTTCTAGGGTGAATTTTCCCCTTTCTGGGTTGTGATAGTATCTGTGATTTTTCCGTGTCCTCAGTGAAGATGGCTGTGCCTGCTGTTGCATTGCCTGTGGGTCTGGACACAGCATCATGGCCATGGAGGGTGCTGGCTGGAAGCAATGACTCCTGGCCAGGCTCCACCACTGCTTGCCCTGACACCTTCTCACAGCCTCGGGCCTTCCCACCTCAAAGACAGGCACAACGAGCCTTTGTAAAATGCCACAAGATTAACTTCTAAAATATGCTGCAGAGGCACGCTGGTGTTCCTGCTTGCACTCTGGGACACTGTGCCAGTGGGGTGGGATGCACGGCCAAACCGAGAATGATGAAAAAAAAAATGTTTGTCTGCTGTGCTTTTATATTTGGATGCTTGCTTTCTCTGTGCCTGCCAGACTTACCTGAGGTCTTGTGTAGTTTAAGAAATTGTATGATTATAAAATGGAGAACAGCAATCCCAGATTCCAAACCAGGAAGATGAAACAGTAAAAATTGGCTTCAGATCACACTGAGCCACTTGCAACTGGTTTGGTGGGTGGGAGAAGGCTGGTAGCTATTCTCATCCCTCCCCTCCTCCTTGGGGAACATCATAACTGGAACTCTTGGGATCTCTACACTTCCTTGTAACAATTCTTAGTCTTGTTCTGACCTGCAGTTCTAGTCACAGGTCTCCTGGTAAGGTCCTTCCTTCCTGCTGGAGAAGCTGGTGTCCTTGCAGGCTGGCACATTGTGCTCAGCACATTGCTTCTGGCTTCAATGACCTTCATGCTATATACCACATTTCCAGAGTCTGTCATGGCACTGTATAAATCTGATTTTCTATGCATACATCTTTATTAAATTTATGACCTTCTGTTTTGCTTTGAGTACTTGATAAAGCCCATGCATATCTTCATAATAACACAGATGACAGATATGTCACAGAGTGTTTCTGTTTTTCCCTTACACATGCATATTCACACACACATCTTTTATTAGTTGCAGGGTTCCTGTCACTTTAGACTTGGTAAAATAAATCTTACTAGAAAATTTTTGATTAAATGACACTGTTCCATAAAATAAGCCCTTGCCTGTTACTGAACTTTGTGTTCCTGAACTGAACACCTCCTCAAACCCAGTGCCTGTGTTGTTACCATACTCCTCTGCTAACCACCCCTTCTCTCTTTTTCAACCCACACATCTCTCTCCATGTTGAACTGATTTTGAACATACGTGCCATGCCAAAAAAAATCTATCACATTTCCTGTCTCTTGTAATACCAAGAAAAATGCAGTTCTGTTTTCCTCCGTTGTCAGTTTGATGACCAGTCAGTGCTTAATTAGAGAAGGTCTGAGACTGCAACTACACAGGGTCAGATTTTGCAACTCATCTGCAACACTGAAAGCTAAAAATAATTTTTAGATCTGTGGAATTTTTATATCTTGTCAGATCATTTTCAGCAGAATCATGTAACATCCATTTTTTCTGTGACCCTTGACAACAGGTTTTTTTTCATTTTAATATGTTTGTTTGGGGAAATATTTTAATTGCACAAATTGTTGCAAGTTCCCTTCTTTTCTTAAGCTGCAGAAGCCTTTTCTTTTAATGATACTTCTGATCTTGACATCCATAAAAATGCTTCCTTTTAATCAATATTTGTGTCCTGATGTATTCCTAGGTGATGTGTGGTGAAAAATATTCTGTAATGAAAGTTTCCCTTCGACTGTAGGAATTGGGCACCGTGTTGTCTCATTGCATGTTCTTGATTGTAGGCACCATTGTTGTCCAACCATCAATCGTATAATGAATCATAAATATAAGCTCTTGCAGGATCAGACCTTCTAATAAAGAAGTCTGTGTATCCCACATTGTCAGTAAAGACTTAAGCAGGCTGGATGTGAGCCAAAACATAGACACGGGGTTGTTTGAGCTCTCACATTTTTAGCACAGCTCGTTTGGGGCCAGCATGGGCCTCAGGCTGTTTCCAATATGCAGTTGTGGCCACTGTGTTTTGCAGGGTAATAGTTATGTCCTAGGACATGAGTCATACCATATCGGATCAATCTCTACCTCATTTTATTTACTAATACAGATGTAGCCCAAAATGTCTTCCACGAAAGTCGGTCTTTTCTTTCACTTTGTCGTCACTGCTTGGCAGCACTGTGCATGACAGTTAATGGCATCTGTGAGCCCTGAGGTTCAATGTTTGCAGAATTACAAGTAATTTTGAAAGAGAATCTTATCGTTGAGAAAAAAAAAAATAAAAAGAACAAACAAACCGTTAAACTTGGCAAAACAGCCTAGAAAGAATGAATCTAATTTTTCAACTGCTTTAAGGCAGGGTAAAACAACCACCTTTGGGCCACAAAAATTTATCTCACACCAAGGTCTGGTCAATAAACTTGAAACAAAAAAATGTCTGGAAGAACGTGGATGCTATGAGGACAGGTAGTTTGACTGCTCCATATGGTTTGTGTTGCATACTGAAGAGACTGCTAGTGATGGAAATATAGGCTGCTGAAAACGTTGCTTTCTCTAGAAGTGAACAGAAATTGGGAATACTGTGTAAGTATGGGTACCTAAACCAAACAGAAAGCAATTGCTGTTTTTACAGATAAAGTGAAACTTTTGCACCTGACTGGAAATGAGATATTTATTTCAACATGTGCATTGCACTACATGTCCATATTGTATCTGAACTGCCTGTCTTCTAGGCAGGCATGATGAACGTAAGGTCCTATGTGCTTTCTTATGCTCATGGTTAGTGAAAGGCCTGGATATATCAGTCATATTCTTATTCAGGCTTTCCACCCCTTTTCTCCATATGCATGAGTTTATACAGTATTACTAAACTCTTAAGGGAAAAAAAAAAAAAAAAAAAAAAAAAAAAAAGAGCAGTCGGGGCAGATATAAGGCAGCAGAAAATAGGATACACTGCTCCCTATATATGTAATTTATCTCCATAAGAAATATGTGAAAGTAAACACTCTGCTTTCCCACCTTAGCAGCAACTTTGTGTGCTGGCATTGCTAGCTCAGTTCTGGTTCAGGTACATTTTCTAGGTGCGTTAAGAAATGGATTAAAAGCAGAGAAAATACTTAGAATGCCAGCAGCTGAAATCTGGAGGATTGCACAGCTTCTCGTCTTCTGGTGATACAGCAACTGTCCAGCAGGGTTTGTCATCCTGAACAGAGATGGACAGGTTGGTCAGGAGGGCTGTATTAATACCAGCAGTGAAAAGTCATGAGTTTGTAGGTCTGGTACATTAAAAATTCTGTCTGGTGTTCAGGAACAACTTGCAGTTTTTGAACCACAGAACAAAGTCTTTCTGCCAGAGCATGCAAGAGCATTCTCCCTGTGTTTTCTCCTTGTAAGTCTGCATTGCTGATGAAGTGTAAAAACCTGGCGTAAACAGACCAGCACTGTGAGGCCAGGATGGCATGGGTTTGGTGCTACCTTGTCATCTTCATAGATGGGGTATGAAGCTACCTCTTGCAATTGTTATTGATACTGACATTACACCCAAGTAGTTTAAAAATAACTGGCTGTGCCTGTTGTCTGGAGAATACCCATCTTCAGTATCCAGAGAAGCCACTTGCACCCACAGACCTTGTTCTCTTCTGAGCACAACCCTGTTGTGCACTTGCGGGAAGGTGATGAAGACATGCCGATGCTCACACATCCTTACAAGGGAAGAGAGGCCTCAACTCTGCCCGTGGTCCCCTGGGAGGTGGTGATTTGTGGTGGTGTGGTATCCCCTTGGTATGGGGAAAGCATCTCCCCATGCCCTGCAGGAGACTATGTGTTTGCAGTTATAAATCATCCTGCATGCCATGCTACCATGTCACGTTCCAGATTAGTTTCATGTTTTTCTTCTTCGCTCAGCCCAGTCTCTTGGCACAAGTTCCTTTTTGAGTCCATGTGTGCCATGAAATAGTTTGTGGCTTGTATCTTTTTCTCCATTTACATTCTTCTAAATGAAAGCTTATTTTTCTTTCCTTACCCTGCATCTGACCTCTGGTAGTCCCAACATATTTCTTTTTATTAAAGGGTGTTTACAATTTTTTTTTTCCCAACTTTTTTTTTTTTTTTTTCCCAGGGTTAACTTCTGTGACATTTTCCAGGTCATTAATATAAAACTGAAATAACCTGTTCCTCTTGATTTCCATGGCTTGAAAATTGTTTAGCCTATTTTAATTCTACAGCCATCCTTAGTCTATTTGGTTATGAACATATTTAGTCAGAATTTAAATAAAACGTGTCACACACTAATTGTGACCCAATACACACCTTCCTGGTCCTGAGATAGTGGTCTCAGTTTGGCGTTTCGAAGGGGTTCCCAGGCTGGCTTTTGGTAAGCTTATCCCAAAACTGATGACATGGTTTAGTCAGATTGTTTACAAAAATGTGGCAAATGTAAGATGTTTTCTTTTTACCTAGTCTTCATTCACAGGGTTACTTATAATTGATGCTTGTAAGAATAATGCATAAGAGAAATGAGAAGCGTGACTGTTCTAAGGCACTAGTAGTTAGCTTTAACAGCAGTGGCATTTTTTAGGAATAGAACTGGGGCTGGAAGTCCAACCTGAATAGTTTTCTTTTCCTTACTCTAGCAGTTTGATGAAACTCAAGTTAAAAGAAATTCCCAATAAGCAGTATCCCATGCTGTTTGCAATAAATCAGCTGCTTTTGATCCCATCAAAAACCTGGAAAAGCTAAGAGAAAATGATTCTTGTGCTCTTCAGAGATTGTGCATTCTTGCTATTTTTGTGATTATTGTTATCATCATAGAAGGTTTGTAAGGCAGTCCTTTTTTGTTGTCCTAGAAAACGCAGTGCCTTACAGTCAAAGGAGGAGGGTGAACAAATTGTTTTGCTCTGCATTATATGTGAAACATAACACATGCTCCTTCTGCATGCTTACTGCAGAATTAAACGGCATCCTCTGGGAGAGAGCTCAAAAACAAATGGATCTTTCACAAAAAATCAATAGGCTGGGATTGCTGCTAGGACAGCTAATGTCCCTTACCGGTACCTTTTTACACTGTGTCCTCAGCTTTGGAATTAAATTTGCTTAGGTCCATTAGAGTTTTTCATTATTATTATTATTCCTCCTGTGTTTCTCCCAAATCACATCTGAAAACGTGAGTGTGCATGTCAGAGCACTTAACAGATCCTCTTACTAGAACAAAAGAAAACTTGGAATATTAGAGAAAATTAGGCTGTATTTGTTAATTATCATTTTCCACTGATTATGGAGCATGCTTAAATCTTTAATAGAGAGAAACCTAAGTGGAAAGAAGACAGAAAATTAATAACTAGCTCCTAGGAGGCTGTCTTTCATTAATAGTTTTTCCTTCTACCTCTAGTAATGGGGGGGGGGCCCTCAGTACATTCCCGTTAGTCACACCAAGAAGGAGGACCTGAAATAACCAGCTGTCACTGCCTTCTGTTAACTCCAAAAGACTTTTTTGCTCACCTGGCCACTTCCTAGCAAGTGAAGTGTCAGCTTTTTCAGTTTTACTCAGGACAGATTGGCCTGTTACCAGGGAGGCTGCTTCCAAAAGCCTGTCAGTCAGTGTGGCAGAGGTTCACCAGAGTGCTCTCAAGGACACTGGACTCTGACCTGGGAGCAAGTTTATGGCTCCTGGCATCACTCCTCCCAAGTGCTTTTCCAACTGACAACTCCCCAGCACCATTTGTATGTGCAGCATCACGCTGACTGGGACTCCTCTTGATGTCCATTCCCCAGCATCCTGGCAGATGTGGCATGGGGCATCACAGGGGACCAGCAAGCTCTGCAAAATGGGCTGACACTGTGGCCCAGGTATGTTTAGTTACTGAACCAAGGTGAGCAAGGAGCCTGGTTACTTTCAGCACCCTCCACTGTCAGTGCCAAGAGATGGGCACTGTAAACCCGAAGAAACAAAGAGTGACTGCTGAAAGCAAGTTTCCCTTTCTATACAATAGTAATATAAAGGGAGCAGCCTTAGTCTTAGCTTAATGCACCTGCTTGCATCCCTGGGTAGCAATAGGGTGAGCTAGGGCTCATGTGGAAATGGCAAATGCAGTGGCAGTCTATAACATCAATGGCAGGAGAGTGGCCAGGGCAACTGCATGCTCAGTAGTCTGACCTAGAAAGCTTACTGGGCACTTGTCAGCAGAGAAGGTGGATACAGGAAAACAGAAAAAAAAACCCACATCTTTTTTATCAAAGGAGCTCATGACAAACTGGAGGGTAGTCTGGAAAGGAAGTAAATGCTGTATAGCAAACCTAATTGGACATCAGAGGAGCATCTCACCCAGTGCCACACAGGCAACAAATCACTTACACTGGAGGAGATGGCGATTAATAAAAGAGCCACGAGGCAGTCAGAGGGGAGACAGTGTGCTGTAATGCTAAAGGGAGTGCTCTTATGGCCTTATGATTGGGTTTATTTTCAGGGGTTTTTTTAGGGACCAGAGCATAGTCTGTCAGAGTAGCATTTTAATGACTTTTGCTGCACACATAGAGCTGAAGTGCATTGCTCATGAATGGGAAATTCAGAGTATCAGAGAGAACTGGGTAACCTTGAGCACTGGAGAATTGATTTGCAGTGAAATACAACAGCCCAAAAAGAGCAAAGAGGTCACTCATGTAGAGATTAATAACAAAAACATTTGCTGTTAAATGGTTAGCAAAGAGAGGAGAAGAAAATTTCTGGTGTATTAGGCATAAAACATGTGAGGCAGTAGTTGCATCTTTTCTGGAATACTTTGTACAGTTCTGGTCCCAACAGTACAGAGCAAACACATCTTTCTTGGACTGCATTCAGGGAACAGCTACAGGACAGTCAGGGGAAAAGAGGACATTTCTTACTGAGGGCCAAGACAACTTGGCTTGTTCAGTGTAATAAAACGGATGCTGAGAGCAGATACAGCATCTTTTCAGAAGTACTGCAGGAAGCAAACTTGGGAGAAGAAGAAAAGGACAAAGCTGGCACTTACATAAGTGCAATAAAGATAAATTTAGCTTGGAAATAGCCAACCAATCTGAGGGTTTTGGAAGTGACAACCTGGAAGGGCCTTTCAGGTTTTGTCTCCCAGTGTTTAATTGCAGAAGTAAAATTTGCTATTCAGGTAAAAATGGCAAAGGAGGGATTGCAGAGGATTTAAAATGAATGTTAGTTGATTTATATTTTGTTTACAATTGCTTGACTGCAGTATGCACCAGAGTAGCTAGTAGCAAATGGAATCCCTTGTACATGGAAATATAAGGACAGGCCTCTCCGATAAATAGAAAAATTAAAAGCAATTCACAATTTTCACAGCATTGCAGTGAAGTCCTGTGCATTCTTTTATGGTGGAGTGCTCATAAACAGGGTAGTGTTAGATGACATCTGATTTTTCAAAGGCAAAGCTATTGTCTCATTTGAGCAAGCATTATCTGACCTTTTAGAGAGATCATTTAAATGTCAGTGTCTTGGGCACTCACAATATGCATGCAGCAATGCCTAATACCAAAACTAGGTGAAAGATGAAGAGAAGTATTGACCATACATAACTGTTATGAAATATATTTTTATGCTTCTGTTTTACTTCAACTTTTCATAAATGAATGATCAAACTGCGATTAACCTAAATCAGTATTACAGCCTTAAACTTTGAAATTTTAAGTATCTTGTGCTTCCCACTCATTTATAGCTAGTAAATGTGTAAGAACAAATCAAGAGCAATCTTATATGTCATTTTGCACTACTATTAACTTAGTCATAACTGATAAAGTAGTAACTACTGATATATAGTTGCAACTGGGCTTCAGAAACTCAATTTATGTCTTTTTTTAAAGGGCAAGAATCATACTATCATATTTGGTATCAGACACTTTGATGACTGTCTGAACTTTTGTTACTGACTTTAAAATAGTGATGTCATGGATGGCCTGCCTTGATGGGACTGCACCAAAAAATAGAAAAGAAAATTCAACATGGTTAAAGTTATTTGTTCATTTCTTACCTGTTCCAGTAGTAGTTGCCATCCATGGTAAAATCTGCTCATACTTCCAGTTTGAATATTACTGCCTTCAGATTACAGCCACCTTATTTCGTTAAATGCTTGCACTGCTAGATAAAAGAGCTTGTTGATATTGGTAACATCCTCTTGTAGCTAACTACAGGTTATTATCTGGAGACACAAGGCTAAGTTACCTCTGACCTTGAAAGACGGTGGTCTTCATTTAGTGTTTCATTGCAAGGCATGATTTTCAGATGACGAATAATCATTTTTGCATGCTTTCCAACTCTGGCATCTTTTCTTTTAAAGCCTGGTCACCAGAACTGAACAGGGCAGTGGTTTGACCATTACTGTAGGTAAGAAAAATGCAACCTCTGACTTCCTAGTAAATAACCTGCTGTAGGAAAATAGGTATCTTTCAGCATCCTTAGGAAAATAGGTATCTTTCAGCATCCTAGGGAGAAGTGGTGATAAATATCATTCTGATATAAACATGAAACCTAGCAATGTGATGGATTGAGAATATGGTGAAAGGAAAAAAATATTTCAAAGTGTACATCTCTATGCTTTTATTTATCTTTAAGATAAGATAAATTTTGAATGGAATTATGACCTTTCTTTTGCCTCTTACTTACCTTCCACTGTTGCTGAAACAACAATTGTTGTAATTGCTGTTACACCGTTTGATCTGAGTTTGGGGTTTATTTGCTTGAAATACCTGTCACTTTGTATATAAAATGTAATGTGTATAAATACAATGACAGAGAAAATATTGGTACTATTGCTTTTATAGAGGGGAAAAAAAAAAAAAAAAAAAAGACCTTGTTTCCAGATTATTATTTCTTATGACTAACTAGAAGTTTATCTGCTTATCAGCTACCTCTCTGAAAACATCTCTGGATGCAATAGATACATGGTGACTATTGTTCAAAAATAGCTATCACTGAGTTTCTTTTTATTAATTTAAATGTTAGGATAATTTAATGTCTTTTTCTTTGAGTTGTCATTTACCCTGGGTTTTCCTTAGAGACCTTCCCACTGTCCTAGTCCTAATTCTTATGTTTCAGTGAGATCCTGACTTCTTTTTGTTTCTGTACTGGACTTCTTTGAACATGCCCCATTTAACCTCTGATTTGGTTTTGCAGAATCTCCTTTGTGCTTCAGTAAATCCCTTAGCCCTGTTCTTCTGCAAATTTCTAGAAACTGCTTCTCCTTTATATAGTTTATAGCTACGGAGTGTAAATACCACAAATGAGGTGAGCACAGACAAAGCCCAACACTTTCAGCTTCTCTGTGTTAATTTTTCCTTAGTTTGTTTCTTTCTCCCTCTTTCTCCTGTATACTTGCCCCAAGAACATGCCTGCATTTTTACCTTTCCACCCTCACTTCTCTCCCACTCCCATGACAAGGTCACAACAGAGAAGGTTGCACCTTCAGGAGAGGATGTCATTAAACCAGTAGGCCCTAAACATCAGTGTAGGATGCTGCCTGGGCTTTTCTTAACCACAACTATTTTGTAAACATGTCCCACTCCTTGAAGCAAAGAGCATCATCTCAGCTTTTACTAGCCACAGTTGATAGTTGTTCTGGGAGATAAACAGTATTTTACCAAGCATAATTCAATCACCTCACAGACCTGCAGGTTAGGAGAAAGAGTTTAGAGAGGAGTTTATAGAGATGTGGGGCTGCTTCTTTTCACTGGACAGAGCTGCTCGTGTCTTCTGCCTGTCCTGTGGTGATTATTGCCTATCCCAGGGATCAGGCCTCATAGATGTCAAGCACCTAAATGACAAAAGGCTGGCCTACAGTGCTGAAGTATGTAAAAAATGAAGAATCACAGAAATGTTAGAAAGTGTTTCTTGCTTTTAATTTTAGGCAGTAATTCAGCATGGCAGGGAGGACTCACCTGCTTTGCCATATCTGTGCTACAGCAACATAAGTCACAGAAAACATGCTTCTCAAACTGGCAAGTTTCCCAGCCTCATCCCTGGTGTCTTTCTGATGTCTCCCTGATTCTGCTGCCTTACCAAACCCCATGGCTTAAGCCCAGCAGAGCCTGTGCTGCTGCAGGTCATGGACCCCAGGATGCAAATCATCCTCCTCAGCAACCAGTGCTATCTGGCTCGGCAGTCTCATACGTCCTTGATAGCAGTGATTTTGCCTCATGATCTCCATGTGTGAAAGCCCGAGGTGAAACAAAGACTGTTCCCCATTACTTTTGTCACTTATTGGAGATCAGTGGTGGGAGACAGGCTATAGATGAAGTCAGTCTGCAAAGCAGAGAGAGAAGCTTGTCTTTGTCTGAAACACAGCCAAGAACAATTTATCAATGTCCATACATGTTTAACTCTAAGGACTGACTCAGGATTTGTCTTGCTGAGGTGTAATTTTGGAAGTTGAGGTATGGAAGTCGGTTTTTCTTCAATAAAAGTTGTTGATATCAGAAGGCGATTGGTAGCCCTGTTTTTGCTATATTTTTGCTGCTTGTAGAACAGTTAATGCAGTGCTTTGCTGAAGTCTCATGTGATGTTGTTACGTTACCATGACACACAAAAATAAAAACACTGTTGTCAGGGTGATGTAGTCAAATTATTGACACCTTGTTTTTCCAATATTCAGTTGAAAAAGATGTGTGTGTGTGTGTGTGTGTGTGTGTGTGTGTGTGTGTGTGTTTATGTTTTAACCACAAGTTTTAATGTAATTTTAAGTAATTAAGAAAACAATAGCCAAGCGACCCTATGCAAATTAATGTAAAGAAGAGAGTATGAGTAAAATAGATATCACTGAAAATAGATTTGTCCTTCAGGTTCTGCAAGGGACAATGGTGAGAAAGTAAGAGAGTGTTTTGTAATGATGAGAACCACTTTGATATTATTACTTGAAATAGCTGCAAGCAGAAGCTGTAGATAATAATCTTCAAACTGTAGAGGTTGAAAGCTCTGAGAAGCCAAGAATGACTGCAGCTGCCTTGAGTGATGGTGGAACAAAGCCATATAATTGTGAATAGTTTATGCAGATGAAATATAATCAGAGTCAAAATGTGCAGTCATCAGGTTTGAGATCCAAGAAGCAGGTGGTACACATGTCTATCTCAGGGTTTTGGAGGGGTTTCCTGGCATCAACCATCTCAAAGAATCATAGACTAAAGAAACAGTTTTGATATCTACAATTAGATAACACAAGGGGACCGTCACTTCGAACACAAAATTATTCCTTGTCTGCGGTCTTCTCCAAACATTCAATGAGGCAGATTGTTCCTGTTTTAAAATAATGCCTTAGAACTCAATGCCACTTTTTTTTCTGGAAGTGCTAAATGGAAGCTAATGACAGAGGGGAAATGATTTCCAAGTTTTGCAACTGGCAACCATTACCAGAGGATCCATGAGCTTTTAAAATCCATTTTTATGTAATTTAAATCATGGCTTTTCAATAACTGGGCAACCAAATGTCTAGAGAATGTGGCCAAGGTAGCCCACTGATCCTGAATTATTTATGACCTGATCATAGCATTTGAAGATCTCTTTACTGTTAATTTAAAAAAATCTGCATAAAAAATTTCATCAATAATGTTTTTACTTTTATATTCCTATAATTATTAATATTTTAAGATCCTGAAGTTTCAGTGGTCACTTATCAACACTATAGTGTGATGGGGATTCTTAACTTCCACTAATTTTATGTACTGAAGAAATCACTACAGTTTTGCTGCCTCAAATTTGGGAGAAAGGATCATTTTAAGGAAGAAGAAGCAGTAACAATATTGAATAAACTATCGTTACTTTTTTCTATAGCAAATGAGAAGGATTAAAATACCGTGTATATTGAGTGTGGATCTGAAAGCAGCTCTGTTCCTTCCTGAATGAAGGAGAATTTTATTAATGTATTAGCAGATTATATGATCAATTTTCTGTTTTCCATTCCTAAGAATATGTCTGCTCCAATGCAGCATTGAGTCTAGAGAGCGTCAGCTGAGCATCTGCCCTTCCATTTTTCCTTTCAGTTGCCAACTTAAAAAATGCATAGCAGATACTGAGTCAGTGTCAAACGGTGATCCTAGGCATTGATCCATCTTCTTTAAATCTTTTCATTGTAAATTCTGTAATTAGAAATTAAAATCTTGGTATGCTGTCACTTCAGTTCACTTTCTTTACCTGCCCATTCATGCTGATCATTAGCTATTCGCTGCATGTGTGTGTTTAGTAACCATTCTGCAATGCTGCCTTTTTTTCCCATTTTTGATGGTTTAATTGTTCCAATTAGAAATGAGTAAGACTGCCAAAAGATTACAGAAATTATTTCTTTATTATTTAAGTAATGATTGCCCATCACTGGTCAGACAAGTGGATTGGGATTCAGGTAACCACGTGTCAGTATCTACAATTTTGACATCTATATCTAATCTAGTCCTCACAGGCTCCCTTTATAGACAATGGAGAGAAAAAATCATTTTTTGGATGCAATGTCATCTTAAATTAAGCTTCTAAAATAGATCAGATGATTTGCACCCTAAAAATGCTAGTTTTAGTTGACTGTAAATAGAAAGAAGAGTGACTAGATTAGAGGCTTGGTTTGTAGATATCCACAGGTAGATGAGATATATCCCATGCCTGTTCCCAGATTAATCATAGATAACCCAGAGGATCTGTGCAATGAAACTTCCAATGTGAATGTACAGTGGCTGTGTTCTTTGTTGTAAAGGTCATAGTGCCATTCAGTGCTTTGCACAGATGAGTGAATCCTGTTCAGCACAAGCACCAAAGCCAGTACAGCCATGTTAGGACTACATGGCAAATGGATTAGATTATCCTGATTCTCACCTTGGCTAAGTAGTACCAGGGTATTAGCATGTCCACATTCTTTCTGGAATGGATCAGTTTGGGGAACAGCATTTGATTGTAGACATACAGAGGTGGAGTTTATGTTGGAAGATAAATGTAATGGCCTTAACCAGATTAGGTTTTGCTATGCAAAGTAGCATATATCATATTACTACTAATAATAATGTTTATTCTTGCTCCAGCAAGGTCAAAAGGAGCTAGTTTATAAATAGTAAGTATAATATATATGTGTAAAATATAAATAAATATAATGTAAAGGGAAAAACCTGAATGGAAGTAACATTATTTAGAAATGACACATGGTAGGGCCTCTTGCACTAAAGAGGGTTGAAAAAAGATGGCAAATGTTGAATGCTGAGACATTTTTAGGTTCTGCAGTTAATTTAGGACATTGCCTTAATGGTGATTTTTCCTGTGGGTTTTTCCCCTTAGGATGATTTCCAGCATGCAGCCTCAGAAACCAACTGGGAGTCAGTCACAAGCTCTGTCTCAGTAAGTAATTTGTTACTATTTTGCCCATGGATGGATAGATAGGATGACTTGAATCCAACTCCCTAAAATGGCACCTGCACAGACAAACCATGTATTCACCTTTGGCAGAGGATGAAATAACTATTTCTCCAACTCATACTGGAATCAACCAGTGTGTTTTTAAGAAGAAAAGATTCAGGATATGCCATCAGCTATTGCTGCCACATGAGATAGCCATTGGGAAACCCTTGCTTTCAAACTCATCCTACCAAGATGAAAATACAAGATATAATCTCCTTAAAATTTTCATTTGCAGAATGTCTTGACCTAAATCAAAGACTGTACTTAAAACAGGCTAGCAGGAAAATGGATCTAACTTTTCACTGTCAATACTGAGGCTTTATGAAAGTGTGTGTAATACAATTGTCTCCATATTCAGCAGTGAAATTCAACTTGGTGGGAAAAAAAAAAAAAAAAAGAAAAAAAAAAAGAAAAAGTAATCCGGTGTAAAATTTTATTTTTCTTTTCCTTATATTTTATTTGTGTCAGTGGCCAAAAATCTGTCCCCTCTTTCATTTCCCAAATTAAATACTGAGGAATGACAATGTAGCATCAGAATTCGTAATAGGGACAGTTCTCTTTGTGCTGGTCAGCACCATGTCACAGCTTTTGTAAACTCCTCTTAAAACACATTCTACTCATTAGTGTCCAAGCCAGGAAGCAAGTAGAGAGAAAATTCTGTATTGCTAAAATTAGAAGAGGAAGCCAATTAGAAGCTAATCTCATCCATGTTTACTCTTGAGTTTGCAAATGACACTTGTCCTTCATGATATGATGCATTGAGAGCCTTGAACTAATGGTGCTGAAAGTCCTGAGTAGTAATGTTAGCAAGGCTGAGATCTACTCAATGTGACAAGGAGATGCTAAAACACTGTTTTACTGAAAGACATAAACCCCATTTTTCATTCTAATATAGGGTTGGGAAAAAAAATCTATGTGATAGAATATTTTGTTTAAAAATATGGTAAACTGATGTTTGAAAATGTAAGCTTAGGGCTCCCTCATCAGGTAACTATGAAAATAATATCAAGTAAATGGTAAATGCCATGTTAGTTATCCTTAACGTTGTAAGATGCAGAATACACCAAACAATAATCCAATATTCTTTTCATATTGAAAAAAACCCTTTATTTATCTTTCACATCTATTTGTTTCTGAAAAGTTGTTGTTAGCGTTACAGGTAGGGAAGTTCAGTACAAATATTAAAGGTAGCAAGCTGATGGCCAAGGTCACATGGAAACCTACAGCTAAACGAGAAGCAAAACCCCAGTTTCGCTGTTTTGCCCATGCCATCCCTTCTCTAGTAGAATATACCTTCTTCCACCGGGAGTGTATTGCACCCACTAGCCCTTTCTTATCATCAGGGAAAATAAGGTAGAGACATTGAGAAATTTTTTCCCAAAGGTGCCATGGAAAAAGTCTGACATTTGAATTTTTCAGGGATTCTGTTGTGGGCCTGAAGGGCAGAAGGACAAACAGACTTTCTAGTTGCTTGCAAGGTGGCATACTGTCCTACTGATACTCCCTGATGATATTCTGTTAGCATGGCAGATCCAAGTTTTGCCCCTTAAACCCACAGGCAACCCAAAGACTCATTTTAGGGTCTGGGTGTATTACAATTCTCAGAATGAAAATTTGAGAGTGAGCAAATTCTTTCTTCCTTGTCTGATGTCATATCACAGAGTCATATTTTGGTGGGGTTTTTTTTGTCTCAGAAAGCAAAAACCAGTATTTCTGCCCTTAACCCAGCATGGCAAATCCAGAAAAAAAAAAAAATCACTCCTTATTAAGTTAGTTTCCATTATTTGTGAAGTAATGTTATAACCATCAAACAACTGGTGCACGCTGAACTGCCTGTCAGCTTCACATACAGGTAGAAAACAGGAAAGAATGGAGGAACAGAAATTAAGAGCACTGACAAAGATGCCTTTGTGTCCCATGAAATTAAAAATAATTCAGTGCTTTTTAGAAATGTAGAAGAGGTACATAATGTGTAAAATCTTTGCTCTTCATTGCTTCTTGCATTTCACTCCTCCTCTTGACCTCTCTTTGGATGTGATCTCAGAAACCAGATTATGACTAGCACAAGCTCTTCTAAAACTAGCGCCTCGTTCTTGGCATGACAAAAGAGAGGCAGTTGGGTTGGCAGCTTTGAAGTTGCTTTTGGGCCTGTCACATGATGTCACTGCCAATAGGTTATCTGAGCTGTTGAAATAATTCCTTTTGACTTAGCTGTCACTGAGAAAAAGTTAAGCTTTCTCCTCTGTGTTGCTCAAATCTTTTGAGTAGGAGCTTTTATATGAAAAGAAAATGGGGAATCCCTGCTGCCTGTATGAGTTTGAAATGCCCTGCAAATTCACAGCCTGACCTGCAGTTCTGTAATGAAATACACAGTTGAACACGTGAAAAAAACTCTTGCATCGTCTGAGCCACACACTTGTGGCCTGGTTTTTATGTTGCTGTTTCTTCAGCATCCTTGCATCATCTCCCTCACTTTTGAAAGGTAGTCGGGGACTGACATTTTTCTGTTGGGCTTCAGTCACACATGAGCCATGAGCTCCACAGAGCTCTCTTCAGTGAGCAAGTAGCATTTGTGTGCTTTTTCCTTTTGTAACCTCAAAGACAGTGTTAGCACACTGCATGATGCCTGCCCACAGCACAGTCTCTCCTGCAGCATTGTTTTAGATAACAATGCTGTGTTCACTTTGCTGTCGTGAGCTTTTCAATTCCTGGGGCTCCTGTCTCTGACAGTCTCTATTCCAAGCCACATAGAAGTCAGGAGGGGTGCTCTGAGGTATGCCTTCTCTTTTAGTGAGTCATGATTTTTTACAGCCATCTGCACTGTGTCTTATTTAGCACTGCATTGTAGGGGCATTGCAGTCACAAGTGGGCCCTCTGAAACTTCTTGTGCTGTTGGTGATAAGCAGTAAAGCATAGCTATGCTTTCTTGACCACCCTATTGTAATGTTCTCTATTTCTTCTCTTTCTCCTTTTTAATAATTTGGACTGTCTGTACTTTTAGCAAACATGTACAGTAAAATATCAAATATTGTTACTTTTATGATATCACTCACCATTAAAGACAAATGTTTTCTTTAGAAGACACATATACTTTGAAACTATTTTAATAAGCATTGAAGCACACAGTCCTGCAAAAAAGTGAGTAACTTTACTCAAATGAATTGACCTTTCAATTACTACCCAACTGAGTGAAGTTAATCATAAGGATTAATACTTTAACATATTCATTTACTTGGAAGATGAAGCAAAAAAATTATTTTGGGGAGACATTAATTTTAAATGTTATATTTCTGCTACATTACTTCAGAGCTAGGTTTTTGTGAGAGAAGAGGGTTTCTAGGGTTTTTCCCCCGATGTTTTAACTTATAAAACCAAACTCCCAACAAGTCGTGATATATTGCACTTGTTGGACAAAAGCAGGCGTTTCGATTGTGGTCCTTCAGAAAGTAACATTTATAGTTTTTCTTGCACATATTTTACACATACTATCAGGCTGTGTGCTTGGACAAAGGAAAAAGTGATACCAGGGTAGTGAGTATTGTGATTCTAAAAAACAATTATTAAAAATTTTTAAAGTCCTCTCCAGTAAAAATGAAATTGCTACAATCTTTCTGTCAAAGTCACATTGTGACACAAGTTCAGTGGAAACCAAATATGCTTAGAGAATGGTACTTTGCCCTTCCTGGTGGGAAGTAATATTTCATGTGGTATTATGATACAATTGTGAGGATATGACTGTGTTGGTAATCCCAATATTCACTGTTACATTGCTGAGATCCAAATATCATGTTTTTTCTTATTTGCTCAGTAACTTGTATTTTTGGTAAAAGGGTGGGAGAATTGGCATTTATTGGTGTTTCATAATACATTTAGTTCTTGGGAATAAAGGGCCATCTTTTCAAGTCTTAAACCAAGACAAATTTGTTGTCCAAACTGGCCAGGGAAAGAAAGACAGTCTAGTGGATTTGTTGTCTTTGTCTTTTTGTGCTGTGGTTTCTGATATGCTTATTATGGATGTACCGATAGAGCTGGTGGAGCTCTGAAGGCACCACCCCAGCACTACAAGGCACCTCTGATCTGCGGTCATGGCCATCACAGTGGTTTCAAAAGACATTTCTGTTACATCTTTGTATATGTGCAAACCATTATCCCCTTTGAGGAGTGAGTGTGCATGTTGACAGTCCAGCAGTGGCACTGTTTCCATGCATTGCATCTCCTCTGGGATTTACTTGGGAGTTTTGTGGTGTCTCTTCTCCCTGCAAAAGGAAAATATAAGCATAACAAAGCCTGGCCCAGCTAAGAACTTCAGAAGATGGCCCAAAGTAGCTGTTTCAGTCAATAATGAGACAAGTTCCTCAGTAACTGTTTTCTATTGTTTTAAGTGGTGCTGTAATTTATTCCAAGTACACTGAGATGTATGTCACTCTTAGGGGGTATCCTATCCCTCTCCATCAGTGACTGACCCTACGCTCACAGCAGAAGCACTGGATCAGACCATTGCTGCATTTGACACGGTGGAGGATCTGCTCAAACACTTTAACCCAGACTCCTGGCAAGAAGATCTTGAGAATTTGTACACAGACAGTGGCCACCATTATCGAGGCAGGAGCTACCATGACAGGAAGTCCAAAGGTAGGAATGACACTATATACATACTTTGGGGCAAGACCAGGATATTCCTTCATTCCTCATAGAAATGTCCATTGGTCAGGTATTAGATTCCTGTGCCTGTGTCAAGAAGTCACAGGGAAGGTAACACCTATTAAAACCAGAGGTAAGTCACTTAATCCTTAATATTTTTCTGAGTAGAGTCTTGCCTGAGAAATCAGACTGACAACTGCCCATTGTTGTGATGAATTCAAAAAGAAAAACCTAGGCCCATGTGTAAAGGACAGATGGTTCTTAGCTTCACCTTCTTAAACATTGTTTGTGTGTAAGGCATGGGGCTCCTAATTACCTGCACTATCATCCTTCTTTAAATACCCTGCTTAGGGATTGTTCTCTGTTGAGTGAGGAATAATCACTTCTATCACATTGTGCTTAGGGAAGCATCTGGTGCAGACACCTGTATGTGCAGCTGGTTTTTTAGGATGTGAACATCTCACTGTTTTTCATTATGTTGGCGGGGAACATTATTATGGTTTAACATCTTTGTCTGTAAATGAACAAAGCACACATTTCTGGGCTATGTTTTGTGTTTCCTCCTGTTAGTTCAAATCATCCACCAAATGGTAAAGCAAGGGGATGTTAAGCTAGCAGTACAAACCCATAATGATAAAGAAACACTGTTTAGAAGAGACAGTGGTGCTCTCAGGTAACCATGCACTTGCAGAGCCTGATGAAATTGCCCTTTATGTGCAGGTACAGGTCTAGGAGGTCTGTTAGGATTCTCAAAGATGACAGTTGCTGTAGTTTTCACAGAGGATCTGAAGTCAAATATTTTATCTGAGGTCTCTTGTTAATATTGTCTTTCATTTACAAGTTATGTATTTGTTTGCATTCGTGTTTAGAACTTTAAAACCGTAATGCAAAAATGACAGTTCTAATTCTGTGCAATCTACCATTTATTTACATCCCAAATCACCTCCCCCCCACATTAAGCTTTTGCTGAGAAGGGAGAAAGGATTTTAATTCTGTATTTGTAACTTACTTGCCATCAAATGATGAGGCTTTGACCTTAAAAGGGGTGGATATGCTGCATCTGTATTAAGGAAAATAGTGTTGAGGATGGTTCCCAGGCCATGACGTCCAGTCACCATGTTGCTAAATTGTCAGCCTGGTCTCTGCTTAGTTTTGGCCTAGAACAAGTGGTGTTCTCCCTGGTTATTTCTGAGCATGAACCAGGAGTTGGCAGAGTCCAGCTGCCATTCCTAGTGGGTAGTTTGCATGTGGTCATCTTGTCTTGGAGAGTAAGAGATAAATGGTAGGAATGTGGGCTGTCCCATGGTTGTTGACCTTTGTAGAGGAGAATGACCTCAGGCGCATACAGTGTGTTAGTAGATGCACAGTCAACTTGGTGTAGTTTCCCAGACATACTGGCCGTCTCTGTTTTTCAGCTCAGCACTTCAAAGGAATCTGCCATAAAGGCCTGAGCACCCATACAGTGAAAACTGAACCCTTTTACTTTGTTCTATATTAGCACGTCAGAAATTTCAGGCAACCACAACAACCCACGTTTTGTGAAAACCGTCACCTAACTGCACTTCTGAGATCAGTTGGATCTCATTTAGGGTTCTGTGAAACGTGAACTGTGTGTCCCTTATTCCCAGAATGGATTTGGCACTGATAGACATGTATACTAAAGAAACAAAGGGTCTGTTTTGATTTTAATAGAAGCTGATTAGAAACCTGGATCCTGTACTGGTTCTACTCTCCAGATTTTGTTTGATTCTCATATTTGGTCTAGTTCCACGTATATTTAAATGACCATATAGACATATAAAATAACATTTTCTGCTTTAATGATGTTGATCATGTAGGCTAGAGGTATCAATTGGATCTGGTAGTGTTAGGAAAATTCATATATATATATATATATATATATATATATAAAGGTTTATCCATTTAATATAAATGTCATTCAGCTTCTTGCATTACAAAGCACTATAAAAAAACATAAAAGAGTTATTATTTTAACACTTGATTTATTTTAATAGGAATTTTTGTTGTTTTAGTTAGAGCAATAAGAAAAAGGTTTTATAACAGTTTTTCTTTTGTCTTCAAACTAAAGGCCAAATTCCCTGATTGTTAGCAGCCCTCTGGACAAAAGTACCTCACTATAATCAAATCCTTAAAAATTTCTCTTAAGAATTTTCATTTAGTCATAAACTTCTGACAAGATTAAAGGCTTGTTCTTGAATGATGTCAGAAGTATGGAATAGGTTTAACAAGTCCTTAAATTAGAAATGCTTGGTGGCTTTTAAACACAGACACTGTGGATCTCTGAGGAATGTTTATAGGCACTGGGATAACCTTGCAGCAAAGAGAGCAATAGATTATATCATCATTTATTTCAGATATCTATCTCTTTCTGCTTCCAGCTTGGATTTTATTTTTTATCCTTAGCTAGAACAGCCCTGAGGCAGACAAGAACAATTTGATGTAATCTCTGCCTATCTTTCACAGCATTTTCAGAACAAGTCATAGAAATGGTGTAAATGAATGACTAATGATTTTACTCCTATCCAACTCTCTGCCCATACCAAATTGTGCCATAAAATTGAGCTTAAGATGTGGTGTTGCTGAATACCAGTTCTGATAACAAGGTTATGTGATAAATATTGGGGGATTTTGACATTTAAATAAGTTTTCCTATGTTATGATTTGAGTCTAGTACCTCTTGTCCTTTCAAAGATTGTCTCCATCTTTACTCCCTCCCATCATGTATTTATATACATCCATATACACAGGTCAGTCCCTCACTGGATACCTCCTGCACGAACCCTAACGTTGAAGAGTGTGTGATTAAATCTATATGTATGATAGCTCATTACATCTACAAAATCTGATCTCACACCTCTACAGCACTGATGCAACTCTATTAAGTTAAATGCATTTCTTTTCATTTATGCTGTTGAAGTGAGATACTGGTATCAGGTGTGTCTCACTAATAACCACATGAAGTTTGAAATCTAATTCTACATATGTTCCATGGGATTTGCTGTTAACCGCTCCAGTAAAAGTTAACTATAGAATCACAGTGAAACACAGACTGGCAGAGAAGGGCAAAAAAAGAAAGGGAGACACACATTCACATTTTCAAATCCTTAAATGAGGCCTTGTATAAGCTATAAACTACAGTGAACACCTCCTATATGAAAATATGGCAAGGTGTTTCAAATAACCTTTGCAGCAGTTGTAAATACACTCAAAAATATTTGTTAGCCATTGCGGCATTTTAGGAACTCTGAAAGTATGAATATTCAGCTTTAAGCTTAGCCTAGACTCTTAGGAAAAAAGCAGGTCATACCAAATAAAGTATATCCTGTAAAAGAATTCTTTCTGTATTGCTGAAATATGTTGTAGCTGACCTTAATGTCATAGTAATTTCTCTATTACAAATATAAAGCATCTCTAAAAGGGTATCACTGGCTATTGGGTTATTTAATACTGCTCTTAGCAAGAACACAAATAGATATAAAAAAGAAAACAGCCATACTCTACAATTATGTTGAACTTCTAGACAAATAGGTTTCTGTTCTTTTAGAGAGTCATAAAGAGCATCTAGACGTGTTTGAAAGAAGCCTCTTCATCCTACAGTTTAAATTTTTGAAAGCATCAATGTATCTTCTTGATCATATTAAAAGAGCTCCTCAGAGATACTGTTGTAAACAGTTCCAACAGTTCCAACCATTAACTTTTTCCACATGCTTGTTTGCATTCATCTTTTGTTGTTCACTTTGAAGTTTTACATCCCATTGAAAAAGATTTTTAAAAAGACCTCTGCCTGTGAAATGTCTTGTGTAAAAAATGAAGAAAGAAAGGAGAAAGAGAAAGTTCACTGTTTCTCATCATAGAAGTAGATCCAAATGTCTAGGGGATGGTACCTAGAGAAAGGGGTCATCTTTAAAAAGTAATGATGTTGGGTTTTTTTCACAAATAAACCTAGGAAGCAGGAACACATCTAGATACATTTGGGTAATTAACAAGACTACATACACCTCTGAGCTCATATTCTTTTTTGGAAATAGTATGCAAGAAACCTTTGGCTATCAGAAGAAATTAATCAGGTGGGACTTTTTTGCAATAACAGCTGTCTGCAATGACAGCTTTACAAGTTAAATAAATAAACACTTGCTGACATAGCCACACTGCTCTCTAGAAGGGGAGTAGCGAGATGAGACCACAAGTCTTCATGGAATGTTTCTGCTGTCCATTGCCAGACAGGTTCCCATGATCAGGCAAGTTTCTCCATAGTTTTTAGTTGCCACCACTTACAGTGGTCTCGCAAGAAGGTAAAATTTTAACTCAGGAATGTAATTTATCAGGAGTTTGCAAACAGTGGCAATAAAATACTGAGAACATCCATGTACTCTTCCTTGAAAAGTTCTGGGATGGCTGCCAGCAAGTTTCAGTGTACCTGACAGGGAGTGCAGGCATCACAACTGCTGAATGCCCTCTCCTTCACAGCAAATGTGAATATTCCAAGTAGATGGAACACCTTGTCAAATAGCTTCTACTTTAAAGTTTTCCCTGTGCTTAAAAAAAAATATATTTCTTCTACCCTTCTTCAGTTGGAAACCAAGTTGTCTGTTGCATGCAAACTACACACATTCATTCATTTCACAATCCAATTCAGATCAACATCCATACTCTTCTCACCCTGTGGCAAACTAGGTTTTTCTTTGTGCTTTACGTGAGATTTTTGTTGGTCAATGAAGTGAAATCTTTTTTTATTAAACCCTTTTTTAAAATTCTAGAAAAACTTGCAGCATATTATTTATCACTGAAATAAGCTGTTCGGTTCCATTGATTTCAATGAAGTTATGTGCATTTACCCCACTGATAGTTTGGCCTGCTTTTGCTACTTGACCCATACCCCAACTGGTTTGCCAGTCTATATCAGCCCTATATATTGTGAACCTTGTTTCATGTGGACAGTTATAATCCCACTGAAATTCTGATCTCTCATTCCTCTAAAATAATAGTTGCTGTATTGAGGATGTATTTCTTAGCATTGTGATTCTGTAGTAAATCCATATTGCAACATCTTCTCCTCAGCTTGAGAAAGACTTGGACAGGTCCCAGAGTTTTCACGTATATTTAACAAAGGGCTTATTGTGGTATCATTTAGCATGTGCAGTGGAACAGTGAAAACCATCAACCATATGTGTTGAGGACTAAAAGCCACAGGGTTTGGTCAATATTTGGTATGGAGAAGAGTAACTTCATCAGTATCAGTGCATTTAGGTGATTTAATCAGTGGAAGATATGGCTGTTTAGCATATGTATGAGACTGCATTTTCCAACTCACGTTCAACCACGCCATAGCTTCCGTCAGCTATAGCACTGCTCTGAATGTCTTTGACTGCTTCTACAGTACTTCTACTCTTCCTGACACAGCCCTGGCATACACCTTTATGCTAGCAGAGCATGAATGCTGAGGGGAAAGGGTTCAATACATTCATAGGTCTGAGAAATTCCATGCTCTACAGGAGGATTTTTTTTTTAAGCTTAGTGAAAATTAAAACAGCAGCACAACAATCTTTGTTATAAACTGTATGCCACACATGAAAAGGGATGAGAGTCAAACTAGAACTGAGCTCTGGATCCCCATTGACACAAAGTACTGCAACCACACTGCAGTTCCATCCCTTGCTGATGCACAAAACATGAACAAGGGCAAGCTAACAAGTTCATGAGTATATGTCTTTAGCCACCAAAAAGGCCACAAGATTTAGAAATTTTAGCAGAATTGGCACTGGTTTGCATGCCTTTGGCAGAAGACCCAAGGAGATGTAGATTTCTGCTTGACAACCAAGGGTGGATGTTCCGTAGCTGGGAAGTCTCTACACCCATTCCCTGAATAATGTGAGCAAGTCCCTTCAGTAAGAGTTAGGTATTTTAATATCCTTGAGGATCTAGGCCTTATAGTTTATCTACATACAGATTCTTCTTAATGTGGCCTGTCATCAACATAGTTTGGTGCTGAGTGTCATGCTGAAATCTGGTTCCACATATCCATATTGCCTTCATAACAGATTGCCTACATAACAGACCAAAATCAGACTTCTAAGCCTTATCTGTCCATATGGATAGTGATGTCAATACCCTTTCAGGAAGTACAGCAGACATACAGGCATCGTGGCAGTTTAGTATCAATCATAGATCAGTAGAATATATTGGTTACAAATACACTCTGGATCATCTCTTCCAAGCCTCTGCTCAGTGCAGAACCAACCTCAAAGTTAAATCAGGTTACTTAGGGCCTTCTCTAGTTATGTTTTCAATATTTCCAACTAGAGCAATTCCACAAGCTTTTACATAAGTTGTCCCAGTGTTTGACCACCCTCATGGTGATTAGTTTCTCTTTAGAGCTCACTGAAATGTCCCTTGCTGTGATTTTTGCATCTTGTGTTTTTGCTGTGCACATCCAAGAAGAGAATGGCTCCGTCCTTCCTGTAGCCCCATTTTGATAGCTGGAGATGGTTATTAGAACCCCTCTAGTCTTCTTTTCAAACTAGAAACTCCCTCAGTCTCACTGTGACTATTTTGAACAAGCACCTTAACCATGGTGGTCACCCTTCACTGAACTCCTAGTTTGTTCATCCTTTTGTTGAAGGGAGCTAAAAACTGGACACAGTACTCCAGATGGAGGTTCACAAGAGCTGAATGAAGTGGACTATTCATCTCCCTCAACCTGCTGCCACATTCTTCCTAATACAGCTTAGTGTGCAGCCTCTGTCACTGCAAGGCAAACAGTTGACTCATGTTCAACCTGCATCTACCAGAATGCCAAGGCTTTTTCTGGAAAGCTTCTGCTTAGCCAGTATGTCTCCAGTCTGGACTGATGCATGGGGTTATTTGATGTCAGGTGCAGTAATTTCCATTTGTCATCACTGAACCTCGTGAGGCTCTTGCCAGCATATTTCTCCAGCCTGCTGAGGTCCTTCTGAAAGACAGTCCTGCAGCATGTGGACAAATTTCCCCAATGTGATGTCACTGGCAAACGTGATGAGGGTTCACATCGTTCCATTGTTCAGATCATTAGTGAAGATCTTTAGCACTATTGACCCCAGCATTACGCCCTGGGGAACACTGCTAGTAACCAGCCACCAGTTGTACTTGGAATTGCTGATCATTCTGCTCAAGCCTCTTGGACTTTCCAGTTATCTACTGAATTTGTAGTCCACCTATCCCATTATATCTCAACAGTTTGCTGCAAGGATGCTATCGATCACTGTCAAAAATCAGCAGATGCCTCTGCTGCTTTAACCTCATCCAGCAAGATGGTTGTCTCATCATAGCAGAGTCTCAGGTTGGTTCATCAAAATTTGCCCTTGGTGAATCTTTTCTGTCTGTTCCCAGTCACCCTCTTGTCTTTCATGTGCCTGGACTTTGCTTCCAGGAGGATTTACCCCTTAATTTTACCATGGGCTGAGGTTAAGCTGACTGCTCTGAAGCTGCCTCCATCCCTCTTCCCTTGCCTGTAGATGGCCTTGATTTCTGTTACAGGAATACCTTGGCAACGTGGCTACCATCTCTTACATCTCAGGTCTGGTCTGTGACTAATGTATGAAAAACAGGTAAATGTTCAGATGTGATAATTTTAGGGACATGTATGAATTTGAAACAGATAAAGTGTTAAAAGAAACCCTAATGGACCTCCTGTCTTGTTACAATTAATCAGTGACCAGCAGCACATGTTTTTCTCTCCAATCTTTAAGGCTGTCCCTTTTGAATAAGACATGGTATTAGCTGCAGTCCCTGATTTCAGTGCTTGCCTCTGATTTAAGATCAATGTTTCAAGGTAAGCACATGCCATAGTGCTATGTGAAATGAGGATGGATTTAAGCATAGGATTTAGGGGGAAGGAGGGGACACTGTACCCCAAGTATGCAGATTACTGCTCCACTACATCTTTTTTTGTATGCCTTGCCTTTAAATTGAATCTCTGTTGCAGACATTCTGTAATAATGCTTTGAAGTTATTTGCATCCAGTCTACAGAACCTTTTAGTTCTAGTTTTAAATTAAGGACTCCAGTGGTTTCAGTCCTTGATAAGTAAAGCAGCAGGATTTCACACCAGTCACGCCAAGCAAGGCTTGGTTACATTTTAGTCACAGCAGTGAAGTGATGCATGAAACTGACTGTACTGTAAAATCTCATTGTTATATGGATGAGGAAATGGACTGGCTCCAGACAGTAAAACAATCCCAAGACAGGGAAAAATGCATATCGAAGCTTTCAGCAGAGAGAGTTGTTCTGAGCAAAATGTGTTCTTTTGTTAGGAGGCTGCAAACTATGGTTTAAAGCAAATTCTTGCATGTCAGTGTGATGCTACCAGAGTACAGTATGCTCTGTTCACAGAAGACATTATGCTGTTCAACTTATCCCACCAAGCAGTGCATTTCTGTAGAGCAGAGTCAAAAAGAGCATAGGTGTTTACTGCCACATTAATTTTTATAGACAATTACTTATGTATCTCTTAAACCCTTTAGGTAGTCTTTCTTTCTCTGCTTTAAGTCATTTATTTTCATGATTTCAGCATCACTAAAATAAGACCTTTCGGCTGTTGTATTTGTCCATTTCAACCTGGACTCTGACACCTGAGATAGGCAAAGTGCAGAGAATTCACATTTTAACAGATAACTCTGAGATTTGGGGTCCTGAAAACTGCTAATAAGTCAGGATCAGCATGCATTGAGTATGATACCAAGGAGAATTCATGCAATTTTCTATTGGAAAATTTCCCATAAGTCTTTTCAAATATACTTCATCATAGAAAGATATACTAAATAAAATGTATTTTGCTACTGGTTGTTTTCAGAATTCCTGAACAATGCATCCAGAGAAGGTTTTGAGCCCTCACTGAAAACAGCTGATTCCTTCGTGCTGCATAGAGAAAAAAATTGTCTTAATTATCTGGTTATTCCCCCCTATGCTTCAAACAAGTCAACAGCTCTCCACAGTACTGACTCAGCTACAGCCTAAGAGATTCTGCAAAGACTTCTGAAAGTCATCAAAACTAGGCTTTTTAAGGCTAGAGAGCAAAGCCTTCTCTCCAGTGAAGGCACTTTGCTAGGTCACCCCTTGCCATTTAAATTGAGCAGCTTAAGTACTGAAGCTAATATGTGTAACACGGTGATGGATATAATATGCTCTCCGCAGGAAAGCCCCCCCCTCCCTGGTCCTTTAAATACTGGTGCTTTCCCTCTCTGCCAGTCTCGTTACAAAAACTCATTTCTGTGTTGATAACGCAGCAGTGATAATAGGTATCAGCTCAATGCAGGGAAGACGACTATTGAGCCTGAGGGAAAATGTAATCTGTGATAGAGCAAATTTTGTTCAGTCCCTTGGACATCTTCTCCAGGACACAGCCGTCAGTTCATGAGACCTGGGTTGGGGCCCTCTTTAACGACCAGTTTGTTAGTGGAAACCTTGTTTCCTATATTACCTCAGCTGAATTACAGATGAATTACATCTGAATTTAGCCTTTGAGCATTTTATTCTAACTCTGTCTAGAGATGCAACCATCAGCAAATGCCATCTTAGTCCACGGCCAGCTTGTCCCAATAGGAGCCTGCTCATATCAGTATCCATTCCCCTACACTGATGAAGTGCCAGAGTGTGGATAATCCAGGTTTTCCTAAATAAACTCATTAATCATGAAAGCAGAATAGTTTCTGCCTTATTCTTCCTTTAGTTAATTTTTCCTCCACATCAATCTGCTGAAGTGAATAGTAGACAGATACCTCTTTGCTTGCAAAGCTGATGACAAAGGTCCTGATGAGAACATTTAAAGGAGTGGGGAACACTTTCCTGTGAGAAGAATTAGCCCGAGAACCTGCACTGAGAAGAGGTGGCTTTGGAGAATGACAGCGGAAAAGAAAATATCATCTGTTAAAACAAAGAAATCAATATTCTTTGGTCTTCTAAGTCCTGTCTGTGAACATCTGGAGTGTATTTTTCTCCCAGTGCATGAGTATACCAGTAGCCCCATTGATTTTGTGCTTATATCAGGATGATCTATACCTCTTTTGGAAAGATGCTAACTCTCCGGAGAGAACCACTGAGATTTCATGGTGAGATGTATCACAATTGCTATAAAATCACAATTTATCTGCTAAATTCCCATTGACTAAGATAACACCTTGCCAGAAAAGTGAAGCTGCTACGATTTTCTATAATAGCAGTCGTGACAGTTATGTACCCTTGCCTCTTGCATATCTGCCTTGTGAATATCTCCAGGCCAGAATGTAAAGGTTCATATTTCCACATCGCAGCGTTTTCCACAACTTACTTTGTGAAGTTGACAAGGACTGTGTCAAAGAAGGTATGAAGTGTCTTTGTTGGAGGTTTTCACATCTTTATAGTAAAGCACAAGCGTAGATCCACTCAGGACCAGAGATGGTGTTGAGCTATTAATAAACATGCCCATGAAAATCCAATCTGTTCACAAACACTACACCATTATCTCAATTCTCATTTGTGCTATTCCTATTTTCCTGTTCATGTTTCTATTAGAAAATACTGTTTGGGGTGGGAACTCAACACAAGTTCACATGTCCTCCAGTCCTGAATGAATTACTGAGCTTTTGAGCACTTAGCTGGTGAAAGAAGAAAGCACAAAGGAAAGAAGGGAAAGACAATAGCATAAAAAGAGGGGGAAAAAAATCAGGAAACTTCTATAGAAATAAAACTCATTAAATTTGCTACTTTTATCTGTGTTACAACTGTGGAAAATGTATTTATGGAGGCGTTTTTTGTTTTGTTTTAGCTTTACAAGCTAAAGCTAGAAACAGCACTTAAACTCACAGTTGGTAGTCTGTAAGTTATTTTTATGGTTGGCTTTACTACTTGTTTACATGACACATCTCACAGAGATACCAGGCATTTAAACATCAACCAACTACTGGTATTCAGTGAAGCTCATTTGTTTTAATTGTACTTATTTGTATGCCTATTATAGTAGCATTTACCAGCTGAAATTAATATTGCTTAGATTGATTTCTCCATCTAAAAGAGTTATCTAGACTCTATCCATAAGCAATATAGACAGGCAACTTGAGAAAGCAAGTCATGCCACCTGTCCTAAATGCCCTTGTGAGGAAGGGATTAATCAGTCTCCAAAGATATTTCTCTACTGTCCACAGGAAGAGCCTTGTTTAAAGTGTTTGCCTTTTGTATGCCTGCAATTAGACAAAAGGAGTTAAACCTGCAATAACAAAATGACCTCATAATCTAAGTAAACCAGATATAAGCAGAGGAGGGAAGACAGTAGCAGTGGTGGACTCTATTACCCAAGGATCCAACAGATCAGTAACAAAGCAAATAAAATAACCAGTCTTCAGCTTTCAGGCCAGTATTTTATTGTAAGCCTTCCATTTACCTTTATAGTTATCATGAACTCTGCTATGGAAGTCAGTGGAACCAGAATGAGATCTTGGATGGCCATCTGTCATGATTTAAAACTGGTGGGTTTATGTTTATCTGTTCAGAAATCACTGCTATACTTCATATATTTTTCAACCAGCGTCACATCACTTTGTGTTATTAACTACCTGGGGAGCAGTATAAACCAGAGGAATCTCCCACTCAGACCTTACTAATGAAAGTTCTTATGCATTGCAGTTGACCTGGACAGGTTGAATGATGATGTGAAACGTTACAGTTGCACTCCGAGAAACTACTCTGTCAATTTAAGGGAGGAACTGAAGCTGACAAATGTAGTTTTCTTCCCCCGCTGCCTCCTTGTCCAGCGCTGTGGAGGAAACTGTGGCTGTGGGACTTCGAACTGGAAATCCTGCACGTGCATGTCAGGGAAAACAGTGAAAAAATATCATGAGGTATTTAAATTCCTTTTCTTTGGTAATTTTGGAAATTTATTGCTTACATGGATTCTGAAGGCTTTTCTCAGAGCCGCATACGATGCTTATATGGATTATCATGTTATACTGATCATGCTGTATCATGCTATATTATAATTATCATTACACTATATCATGTTACATTGTCATTATCATGTTTTATTATCATGCTTATATTGATTATCATGTTGGATCTGCAGTGCAAAAATCAATGGGCAGAAGTCACTGACCGTAGTGAAGTATCATAGGCAAAGATGCTATCAATAATTTGAGAGAGACCAGAGAGTTTAAGTGAATGCCCCCTGTACTCACCACTCTTCCTGAGGTGAAGGATCTGCCTAGGCTTCCAGACAGGTTCAAGTAGAATTAGAGTGGAGCCTAGACAGGTAACGGCATTGCTATTGCTGCCCATGCTAAGATACCAGCTTGGTACCTCATGGAGCAGTGTTCATACCTTCCACTGCAGTAAGCCAGAGACACACACCCACACAGTCAACCTGCAGAAAGGACTGATTTTAAATAAGTTTAATTTTAATGTGTTTAATGGCACAACATTGCCCAGCTATTTGCATTTGGAAGTGGTGAATGAGGAGAGTGGTTATATATGTGTTAGAAAGGAGTCTTAACAGGTACCTATGGGTAAGTTAATTTAGAGGAAGTTGGAGAGACCATTTGCCACCTCCCTCTGTGGTTGCTACTGAACTTTGTTGCAAGAATGAGGCTTATGTTGGAGTGATTTTTCCCAGCAAAGGGCTGATACAACATGAATGTATATACCACTGGAAATATTCTTTTTAGTAACATGGAGATATGTGTTCCTTGAGACATTTGACTGCACTTCCTTTTGGTTTGTGCTATAACTTTTAAACTTATGACCATGCTTGAAAATAACAATTAAGTCACTTGTAAACTCTCTTCCCTTCCAGATATATTAGTAGCTGAATCTTTCAGCCTTATCTTTTTTCCCATTCATCAATTTCTGTAGGAAGGCAAATTTTTGCATAAAAACAAAGTCTATTATATTTATTTTTAACCAATTCAAAGCACATTTAGAGATAAAAACAAGGAAAAATCATTCTATATTCTTGCCTCTAAGTCAGTATTTTCAGAACCAGACATGAACAATGTTCACTAAAGTAAACATATCTAGAAAGGTTACTTGGTATTATCCTTTCAATTGTCTGAAAGTAGGTAGCTGCATGCCATGCTGACTTAATTTCTGACATATCTCTTATAAGAGCCTGATTTACCACCTGGCTTAAGTCTCAAGTGAAAATAAACTTTATAGACTTTAAATCTGGATGTGATGTGGGCTCATAGCATAAAGGCTTGGGAGACCTTAGGGCTGCAATAGCGGAAGGATGTTGAAGGTCAGACCTTTGCAGAGCTGTGAACAGTGTGGTTATTCTTTTCCAAGGTAAGAGATTTTTCCTCACAATTAACTGCAGCATACAGCATACTCCACATCAGCTAGGAATAGAGAATAGTTAATATTTTATCTAATTTTAAACAAGATGCAGGGGATGACCCTGGTAATTACAGAGCGGAAAGCCTTATCTCAGTGGTAGAAATTAATTGGAAAAAAAATTCAATAGGTATAAAACACCTAGATGACTATGAACTGATAAAATGTACTCAGAATGCCTTATGTATGAATAAATATTTATACAGCACCACAACTTTGTACAAGAATGCTAAAAGACCTGGCACCTCCTTCAGAGAGTGAACAGTTGACCAGACAAGATCAGACATGGATTAGAAGCTGGTTAAGAGAGAAAAAGCAAAGAGGTAGAAGAGATGAGAACTACATATGGATATTTGTGGGTGTCCCCAGCACACAGATTAAGTGGTATTTCCTGTATGATCAGTCTGGAGGGAGGTGAAAAGTGGAAAATATGACAGCTAGCACAGGAGATAGCATACTTTAACAGAAGAGAAGGCTGTGATGGATTTCAGAAGGCCTGTGTAACTACTTATAAATGCAGTTTAGAAAAGCAGCAAGCATTAGAATGAGTAGTATCAACTATTTATTCATATAACTCTAGGTGTGTGGGGGGAGGAGGGAGAAACAAGAGGTGGAATTTGGACTAAAGGTCAAGTAGGAAATCACTGTGAAGAGCTTCAGGAAAACAGTTATTTAGTACAGTGATGATAGGAGAAAAACAAATGACAGTCTTCTGCAGAAATCAAGGTGAACAGGTAATAACACAGCAAATATTATGACCTGGATGAATTGGTGGTGTACTTATACTGGGTTTTGACCACTGATTCTTAGAAGGATACAGGCAGGAGTAGAAAAGATATATAGAAACAGAAACATACATCAGGAGAGATACAGGACACATTAAAAAAAAAATGTAAGTAAAGTTTTGGATACTTTAATTTAGAAAAAAATGGGAACAAGAGAGAACACAGTGAAATATAGAAAATAGTGAATAGTACCTTAAGGAAAATTAGGTCTTCCTAAATAATCTTTTCTTTAAGAAAAAAACAAGAGAGAGATTGGAAGGGAACTATTTTAAAATTATAAAAAGGAATTTGGTTTTTTGCACAGTAACTCTATATGGAGTTTCAACCCTTAAATATGAGTGATGCATAATTCAGAAGTATTCTGTGAGAACCAGAAGTAAAATATAAACTGGGTCACATCTGTATCAGAACTTAAGCCAACTATTGACAGTAGCTAGAAGAAAAATGCTGATTAGAAAACATATTATCAAGCACTTATTTTTTATCAGATGTTTGGGAGCATATCGTGCTGGGACACCAGAATATCATACTAACCAGGTATTGGTCAGAACCAGGATGTCACAATTTAAGACTGTCCCAAATTAATCACTAAATTCAGGAAATTCAATATTCACACTAATACATCACTGCTAATTTATTCACTATTCCTTTGTTCTCTGAAAACCATATGAATTCAAGACAGTGTTTCAGATTTAACATTAAATGCCTTTTTATAAGTTTAAATTTAAACTTAATCCCTTTGGGATGAATTAACAGCTCACTGAGCAGAAATTTAGCCAAGTGGCTCCCATTATCATGAGTGGAAGTCATGCAGATAAATTTGCATATGACATGCTAAAGTTATGTCCCTTAATGTTAGTGCAAAATATTTTCCACTTTATTATTAGCCATGCACAGCTAATCAGTTTTGTTCGTTATTCTTCTTAGACATTTAACTCTAATGTAAATGCCTGGCAGTATAGGCACTGAGGAGGGGCCTCTCAACATGCCAGTTTCAGAACCATGGAGCTGGTTCACTCTTTTCGAAGCCAAACTGAAATCCACTATCCTTAACCAAAAAGCCTTTAGTAGCATAACAAGGACAGAGCTTCACACTTTATGAAATCCCCAGCACTGTTAATTTGGTTAAAAATCTCTGCTTTTTGCTGCAGGAGAATGTAAACCAGATTCAAACACAAGTCTCAATTACTTTGATTTACTTGCAAAAGACACCAGAAGGAAGTATAAGGTAGTGGAGTGTTCACAGCAGCTGAAACTGAACCCTGCAGACCCCAGACAGCTTGCTGCTGACTTTGCCTAACTGCTATCCTGAAGCTTCATCTACTGAGCTCCTGAACCCACCAGAGCTATTTATCCTGCTTGTCCTCAGCAGTAAAAATGCAACTGAAAATTACTTAAAAGTTGTCTGGTATTTCTGAGCTACCCAGTATTTTTGGGTGAGAAGGACAGGCAGGCAAATTTTCCAGAAGCAATAGGCTCCTTTTTGTCTTTGTAGCCAGTGCCTTGCAGTGCTGGAGTAACAGCACACCCACAGCTGTGGGGACACTAATGCCCAGAGTGTTTGCTGAGAGAGAGGCTTCTAGTCCAGAGAGTTTTCAAGGTTATCTTCTCCTTATGCTCTTAATGTTTTTTAGTTTCCCCTTAGTTCCTATTCAAAGCCTCACACTGTACTCATCACCTCCTAGTATCGCAGGACTAATAGCTATCACGTGTAGCCTTTAATTTCCCCAAGCTGTGAATGCTGCTCCAGTTCCCTGAACAGACTGTACAGCTCTTTCCTATCATGTTTAATGGTAACAAGTAATGCAACAGCAAGAAAAATTATAAAATGAAAATGCCATGGTAAGGAGTATCTTTTTCTTTATTGCCCTGGGAAATGCTAATAATGAGATCTCTGGTCTTTTTCATAACCTGGAAGTTTGCCATAACGTTTCCAAAATATTCAGGAGTTTACAGAAGTACATGGGTTCATAAATTGAGTAAACAGATAGTTTTATGGGTGGGGTTTTTTTTGCAGGAGTCTTGTGATATTCTGTGGTTTTCCATGGCTTCTGGGTTTGCTTGAGACCAGAGCTCATGGACAAATATTCATGACTTACCACACAGTGTCACCAACTCTGCAAACCAAACAGGCCAAGTGCTGGCAGTGTCTCTAAACGTCTCAGGGACAGTACCATAAGCAATACTGAGTTATGTCACAGGGCTCTGTGCAAGGAAAAGACAAAGCAATACATGAAAATAGATGCAGCACACCTTAATCAAATGCTCATGTCTAGTGCTGTATAACTTGCTAAAGGGGAGCTGAAATGAAGGAGTGTTTTTCACTGCAGTGCATTTCTTTGTAAATGCCTGGAGCTGCTCTTTATAGAGTGGGGGTGTCTCTAAACCTGTAGATCACCCAGCCTGGAGGAGGTGTGGGGGAACTCAGGCCAGGATGCAATTCAGCTTGGGCTGCAGCTGTGCCATCCGCCCAGCATGCACATACCTCAGAGAAACAAGAAATTGGTTTCCCCGTCTCATTGCTGTAACTGATGAGATGTGAAATGAGTTTCCATGAGGAATAAATGCTCTTAAGGTAGCAACTAGAATTTGTCGGAGTGTATAAACCTCCACAAACACAGTGCTGAGCAACACAGCTAAAAGACATATAAGGAAAAAAGTAAACTGGTGAAAGCTGATTGCGTCTTTTACCACCTTGCTTGCCTCTCTAAATCTGATGCATGTTTGACTGTCCACATGGTGCTTCTTTCCCCCACCACCTCCCCTTTTTGAAGTGTTATACCTCCATTCAGGTTTCATATGGTCTGGTACCTTCACAGGACATACATGCAATTAATTCTCAATGACAAAGGTTTAGGTTAGTGTTAGGGTGGCAACTTCATAACCTCTTGCTACTCTGAGAGAGGTAGAAGGCACCTCAAAGTACCTACAGAATACTAAGTCTTTGCACAAGATGCTGGGGCATAGAAAGCAGCTTTCACTGGACCCAACATTGTCAAGGGAAAACAAGACAGTAGCAAATATTACTGGGGAGAAACGAACAGGGGTCAGGAAAGAAAATAAAAAATGTGACATGGGACTTCATTAAGGTAGAGGAGTTGTTGCAATGGAGTTAAGAAATGTAGCTAATAAAATTTGGTGTTGTGGAGGCTTTTTTCCTTTTTTTTTTTCTGAAAAATGAGAAGCAAACCTTAAGGAGGCACTTGAGAGAGCAGACAATTCTCACACAGCCTTCACACAGGAAAACATGAGATAATTGGGCAGAAATTATACAAATGATGCTGATACAACAAAGGGATTAAAAAGAGCTAATATCATCAAACCAGTGTTCATGGAATATGGTGTGATTGTTGTATGTCCTGGAGTTTATAGTACATGTATGAAGGAGATAAAAGGCTGTTATGGTAATAAAGGCACAGAATTAACCTGACAAAAGAGTTAATGCGTAGAAATATTAAACAAGAAGCAGCAATAGGATTTATTTGGAATGGAAATGCAAGGAAACAGTGAGTCAGAAATGACTGCTAAATCACAGAATGAGCAGAGACAGCACAAAGGTACAGTGAGAGAAAAAAAAATGTTCATTATTTACTAGATGAAAATGAAAGTTCTTGGGATGACATCTGAAAGTTAAGCAAGTGAGACATCCTGTGATACACGTCTGGGCAGAAAGGCAGTTTGAGAAGGGGGAGTACCTCTATCTGGTCATGTTAAAAAAGCAGTAACTGGAGCCATAATGCATGAAAAAATCACCAAAAGTGAGGGTCTTGTTGATTTCATGTATGTCAAAAACATCATAGCTTTAGTGACTGTTTCAGATGCCTGAGTTTTAAGACAATTAAGGTTTTTTTTCCCTTGTTTGCTGTGTTAAAACCAGGTATTTCCTATTTATACAAATAAAAAAATAAAATCAGTAATCCCTTCTGCATTTAATAATCCCTTAGTTTGAATGCTATCGCCGATCAGCAAACGGGACTCTATTTCTCTTGTTCCTGATAGTCTATTATTATCTCTGGTAAGAAAGAACACAGCTTTGGATCTATGTTGTTATTTTAGGCTGCGTTCCTACTAGAATAAAGGTCCTTATGCTAAATTATGAACCACATTCCCATAATGCTTGATTTCTTATGCTCAGAGCACAGCTAAAATGTGTGTGACCTTTGGATTAGATAACTTTCAAAAATTGCGGAGTAAGATTTTTCGTCTGTATCAGAACTTGGATCTGTGTTGAATTTTTTGCACTTTTGATGCTTCCTCTTTCATGAATCTCAGACAAATATAATTTGGTTTGCGTGATAGAATGATGGTATTTTTAGATGTGCAGAAGGAGATTAGATAATGCTGCATAGCAGGATTTTAAAATAAGTTCTGCAAAATAGAAATTTCACTATCTAAAATATCATCCAGAGTCACTCTCCATCTTCTGTCACAGGAATATGAAGCTAACCAGATATTTGGTAAGCCATAGTCATGTTATTGATTATCTGTGGCCTTCTTAAGCTAATCATAAAAAAACAAACCAAACCAAACCAAACAAACAAAAAGCTGATTTGATTTTTGAGTGAAACTTCAGATTTCTACTTATGTTAAACTACTGGTCAAGAATTTAACAAAGAATGTTACTATTGTTCCTAATAAATAAATTATAATACGTAAAAAATGGCTATGAGCAACTGGATAGCCCTTTTTAAAATTATTTTTAGGAAGCGTTGACTGGGTTTCCTGTTACTTTTGCTTTTTATTAAAATCAGCCATAATGGACTGTCATGGCTAAATGTGGCCTGGCTTCAAAGGTAAATGATACATGGCTAGAACCATCAGCAAATTCCGGAGGGGCTAGTTCACCTCATCTGGCTCTACCCATCTAAAGCTGCAAGTCCAGCCTTTGGGGTCCTTTCCTGGTTATCAGAGCAAGCCCCACTAGAGGTGTTTCGGTGAATTGTTCTCTGGACTCACCTCTTTGTTGCTGCCTCTACTGGAGAAATGTGGGGTATGGCTCAGGGTGAACAGATTATCTCCAGCTGGGTCCTTTCCCCAGCAGTCATCACCAATCTGCTCTCCTCATCCCCTGAACATGAAGTGCTCTTACATATCTGCTGAGTTTAGAGGGGCTGCCGGGCTGTCAGCCCTGACTTCCTGTGCTCCACTGGCCACTGGAGAGCACCCTGTTGCCCCCAAAGCAAGACCCAGACTGGTACTGGTACTTTTCCTCCTGGAAAGTCAGCCATTTTCTGATGTCTCAAACAGGCTGGAAACCCCACGGTTCCTTGGAGGGCTGTCTAGGTCGTGAGTTGGCCTGACTTGAACAAGTCTGTGCTAATTCCAGTTTGAGCTTTTCTGACTTCAGCTTCCAGATACTGCTTTTTGTGATGGCTTTGCTCTCTCATTTAAAGAGTCCTTCAGAAGCTGGCATCCAAAGTTAGTGGGTGATCAATGAGCACGATTCCTGGCAGGGAATCACAAGCAATCATTTTCTTTATATTTCCTTCACTACCACACCCAAGGCGAATTATGCAGTGGCCACAGTCACCTCACTTTGAAACCTCTTAGATGCACAGGCATATGTACAAAATAAAATGCCATGCAGCATACTGGTGTGCTCCTACGGAGCTGTCTACACAAGAAAAGCTACAAGGCCCTGATACCCTTTTTTTGTA
This sequence comes from Athene cunicularia, assembly GCF_003259725.1. NCBI lineage: Eukaryota > Metazoa > Chordata > Aves > Strigiformes > Strigidae > Athene > Athene cunicularia. The sequence goes on along the minus strand of NW_020799091.1, from coordinate 14,405,891 downwards.
TTACCTATAAACACCAAGTCCAGCTCGGAAGCTAAGTCCTCTGTCTTGATTTTTTTTTTTTTATTTTTTTTTTTTTTATTGCTTTAATAGTTTTATGACGATAATTAACTCAATATTTGATGTGGGGGATATGGCTCTAGTTAGGTACTCTTTGAGAGGCAATGATCTGGACAGCTGAGGCACCACATTTTGATTAGTAGTGACAGACATTGCTCCTTTAATTTGAAAGCTGCAAGGTTATTCTTTTTTACCCACACAAAACAAACCTTTTGATCATTCCAGACCTTACTCACATCCGTATTTTCTTAAAGCTACTGATCCCATCAAAAAAGGAGCAATAGTGTCCTGAACAAAATTTCTTTGAACTGTTTTCATAAATTCATTAGTTTCTCACCTTTAAGGACCTTCCCATATAATGAATAAACAGCAACTATTTTCAGAATAAAGGGGTTTCTTTCAACTACTGTGGTCACTGGAAACAGCCTTACTTCCTGATTCTTTTCAATTTCCTTGTATTTAGCTGAAACAAAAACTATTAGATAGAAGCACACAGAGAGCTTTGAACATCAGTTCTGTGATCAGCTATTAAAGCAGTCCTACAGAGGGATCTGAACAGACTGGATTGATGGGCCAAGGCCAATTGTATGAAGGCTCAGTACCAGGTACTGCCCTTGGGCCACAACAACCCCCAGCAGCGCTACAGGCTTGGGGAGGAGTGGCTGGAGAGCTGCCAGTCAGAGAGGGACCTGGGGAGTGATTGACAGCTGGCTGAACAGGAGCCAGCAGTGTGCCCAGGGGGCCAAGAAGGCCAATGGCATCCTGGCTTGTGTCAGCACTAGCGTGGCCAGCAGGGACAGGGAAGGGATCTGACCCCTGTACTGGGCACTGGTGAGGCCGCCCCTCGATTCCTGTGTTCAGTTTTGGGCCCCTCACTACAAAAAGGACATTGAATGACTCGAGCGTGTCCAGAGAAGGGCAACGGAGCTGGTGCAGGGTCTGGAGCACAGGTCGTACGGGGAGCGGCTGAGGGAACTGGGGGTGTTTAGTCTGGAGAAGAGGAGGCTGAGGGGAGACCTCATTGCCCTCTACAGCTCCCTGAAAGGAAGTTGTAGCCAGGTGGATGTCAGTCTCTTTTCTCAAGTAACAAGTGATAGGATAAGAGGAAACGGCATCAAGTTTTGCCAGGGGAGGTTTAGATTTGATATTAAGAAAAAGTTATTGCTGAAAGGGCTGTCAAGCTTTTGAACTGGCTGCCCAGGGAGGTGGTGGAGTCACCATCCCTGGAGGTATTTAAAAGATGTGTAGATGTGGTCCTTAGGGACATGGTTTAGTGGTGGACTTGGCAGTGATAGGTTAGCAGTTGGACTCAATGATTTTAAAGGTCTTTTCCAACCTAAACAATTCTGTGTTTCTGTGATTCTGTAATTTCAGCTGTGTTCAAACACTGCTTTCCTGTCTTGTCTGGGGAAGTGCCTGTCAATTCATTTTTTGTTATCAGCAAAGCCCATATACTGTGCTCATATTTTTAATATAAAACGCAAAGAAAATCCCCAAGCTGTCAGGAGGTCTGTTAGCTTGCATGCAGTCTACATCTTTGCTCTCATCCCATTGCATACTTTCATTTGCTCTCAATTGAAAAAAGCAGATATACCTACCCATGATCTTGCAAATTGCCAATCATCTGAATTTGTCAGATTTTGATGAAAGGCTTCTTTAAATAAAAAAATTTATCATGGGTTCAGCATCAGCAGCTGTACTTGATTTTAAAAGTGTTTTCTTTTAAAAAGCATCTTTGAAGATACAGTCTATTTTCAGCTCTGTAATAAATGCAACAACCTGATTGGGTTCAGTAACTCTGTATTTTAGATGACGATGCGGGACAGTGATTTGTCTTGGTGTCCATCAAAATTTATTGCATATATTGAGGCAGTCAACGTTTGAAATCAATTCAAATCCATTATAATTTTGTTGCTTTAAAAGAAAAAATAAAAACAAACCAAAACCTGACATATCTGCATTTCTACCAGGGAAAGTAATTATATCTTCCCAACATGTTAAAGCAGCATGTCTGTTGCTTGCTTAGGCACAGTTCTTCCTCTTAGCATTACATAGGTTAAACATAAATTTTATTACGAAAGGGAGGATGAAATAATAGACTGTGTTCAGTGCTTATCACTTTTGTCACATCCCATGGCCTTTGAACCTTCCAAGTATTAATGGCAGAGAATGGTCTCATCCCGAAGGCTGCTTAACTGCCTGCCCTTCCCCACCTGCTCTGCACAGCATCCATGGTTAACCTTTGGTGAGTCATTCACACTTACTTTTGGGGGTTTTCTAGCTCTTGAAACTGCTAATACTTCCTTGACCTGGTATGCAGCCCCTTATTCCCTCGCCTTCATGAGACCCTGTCAATTCTTGTTTGGTGTTGGTATGTAAAAGTACAGAAAGTACTTCGTAAAAAAAAAGAGGATTATTAATTGAGTAACAGTATGATCTGTTAGTTAGGGGACCTGTTATTCTGGGCAGAAGTGTGGGTGTTTCTGTAGCTGAGACACTAAAGGTGTTAAGGTCCCACTTCCCATTTGACCAGTGGCTTTTGCTAGTTGAAGACGTCTCTCCATCTTTTGAACAAGCAAAATAAATCTATTTGATCTGGCGGTCGTCTGGCCAAGCTAAAATGAGTCACAACAGCCCTCCAAGAGGTGAGCTGTGTTAGCTCTAGTACCTTATCAGTGCATGGTTTCTGCACTCAAGTGCTTGAGGCAATAGTGAGCAGAACTAGCCCACCTGCCTCCCACCAGCTGTGGAGCTACAGCCTTGCTTTATATCTGTGTCTGAATCCCTATCAATAAATAAGAGATTTCAAAAGAGAAAGGACCATGTAAAGCCACTGGTAGTTTTTCTACTGATGTGTTGCAGAGCCTTGACCAAAGCATTTTCAGATTCTCAATGTATACAAGTTTGACAATGATGCATATCTTTCTGTGCAATGTGCTGTGAGATTTGGGAAGAAAAATGCTGTAGAAGAGCTAGTGTTCTTGTCTTAACTCATTTGTTGTACCTAATCCAAACTAGTATTTGATCATCAGGGCAGGGCAGAAATTGGAAATTAATATCTCTTTCTTTAAACTACTGTAGGCCCATCAACAGCAAACTAATGAAACGAAGCAGATTTCCTCCCCTCAACCTGCACCACCATGCTAATGGGTAGTATAAGCTCTTACACAGCAACTCAACCTCCAGTGGTGGGCTTGCAAAGCATGCCTCCACAAACAAGCATCTTCCTCAGCATTTTCCAGTCCATGGTTTACATGCTTACACTATCACAGAAGATTAGATAGGACGCAACATGATAGGTGTTTTCCACATATCCACAGACCATTTTCAAGGAACCATAAATTCATATAATAATATTGGTTGGAAGGGCACTCTGGGGTCATGAAGCCCAATCTCCCATTCAAAGCAGGGAGAATTTTGAAGTTAGATTAAGTTGCTCATGGCCTTGTCCTCTTAATTTTTACAGTCTTCAAGGTTTCTGCAGCCACTCTGGGCAACCTGCTCCAGGATTTAATCATTCTCTATTTCCATCCTTATGCCCAAATAGGATTTCTTTTGTTACAATTTGCGTTCGTTGCCTCTTTTTCATCTTTTTTATAATCTACAACCCTCTTTTTTAGTGGTCTCAGGGTTTTCTTGCCGAGATAGAATTTTTTCAGAAGCCTCTTATATGACGTATACTTCCCTAGGAAATAATCTTTTGTTTGGTTGGTTTTTTTTCACATTATTCACAGTAAATTCTTAAGAAAATATTTAAATTGAGGCAGAGACTTTTAAGATAAGCCAGCAAAAGCCAGATTCCAAAGAAAGTCAATGTAATCTGGCACATACTTTGGACAAACTTCATTCATCTCCTTCTGCCTCTCACAGGCATTTCATTTTTGGATCGGTTCTAATGATATGTGCTTCAGAAATTTCACATTGAGTAAAAAAATGTTCTTGTTTTTTAGAGCAGAAATATTATACAAGTCAGAGAAGGGGTAGAGCAATTCAAATATGTATGGGACTGCAAAGACGAACCAAAGAAAACATGCTTGATAATTGGCATGCAAAGGAGCAACTCAACATGGTTAGAAAACTGCACAATATAAAGATGCTTGATGAAGGAAATAATCCAATCTGTCAAAGCTCCAGGACAAACAGTACAGCAGGATGTCACAGAGTGGAAAGACAAAACTGAAAGTAAAGCAAAAATGTATCAAAATTAATGCTGGTCTGGGCCATTAAGGGTCCTCAGGGCCCCAACAATCTCATTCTCAATTCTCCAACAGTGTTTTCTAATCCATGCATTTCTGTTGATTTTTCCAGGTGCTGAAATTTGTCCCTGAGGCTGGGCATCCCAGAAGAAGAGGCAGAACCAGAAACAACATGGCCTTAGTAGATATACAGCTGGATCATCATGAGCGTTGTGATTGTGTCTGCAGTTCAAGACCTCCTCGATAAAAATAAAAATAAATAAATAGGAGGAAAAAACCAAGACACACTAATTGCAGTTTACTGGACATTTACTTTTAAGCAGGATTGCTCTGAGGACCTTTACTCACTAATCATTTGAACTTTGCTACTAGCCTGCCTTTGCAATTAGCAAAAATGATTGCTGTGTTTCAGCATGGCTGCGCTGATTAGTGCCATGGCAGCTATACAGGTATATCATAGATTTATGTATCAGCATCCAAGAATATAGGATTATGGTTATCTGTAGCTAGATTCTGAAGGTTGAGATTTTCAAAGCTCACTTATAGTCCTTAGGCACACAATGAAATTAAACACCAGCTGTGTATGTATTTGTGGTAGCTGGCAGTAAAATAGCATTGTGTTTCTATTTCTCACTCACCAGTTCCTGCACTCAAATTCTGCTGCCATTTCTACCTGCTTAGCTCTCCTGATGGTCAGCAGGGTTTTGTGGGTATAAATGAAGTGAGAATTTGAGCTTGTATTGAGTGTAAAATGGTTTGTCCCACTCTGAGAGGGAACTTCCCAGTGTTCCAGCCCAACAAAGTGAGATACAATGAGGAAAATCCATCACCACATGAAATAACGCACCAGTAAATTCAAATCTCACTGTTTGTACTTGAGCAAATCATGTGCTGAAATTAGTAGATGCTTTGCATAAGCCGGGACACTGGTGGCAGTAGGGGGTTGCGGAGGCTGGTACTTTTGCCATGGTGACTCCACAGGAGCCATTGCCCAGGCTCTTCTGCAAGAGGGGGCTTCTGCCAGGTCCCCAAGTAAATTGCTGTGGGCTGGGGCCGATTCTGGTCTTTACTGACCTGGACTGGACTCCTGCCCCTTGCCCAGAGCTGCCCACAGTTGCCCAGGAGGAGCCTCCTCTACATAAAAAGGGAAAGACAACCCTCACCTTGTATCCTCCTCACTGCAGTTTGAGGAGTACTGTGTTTCCCCATGTAGGCAATGAAGATAGAGCACTTGTTCGTTGAAAATACTGATTTGTTTTGCAGTTGTGTTACTGGGAAACAAAACTGTGCTTGAGGTTTAATGATCATTATTTGGTTTGGGGTTTGTTTGTTTGACTTAAATATGGATTATTATAACTTCGTCATATATGCATTAATCTTAGTTATCTGAGGTTAGTTGTCTCATTTCAGCTCTGTGTATTGACATGGTTAAACTGTTGACAGTGAATTTCTTTTTGATTGCATTTTGCTGAGGCATATTAACTCATCAAGCAATGTCTGTCTGTCACGGAAAATGTGCATCATTTATTAACTTCCAGAAGAATATTATTAAGCACCATCTCATAATAAAATAAGCACTTTAAAAGCTACAGCATAGCTTCCTATGCCTTTTTAAATATTATGAAAGTGCTCTAGCTAAAAAAGGAAAAAAAAATCCTTCCAAACTAGCTTTAAGGTTTTTTTAATGCTGCTCCAAAAGTGTAAAATACAGGCAGATTTAAGTCTGGCAAAGAATTGGTCGTGAATGTAACAGAGGGAATGGGGCAGCACATTTAATGGCTGAGGTTTTTTATTTAATAGCAGACATAGGCTGCATCGATTCATCTTGTTTGTGTTGCCTCTTGTGTTTCTGTCTTCCCGAAAGAGTGAAGTAGTTTGACAATAGTGCATTATAATTAGTGGAAACTGGCATGTGCTATAATATAATATTGAGAGCCTTCAAGCCAGTATGTTTTAGCAATCTACAGTTTTCTTAGAAAAGTGCCCTAATGTTCTGATTTATCCTCTTTATCAGCTCAAGTATTTTATAAGTGCTCTTGTATAATTTTAGCAAAACCTTGCTGAAACATCCCTTAGAAATGTTCTGTTACTTTATTTCCTGTACTTTAACCTTTGAGATTCAGAAAGTGTGGGGTTTTTGTTATTTATATTAATTTTTCCTCTTTGGCTCCCAGATGTCTATTTAAAAATGCTTCTGAATGTTTACTTGGGAAGTGATTCATCATTTTTCAAAGCAATTCACATTAATAGAACTACACTGTAACCAAAGATCGCCAACTTCGTTTCATAGTTCAAGACTGTTTAAAGACGACTTAATTCTTTTTCTGTGTCTAGCTTAATAACATGATTGACCCATCCCTTTCACAATTTGTAGCTAATTTTGGAAGAAATGTGCATGTGAGACCTTGGCAGTGCTGGTTGTTTTAGAGACAGTGCACTCCAATGTATATTTGTGACTGAATTCTATCCAAATTATGCCTAAGCACTCTGGCCGCGTAGGTAGTATTTGTTGTAGGAAACATCCGTTTCATATGGCTTTGTGCTTTGAGTGGTCCTTTAATTCCCATCCCCCAGGGGAAAATGTGCATCCACTGTGCCTGGCATCTCCCATGCACCTCTACCTGCTCACCCGGTCTCCACCCCAACAGCCATGTGTTGGGAGGAATATTTGCATCCCTTAATTTGAGGGATCCAGCCTTGTCTGGGAGCCTGAGTTGGTGCTACAGGCAAATGGAAGAGAGAGGATCTTCCACAACGTGCCTTATCCCCCAGGTTGAAACCACCCAGTTTGGGAGCTTTTCTTTCTCTTGACTATGTAGAAAGATCAGAAGTTTGATTTGGTCCTCTAAGTGAGATGGACAAAGGTAGATGGTATGAATACTCATTTTAAAAATAAGACTGAGCAATTAATAGTTTACCTAACTGAATTACATACAGGCAGCAGGGGATGCCAGGGTACAGCAGAAAAATTCAGCTGTAAAATTGAAAGATATTGGTATAATGAGCCTTATTCTTTTGCTTAACATTGGGTTTACTTTCTTAAATATAGGCTAAACTTGTCACAAAATTTAAAGTATTACTCATGGGACACTTAGTGATGAATGGAACCATTCACTGCTTCGTGCTGCCATTTGCCATACAGGCAGCATGCTCCAGGCCTGTGCAGGAAAGCCAAGGATGGGCTTTATGTTGCCGTGAGGGGATGATAACATACATGTGAACTAAATAAAACTCCCCAAGACCGAAGCCCCAAGCTGCAATGACCCTGGTGAAACCAGACACCAGCAAAACTTTTCCTTTTATTTATTAGCAGAATTTGCCGAGATGTTTTTCCATACCTTTATTTTATCTTTTGTCTATGTAATAATTGTTATGTTGTTTACATATTACTTTAACTTAAAAAGAAAAGCTATAAAAAAACCTAATCTGGAATTGGAACCCCCCAAAATAAATACAATTTCAAAGGAAATTCAAGATTTCTAATTTCCAGCCACTCGCTAGCTTTGTATTTACTGTATTCTTCTGGGATAGAGCCTACTTTCTCAAGTGCAATCTATATATTTTTTTGTTATCTCATTTAAATGCCGCTTTCCTAGCAGTATTTTTTACTTTATGCAGTATGTAATGTGTCTTATCTTGATGAAAAAATAAATACTGCTTTTGAAAGAAGCTACTCTGAGTGATCATTCAGAATTCAGATGAACCGGTGATTTACTGGAAGTCATTTCCGCTGGAAGTCATTTCCACAACATGACACCATACATGCTAGGTGTCCTTGTGAATTTTAGCAGTCACTCCCAGGAGTATCAGGGAAGTACCAAAGTGCAATTTTGGGATAATCGAGTTTGAACCCCGGAGCTGGAAGAGCTGACAGCTTCCTTGCAAAGCAGCAGCAGCAGCGTGGCAGCAGCACAGCATTTCTGATAGATGGATTAGGGCACTCGCCCAGACTCGGTGCTGGTCTTGGCCCCCACGGTCTTGGCTTGGCTCCAGCAGATATGTCCTCACTTGTCCTACTGAAGCTGCTTCTTACTGGCAAAGGCAGCTCCTGCTGAAACTCTTTATCTCACCTGAACCAGGGCAGAGTTAAACATCCAGTTGCTGAGTGCAGGGCAGCTGGAGGAACCTAAAGCCTCTTGAGATGAGAAAATTTAATCTACCCTTGTGAGTTTGGGCATTGCCCCCGCTTTGGCAGAAGCAAATTTTGTTGTGTTGCATCTGGAACATAACCTTCATAGCTTTGATAATTAAATTTCAATTTAATGTTCTTGTGTTAAGCTAAAGCTGCCTTAGGCCTTCACTGGAACTTTGAATGAGGACATGAGTTTTTTTGCCAAATTCACTAGCTAGATGCCCTGTCTGATAAGGGAAATACAGATAGCATACAGACTGGAGACCCAGCTTTGCAGCCTGTTCTCATGCATGTGTGCCTTATTTTGTACAGCAATACCACCGACCTGGAACATTCAGCCATTCAGATGAGAATATTTATCCCCTTTAGTTTGGTCCTTGTTACTCAGAGAAAGAATTCATATATCTTTCTTTTTTTATTTTTTTCTTTTTTTTTTTTTTAAATGTCAGAAGAGACATATCCTAGCAAAGGAAGCAAGCACAGTGAACAAGAACATAGTTAATGGGTGGAGAAGACATTTTTTGCCCTTCAGAAATGCACTCAATACACTGTGTAGATAGGAGCTCAGCAATTGCTAAGTGTTCAAGGATGGCGTAAAGCTCCTCCCATCTGGCATTGCTATGTACTTATATAACTAATGGCTAGGTAACATTATCAGTTTGTCCTTGTGCTCACAAGAGTGAAAGCTTATAAATCTGCAACATGAAAAGTAGCTGTGTGTCTCTTCAGCTGAAAAATATATATATGGTTCCTGAGGTCGTTCAGGAACTCACCATTACCTTTTTTTAAAAAAAAAAAAAAAAAAAAAAAGAAAAAAAAGAAAGTATTTTTTAAACATTCTTCTCATTTTTCAGGAATGCAGAATCTTCTAGCTGATTTTAAGATCTGCAACAGCCCTAGAAAATACTTCCCTGAAAATTCATTTAAAACTCACCTTGCTCTTTTCTGCAGCACATTGCCCAGTACCAATGCTGTAATGCAAATTCAACAGATGTCTAATTTGTACTTATTCTCCTAGGGACTCCAGTGCAGCAGCTAATGAAAATGAATAAATTAGTATTCTTGTCTCTCATTCTAGGAACTTTAACTTTGTTTATTGATAGTTCTGGTCAAATATGCTAAAATATATAACATTCGTAATTTATTTGGTTGTTCATTGATGGGCCTTAAAATTTGCCTTAAGTGTTTAAAGTATAAATTCAATTTTTAATTTCTTTTCAAAGACTTCTTCAAGAAATGTGATTTCCAAAACAGCAAATATTCTGCCATGAATAGTAAGAAGGAAGTATTTTAGGTTTTAGAATATCTTCTAAAATTGATCTGACTTAAGAATTGGTCTGAAATTCCTTTATAGGTAGCAAAAATGATATTTCAAAATTGAATTAATAAAACCTGAGTTTTGAAACTGAGTTTCAAAACGTGATTTATGTATTACATATGGAAAGTTGCTGTGGCAGAGACTTGCTTTAACAAAAACGGAATTAGTTCTGTAATAACAGTTACTGTATTAAGTGCTCCAATTTCAAAGTGACAGAGGATTTATCCTTCAGTTGAAAGAATTTCAGAACCAGTATGAAAAGGATGAAAAGGATAAAAAGAAATGGGTACCTGTCCAATATTTTTTTTAAAAAATGATGATTACATAAGCAAAACCCCTTAACTTTTACTCACTGCATTTTATAAGTAATAAGAGCAGGCATCCTAACCTTTTTGTTCTGTGTTTGAGTTTGGAGAGTATCATCTCAAGTAGTGAGTACACTGAGATGAGCTCTCTCAGATCAGTGTGAAATCAGTTTACCCTCTCCAAGATGAAGATAGTCTGGAGAAACACCCTTTGTATCAATAGAATTCTGTTAAATCTTTCTATCCACTGTCATAGTCACAGACTTTTACCAAACAACAAATAAACAAATCAATTTGGTTTCTTAATATGGTATTTCCACTTGTACCTAGTATATGAAGAAAGAGGAGTCCCTCCCCAAAAATGAAAAACTATTATTCATTGAGAAATCACAGACTTGCTAAGGTGGGAAGGGACCTCTGGAGATTGTTTTGTCCAACGCTCTGCTCAAAGCAGGGTCACCTGTGGCAGATTGCTCTGTCACGTCCAGTTGGGGTTTGAATTTCTCCAAGGATGGAGTCTCCACTCTATTACTAGACTTTATGTAGAGCAAGGAGGAGGCATCTGTTTTGACAAAATGTGTCAAAACAAAAGACAGAAAAGTCCAACAAAGACTTGGACCTCCACTGAGGGCTGTGGGTCAGGGAACACTCTTCATTCCTTGGTGACCAGGCCCTTCTCCCTGCCATGTCAGGCAGGATTTCCAGCTCCTAGTCCCACACTTACCTAACAGTATCAGGGTATGATAATTCAAGGACCAGACAGAGCCATTTATCTTAGGTGGTGTGAGGAGAAGGACCAAACATCCCTACAGGACAATTTTTTCCCCAGGGTGTAGCCTGGTTTATTAATACAGAGACAAAGCTTGTTAGCTTACATGACTAAAGGCTTGTCCCTACATGCAAGAAGGAGCAGAAGGCATAGGAGGGAGCCCCAGTCCCCTCAGCAGACCAATGGAGCCTCAACCCCCTCAGCCCTGGCCTGCCCTGGGGAGCCTCAGCCCATAAGCTGGGCGACACTCATCATCATGAGCCAACAGGATAGGATCCCCATCACCCCAGAGACTGAGGGGTGGTCACCGACGGGGTGCGGGGACCAGCATGGGAGTGCAGGGAAAGGTTATTTCAGGGTTGTACAGGACTTACAAGATGTTCTAGAAGGGATAGGGAAAGGGAGAATCAAAGTAGTTTGGGGAGGAGCGAGTGATAAAACAGCAGGATAAGGGAGCAAAAGGGGACAGCTGTGTGCAAGATGGGACTGGTCAGTGCACCTGCTTGGCCTTGCCCTGTGTGTAATCAGCGCAGTCTGTCCTGGCCTCTCACTTAACCCTATTTCTAGCCATTTTCCCAGGTGAGGGGCTCTTTCCTGTGTGCAGGGATGTGTTATGTAGGGGGCATTCAGTGAGAGACCCTGGGATGGGACCAGGGGCTGGAGGCCCATGTGTCCATGATGTCAGTGATTGGAGAGACTGAGTTGGCTGCTGGAGGGACCAGGTGGTCCAGGCCAACTGACCAAGAGACTGTGGGGTCTCGGGGCTGACTAAGACCCACCTGCATGCACGTGTGTCTGTGGGAACACGTGCTCAGCCCCGCTGCTGGCTGGAGGTGGGTGCAAGGAGATACAGCAGCCTCGCCTTCATCAGACTCTGCAGCTGCTAATGCCACTCAGCAAGCCATCACAGGGGAATTTTGCATAAATTGTGAGAAGATTGGAGACTGCAGTATTTTGGATCATCCAGATAGATTTTCTCATTAAGTCATAGGAAGGCAAATTGTCCAGCTTTACTGGTATATACAGGCCGGGCTGCAGCACAGCCCCCAGAGCTTCCCCCTGAACTCAGAGAGCACCTGATGTAAGAGGCCTTCATTAAACCATTCTGATACCCGACAGATGGCATTCATTGCAACCTTTACATCAAAATACCAACCCTTGGATTCTGTTGCTAATTTATTTCAAAAGGTCAGGCAAGGATTTGTGTGCCCTCAAGGAATCGATTGCTTTATAGGAAGCTGAAGTTTCAGTATTCAAATAACCCCACATAGGCAAAATGCTGCAATTTTTCCAGTTAAACTGTATCTGAACACCAATTACACAACTGATTATTAAATGAAGATAAGCAGTGTAGGCTTCCATGAAGAAGACTAATTGGGGCTTTTTTTCAATTAAAATGAAGACACTTGGTCCAAATTGAGACCCCAACAAGAAAAAGTAAGCAAATTATTTTCACTGACAAATGCATCTACCGCATACCTAAAATCTTCAGGATTGAACAATGCAGGTTAAGTCAGCAATTTTAATGATCAAAATGGAAGTATCCCTTTAAAAAGTCCTTCTACATAAAGCTAGTTCAAGGAACAAATGAAAACTAGTCCTTGAATTTTATACCACAAGCTGATTGCACTGAGCTCTGGACAGCATCGAGTGGTTTTTGGTTTATCTGAGTATTTAAGGTTTTTTTTCTGACAAACATTTTAGCAAGATATGCAACTTTCATCAAATACTATATTGCTGTTCTTTGCCCTTCACAGCAGTGCTTATTGAAAAATCAAAGACCAAAGAGTACTCCTTGCACAGGCATCTGTGAGGCATCTGCTAAGTGAACTGTTATTCCAGTTGGCACCTTCTTCCTTCTCCACTGCATTACGACCCTCTAAACTACAGTGTTTGATACACAGTGACAATGGTCTTCAGGGGCATACAAATAGACACTCTACAATAGGTATGACCAAAGAATCAACCTGACATTTGTTTAGCTTACCAAAGTGAAAGCTGACACACAATATTGTTATTTTTCTTTCTATTAAAAACTATGTAAACTATATGATTATATGGGTGCAGCATAAAATAAATTATAAATGCTGGAAATTTAAAAAGAACATGCTAAGGCCTTTAACTTGGAGAAAACTCATGAAGACTGCACATTCCAGGAAAACCAAATTATCTGGGTGGTCCTTGATAACTGCCAAGGACCTTATGAACTGTTCTGAGTGTAGACCACCTGATACAGCACTGAATAACTGAGAAACATGCTGTAAAATAGTCTATCATATATTACACTGAAGTTGTTGGGGATTTTTCTAGTCTCAGAGAGTTTTCTGAGTAATCTCTTTAGCTGCATTTAGTTCCAAGCAGTTGCTCCTCCAAACTGGAAACAATTCTCTGATCAAATTCATCTTGCTAATATATCTGTGTATGTATAAATATGACCATGCATGCATATGTATAAATATAATATATATTACATATAATCTTTTCTGATATATATATATATATATATATATATATTACATATAATCTTTTCTGATAGATAGATATATATATATATATATATATAAGCTTTTTCATAACTGCAAGTTGAAAAACATCAGGAAAAAGTTTAAATCCTACTCCATCAAGATAAAATTCTTCAGCAGGCAAAGAGAAAGATTATTCTTACACTACAGTTAAATTTTCTTTCTTTGAAGATCACTGAAGGCTTTTAATACAAGTACTAAACAAGACCATCTCATTTTTTTCCCAGTCTTCCTGTTCCAGGCTTCCATTGCTCACACAGGAAATTTTAAGAACTCTGCTCAGTGCTAACGCAGTTGCTGAAGGTTGTTAGTCATAGTTGAAACTCTTCAGCTGAATTTCTTTTTATGAATTTTGCAGTTTTGCTTCTTCTGCACAAGTCTTGAAAGATTACTAACAGCCATGCTTTGTCTTTTGGTTGTTTAAATCTACAGACATCAAAGAAACATGTCTTTGATGGAGTAATTCAGTGCATAAGAAAAGAGGAAATGATACATATACCTCTGCCAAGGTCTTTGAATTAGGCATTGCTGTCAACCTCAGACATCTGTTAGAAGACCCAGAGGTCTTACTGTCTCAAGATAGTACCAGATCCTGAAGATGTTAGGGAAATGGTGAACTGCATGAACTTCTGAACATCCTCCTTACCTTATTTCACTCACAAGGGGCAACACCTTGATCTGTAACTCCTTTAAAACCTTCTAGTACTATCATTTTCATCTAAGGTGATAGCTAGTCTTGGGTTCATTGGGCCACAACCTGTGCAGAGCGGAAGACTTAAACCAGTTATCCAATACATACTACATCAGCCTTCACTTGACAAGATGGGAAAAGACACACAGATGATGAATATGAGCTTTCTTCCCTCTAAAAGCAGCAAGAAGGTTAGTCTGGCCTCAAATTTTTTGCTTCAGTTTGATATTGCAGATGTGCATTATTTAACAGTTATTAGCACTGGAAAATTAACTGGGTTTTTGGCCTGGAAACCCAGCATGTTGAGATGTCTGATAAGGCAGGAGATTCCTCTGACTAAATGCACATCTCTGGCCCAGTCTATAGCCCCTTAGAGTCACAGGGGAGAAACAGGTCCATGCAGGTCAGCTTCCCTGGCCGTAACACAAGCATCTAAACCAGGTCAGGGAAAGAGAGCAGAACAAGAACAAGCTCTCCCTCGACAAGATTGTCCAACAGCCCAGTTCAGTGCAGGTGTATGGCTGACCTGTCCCAGGTTCAGTTCCCGACACATACAGGTGATTATCAAGTGGTACCACAAGGAGGAGGGACTGGTGACTCACAGGGAGAGCAGCTCATACACGGTAATACAGAATGGTTAGTTTAAGGCTTGCTTTTGTTGAAAGTTGAAGGCTGGTCCCAGTAGACACATTTGTAGAAGGAAAGCTGAATAATTGGGCTGAGCAGTCACTGGTAACTAAACATACCACTCCCTGGGCTTTGAAAAAAGGTCAGATAGATTTACTGCTCCTATTTGATTATATAAAGACTCCCCACCTTTTCCTTCTAACACAGTGTTTTAACATGCTATAGTTGCACAGGTTTGAACTTAAATATGATAAATACAGCTATGTAAGTTAAATATGGTGTTGATATAACATTTGTAAGAATGCAGAGATACTGGCATGCTTTGTAGATGATAAGGTAAATTTAAGCACAAGCACACTATTGCATTGCAAATAAATCATTTTGCTCATTGAAGAAAACGAGTGATACAGTGCTGTTTATTCACACTGACTGTTCCAAGGCAGTGTTTGCCAACTATACTGACTACTATGATTACATCATCTGTTACTTCATGCTAAAATCTGGTGAAACTAAAAATAAATGATAGATCACTGCAAAACCTCTCCCGTGTCTATTGGCAAACAGTACTCTCCGTTCACTTCCCAGTGTCAACTGAATGGGAGGATGTATTATAACAAAAAAGTCATGAAAACTGCAGAAAATATAAACTTCCCGTCTATTCATTCTGAAGTGTTAGGACAGGCTGAAGCAATGGGCAGTTATAAAGTACATTCCAACTAATAACAGGAAGACTGTGTTCCCATAAAAGAACTATTACAACAGAATGTACAAGAGGCCGGGAAACCTTCCATGCCTGGATGTTGTTTGGAATTCAGCTGAAATGGATGAAGTAATGGAAACTACACGAATTCTTCTTTCCTTTGGGGTGATGGCAGATGGATTTAACATGCTCGTAGAGTACTAATTAATGTCATATATAATGTCATTCATGGCATGGATCATTACAATTTTTTCTAGAGATCATTCTATAACAAAACTCCAGCTCCCAAGTGTAGTCTGGGTACTTGCTCAAAACTCACAAATTGTAATTTCTAACTGTTACTTCTAATCCAACACAACTGTTTTGCTCCACTTTCTTTCAGGTCTCTCCATATCAGGCAGTGTTCAGAAGCAAAATTTCATTTAACCTCCATTTTTCTCATTGGATTCACAAGTTAACTGATTCTGGTCCATAAAGAAACAGTTATTCTTTCTTCTGTAGTCCTGCTCGTTATTTTTCATTAGATCTTGTACAAAAGAAAGATACTTTGGTGAAATGACAGGGCAAACCTCTGTGCAATTCAGAACAGCCATGCTTCACCTAAGCCAGACTTTTCAGCTTGTGCTGAGTATTTATTTACATGACTCAATGTGATATCACCACAAGCTAGAAAAACATTCTAAGTGCCCGCACCCAAAAATGAATACAAATTAGGATTTCGGGTTTCCTGATGTGTAATATTAGTTGGAAAAATAGTGAAACTTAGAAACTGTTGTGAAAACCTCTCCACAAATATTTATATTCTGTAGAGGTTTTCCTGAGAGGATGAAGATAAAATCTCACCCTAAACCTTTTGTCTGAGAAAACCAGCTGAATTTTAGAAACATTCATTTCCAACCTGTGTATAACAGGTGATTTGCAAGCACTGATCACACCTACTGTCCCTGCAGTGACCCTGCTCAGTCAAACCTCATTGGCATGGGCCAGTACTCACTCACGAGCAACGGGTGTCAATAAAAACCGATGGGAAAGGCTCATCTGTGGAGCATTCAGGGAAACTGTAGACACTGCAGATGTGGTGACAGAAAGCTGGCACTCTCAAGATTTTGTTTGTTTGTTTGTTTGTAAGCAACATAGAACTTCTGATTCTAGTTTCAGAATTTTTTTTTTTTAATAAATAAATAAATATATATAGATATATATGGAATCTGCTAGATGATTACAATTTTCCAGTCACCTTAATGGACAAAATGGATATTCAAAATTATCTTTGAAAATCTGAATTTTTGTGGACTCCTATAATATGTTAATTTTATCAGTGTTGGGCCCAGTGGAGTGTGTGATGAATCACTACAAAGCCCAAGGAAATAATTCAGCAGGATAACATGGAAAGAATGAGCAATATGAATTTGAGAAGAGATATTAGGTTGAGGGAACCCATGGTGCAGTAAGCCTGATGGGAACTGTGTAAAGACCGAAAGCTGCAATGATTAACTCCCCATGACATTCAGGTATCACAGAGGGTAGAATTGATCTTATTAGCTGAGGAATGGGTCAAGTAGCATGTTGTAAATTATCCTTTTGCCCTCTCAAAAATCTTCTCTGTGCTTCTTACTGTGCTAAAGATATCCTAGATTGCAGAGAAACAAATGCTAGAAGCCTTGCAGGAATTAAGGTGCAAGAGAGTTACAGTGGCATCTTATTTCTAATGCTGTATTTCTTAGCAGCACTGGCAGCATGATAGAGAAGATAGCATTTAATTTAGTGCTGCTTTCAAACTGTAGAGAAACTCTGGATTAATTTTATTTTGATCTAGTAAACAGAGACTTCTTCTAAACTCTAAAACCAGTTTGTGCTATAGTTTATTTCTCAAAACATTTTTTTTTAAATTACATACATTAAGTATCATAAGTGAGCTTAATAATATTACCTGTGCAATTTCTGATACAGAAAACAACATTATCCAGAAAGACCACTTGCAAGAACTGTTCCACAATGAGGCAGAAATAACAATACACTATTTATATACAGAATATATAAAGTATCAAGATTCTGCAGTAAAAAAAAGATTTTAGATTTAAGGTATAGATTTAAATAAAAAGGGAATTGCTAGAGCAATGGAAGATGAGAAGAAAATTCATCATAAGATGGAAAACAGGTTAATTTGGGTGCTATTCATTCTGGTTTGGTTTCATGAAACTGAGCATGTCTAGATGGTACAGCTTCAGTCTCTGAATCTCAGAAAGACTTGTTTATGACTGAAATTCAGCAAAGCTTGTGTGTGCATACTTAATTTCTTGAAGGTAATGATGTTTGGTAATGTTGTCACTTTGATTTAGGACAGACTGTGCTTCCTTCAAAATGCTAAATTCCAGTATCTTTGATATCACTTTAGTGGACACTAGTTTCTTCTGCTTCACCTCCACTGGTTTTAACATTTACATAGTCATGCAATGAGCTAGACCATGGAAGTATGTGGATAAATTTAACCAAGAAGAAAAGAAAATCAGAAACAGCTCTCTGTGCTGGTAGGAAAATCTGGGAGAAGGCAGGACTACCCTGTTCCCTGACAGGGTAACACTGAGCTTGTTCAACTTTATATTCTTGCATTTGAAAGTAAATTCTTTATCAAGAATTTGTTAATGTTAATAATTACTTATTTTAGCGAACTAAACTCAAAGTTACTGTTTACTCTTTTACTGTTTACAGAAGGAAGAATGGGAGGGAGGGAGGAAGGAAGTAAGGCAGGGACAGGAGAAAGTAAAAGGGAGGGAAAGAAGAAAGTTGGCTAGGAGAGGGACACATGTATCCAAAAAAAAAAAAAAAAATCCAGTGCCTAAGAAAAATTCTGCAACTGCATAGAACTGAAATAGCATAGAGTGAGACAACTTTGAACAACTGTAAAAATCCAGCTAGTTGAAAAAGGTAGGTGTTCAGAAAATGATCAGTCTGGCTTTAATATGCTTTTGATTACAGCTTTGTGATCTGAGCAATACCACCTGCAAGGAGGAACAAGATTCAGACTGGGCACTACTGTTATTAATAAAATGTGATATTTTTTCTTATTTGAGTGTTCATAGCAAAACATGTAGGCATTTAAATATGTAATTAAATGTTACCTGCCACCCCTGCTGGCTGCACTGTAAATAGTGTTTATTTCTCAACAAATTTTCTTTGAGTAAAGCTGTGCTGCAAGTCAGAAAACTATTCATAAAGCTCTGCAGTCAGAAGAAATATGCTGTGAGTTTTACAGTATTTAAAAGAGGTAGAAACTTTAACCACCTTATTAGTTGCCAAAAGTATACATTAACACTTTGGATTTAGAGGCAGGATCCTGAAGCACTTGCCAGAGAAGAAATACTATCTGAGCAACTCACACCAAAGTCCTCCATAGAATCTACAGAACTTTACTACACACAGGAGGGGTGTGTTTTATTGCCAATAAAAACATGATTTCATTAAGGAGCTTCATCATATGCAATATTACATAAACTATATTTTTTTCACTGCAAAATTTCCCGTTGAGGTCAATTGGGCAATTGTCCAATTCCCAGACTAGGGATTCTCTGTAATAAACAGAATAGGAAACTGCACAAAATAGTAGTATTTCAAACAAATTATGATTTTTAGCTAGTGTCTGGCATTGCCTTATGAAGGATCCTGTTTCCCTGCTGAAGTCCAAAGTCATGGTTCCATAGCCCCAGAAGGCCTCTGAGTGCTCTCAGGAGTGTCTCAGGGCTCTTCCACCCCAGAACAATGCTGAGGATTGCAAAAGTAGTTCCATGGTGATCAGATACGAAACATCTTTTCTGCTTTTACTCCCTGAAAAAAAAAAAGTAAGACACTATAGTTAGTTAATGCTACTAATGGCATTGCACTGTATTATTTTTATATGCACCCCATTATTCTTCCCATATGGTATATTTTATGCAACACCAGTAGGTATCTACCTAAATCCTGTTAATATCAGTGATTTAGGCCCTCTATTCTGTTCTGAAGAATTATAAGAAATTAAAATGCTGTGTACATATTCTAATACTAAAATGACATCTATGTAAGTGGCGTATTTATTGTGATGGAGTCAGTCTTGCCCAGATGAGTAGAAGCTAAGTTAATTTTCTATAGGGATGCTGTATTTTACTGAATTTTGTCACCCCTCTAAAGATTCCTCCCGACTCCTTTCTTCTCTGATTTTAGTAAAGATTTTTCTTTTTGTCATCTGCACTTTCAACTACTATTAGCTCTCTCTTTATTTCATAGTTTGGATAACAGCACTAAATGTCTTTCTAGGCTGCATTTTCATAATCTCCTGAGGTGTTCTCTCATCATGGCTGTACAGGAGGAGCGATAGCTCTGACGTCTGCAGACGCTCTCATTCTTGCGATGACCATAATGAAGAACAGAGATGAGTACAGCAAAAATGGATCTTCTAAATGGTTGCAAGGCATTAAGATGAGAAGTTTGACAGCAACAGATGAAGTTTACTTGATCTGAGTGCATTATCTGGAGACTGTACAAGCCAAAAATTTCGTAAATAATATGACATTTAATTACAAAAATTTATTAGCTAAGTCCATATTTAAATTATTTTTTTCTGAATTCTTTCAAAGTTACTGAGTTGACCCAGCTGTCTGTTTTCTGTGGAAAATATATGTTTCCAGCACTTATACCTAAACTGTCTTTATTTTGTTTTAAGAAGGTCCATTGAGGTTAAGAATATGCAGTGTCAATGTAATCTGATACTTGGGAACAAGAAGCAAACTAGGAAAGGGAAATAATGTAAACTAGATACAGTGGTGAATTATCTGCAAGACTGTAAACATGGTACCTTACCCAGAGGTCAGTCTTGTTTAGTCTTCAGCATTGACCTGTATGTGGAGAAAAAGTAAAACCTTAACAAATCTGTGAATGACACTAAACTGGAGGTGGAAAAAAGGAAGGGACTGTGTAAGACAATGCATTGTAGAGTCTCAGTGCAGAAGGACCCTGACAGGTTTAAGAACTGGGTCAACAGAAATCACATGGAGTTCAGTAACGGGAAGTGCAAATCTCTGTGCCCGGGTGGACTAACCCCATCCACCAGTACAAGCTGTGAAATGACTGAGTAGCAGCCATGCCTAAAAGGACAGGGAGTTACTGTTGTCACTAGGCTGAGCATCAGCCAGCTATCTGCTCTCAGTGCAAACAGTGCAAACTGCATTGTGGGATACATTAAGGTGACTGTCATCAGCAGACAAGAAGGTGGGAGCCCCTCATATTTACCACTGGTGAGGCAATACCAGGAATCCTGTGTAGTTTTAGGCCCCCCCTTAGTTCAATAAAAATATTGAGAAACTGGAAAGTCCAGTCAAGAACTACCAAGGTGGTGAGGGACTTGGAGATTGCCCATAAGGAAAGGTTGAGGAAGATGAGCTTGTTTAGTCTGGTGAAGAGGAGGCTCAGGGAAAATCTAATCATTGTCAGCATCTGTAAGGAGACTTACAGAAGCAGTAAAGCGAAACTACTTAGTAACAAGGTGGTGTAACAAGGAGCAACAATCACAGCTCCTGGTTTGCAACATTATGCCTGGACAGGAGGAAGATCTGTTTCCCTATTAGAGCAGTGCAGCCCTGGCACAGACTGCCCAGAGAGGCTCTCAGATCTTCATCCTTGGAGGCTTTCAGGACTCAGCTCAGTAAAGCCATGCAGCCATAATTTAGTGTCAGCAGCACTCTTACTTTGAGCAAGATGCTGGACAAGAGGACCCCAGAACTTCCTCCCAACCATTTAAGTGACTCTAAGACTTCCGTGTAGTTCTGATGCACTGGAAAAGTAGGAATGACTAAGAACTTAATTTTCAGAAGTTATCTAATAAGTTATCTAATTTCAGAACCTTTTAAAATTACACCAGTTATGAAAATGGGTACTGATTCCTATCCTCTTCCTCTTTTTCTACCTTCCTTCCCCCAGGACAGAACAACTGATAGATAAGACACATAACGAGTAGAGTTCAGTTTCCTGAACACTGATGTTCAGGACCACTTTTCTCAGATGTTCTGCTGCATCCAAGACACCCAGCTGGGACCAGTAGATGTGAAACAAGTTCTACAGAGTCCCAAACCCTACTGGGGAGGCAGCTTGAAACCTATATTTAGAAGACTACATCCCACCCTATTAGTCAAACAATTAATTGTAAATCCGAGAAATCACAGTGCCAGCATGGCTAGAATAACATTTCAGTCAAGCTTTTTTGTTTAAATGTGTCTGTTGTTACAAACATTTAGTGCTAGCAATAATTAGCTACTGCTGATTAAAACACAAAACTGTAATATCTCGTTTAAAACCATTTGCAGGGTTTAGGACACTTCCTTCAAGTATTTGTCATCAAACACATATTGAAAAAGATTTATGGATATCCTAGAGAGCACTACCACTATTTTCCTTTAACCCTGTAACCTGTGTATTCAGGACTGACACCAATGAATATAAATCATCCAAATCAATAATTGTAATACTACAAATCTGGGAAGAAGAGGAAGATACAGGATTATCTGGGCAGTGTTATAACTTGCTGTTGTGCATCTCACAGAATTTGAAGGAGAAATCAAACAGCCAAAGAAAAATAGAAGACAAGCATAGCTTTTAGTTTTCAAGATACTTTGTTGACAGTACGCTTCAGCAGTTTTGAGTGTTAAAAACACTGGATTTGCAACAGTTAAGATGTAAAGCAAATATTTATTATGAAACCCTCAAATTCACAATGAATTAGATAAATAGCTGATATTATGCCCACACTCCAGAGAGGAAACTGTTTCAAGAGCTGCCAAAGACACTGAGGAAATACAGGGATTTAGCTAAGATGTAAGGACTGCTGGAATTTTTCATCATTAATTCCATGTTTAAACACCTGTACTGTTTTTTCTTCCTTTGATTGTTTCTTTTTTATTTTTTATAAAATATGAATCATCCAGAGACGAACAAAGACATAAAAATTTAGTTCAATCACTGCTTGTTATATCCAGCAGGAAGCACAAATGATTATTGATACAATGGTACACATATGCACTACCTAGTTGTCACTTGTGCTTATTTTTCCTTGGTTTTGTTTTGTTTTGTTTTGTTTTTCCCAGGCTGTTCTGATTTGGTTCAATTAAAAAAAAAAATAAATGTCACTAAATTCAAGTCTTCAGTTTAACCAAGTCTTCACAGAGTAATTTACGGGACCAAAATAGTGCAAACATCAATCTCCCTCAATTTCATTGCCTGGATTCCAGAACGAGAGCCCACAAAATGCACAACTCTATGGATGACTCCCAAAGGCATTAAAAAGCTCAGGAAAGGTTAAGTTGACAGCATACAAAGAGAGATCTCCTCAGACGGGGATACCAAAATTAACTGCAGCTGAAAGAGCAACACAAACACTTGAACCTTCATACAATCACCAAACCAATGTTTGCTTTTTAAAACTTCCCTTCAGAACTCCAGCGGTGCAAAGCAGCTGCTAACTTTCAGTGACCTTTAGCGACAGCACTCCCATCTTTAGGGAATTGTGATTGATTTTCCAAGCTACCAGTGTAAAGACCTTTTGCCTAGGAGCATACAAGGATACCAAGGTTAGAGGATTTGAAGGCAGCAACTTTTACAGGGTTAGTCTTTAGCTATGTGGTGTTTATAGCTACCAATTAATGTCTGCCATTTTATGCCCTGGAGTCACCTGCAGTTTCAAAACAGATTAAGTAAAGTTGTCCTCTCAAGCTTGTGGGGTCAGTTCTCTAAAGTGAAATATCAGATTCAAAAGATTCTGGCAGGAGGTAATACATAAATCAAAGCTAATAATGAATTACCAGTGCATTTAGTGCTGGATCTGAAGTCTCTGCAAGATACAGCCAAAGTATGTGCTGTTCTCTTTGTTCTTAATACTGATGTTTTTGGGGAAAGTGGGCTTATGCCAAGGAGGAAAAGAAGTGGAATTGGATTATGGATGGGCTTTCAGAGGGGGCCCAGATGTATTTCCATTTTTAAGAATAATTTAGGGTCCCATTTCTCATTTTTTCTCAGGGTCCTGCGCTGTCTGAAGTAATTCTTGCTCTTAGGTAGAGAGTTTAAACATACCATGTAACTCTCCACTACCATTTTTCCCACATATCTTTGAAATTCTGAGCCTGTTCTACTATGAAGCTAGTCATTCAGCCAGACAAGAAGAAGATAGCAGAAAAAAAAATCTTATATTGCAATGTACAAATGAATGCAAAGGAAGTGCTGCTCATACACAATATGAAACAACCAAGAACACACAGAAGCACTTTATCCCAGTAACATTCCTGTCTTGAAGCATAACCCTTTGCATTTGATATAAAGCCAAGAATGTGATTATTGTAATATACTTTGGAAATTTAGCCCCATCTTCCCTTCACGTACTTTCCATCCTGTACTGTGTACCAGGCTATCCGAAAGGGTGCATTGCCTCACAGATGATAGCAAACACTGAGATATTTGTATATAATTTCAGGTGCTGAAGTAAAGTTAGGACTAAATATCTTGAGGGTCTCTCTGTTGTCAGCAGAAAGAAATGCTATTGAAAGAGAAATGGAAAGCAATTTATTGTACTCATCCTACCATATGATATACACCACTATACATGCAGCAGTTATGTGACTGAATATAAATGAGTAAATTAATTTACGTGTGAAATGCGGCTTCTGAAATTTTGTGAAGAAGCTCTAACTTAATGCCTTTAGTAGTCTTCTGAAGATGTTGCACTGGGTAAGATGTTTATCCAAAGTGATCCACTGCCCTGTAGAAGCTTTTGAATTCAAAAGTGTTAAAGTGGCACACAAATCCATGTAGATATATTTTTAAAAATTAGTGTGCCAGCTGGAAGAAAGATGTAAATGGAGAGGCTGAGAACTGCTAATTATTTGAACCACTCTAAATAGTGGGAAGTGCTGGGCTGCGAATTTAACGGCTTTGCATTGGGCTAATCTCTGCTGGCAGCAGAGTCAATAAAAGCTCTACAGGGAGGCTGAACACAGTGTGATTTTCCTAGCCAGATAAATCTTCTCCATCCCCACTATCCTTATTATCCTCCTGACAATGCATCTAACAATTGGAATAAATGTGTAATCGAGATCTGTGCTGCAGAGTGAATTTGCTCTGAAAACATTATGCAGGAAACAGCCACAAGTGAAGGTTCAAGTTTTGTATGAGTTGCATGCAGATCTCATTGCTCTAAGGGAAGGGAGCCTCATCTAGAAAAGAGGAATGTGCATCAGTCAGTAAACTGATTGACTTCCAAATGCATTTCTGATTCCGATTCAGTAGCTGTAAGGTTTTCCTGAAGAAAACAAGAAATCCAATTGCTAACAGCTCTGGGATTATCTCAGGTGTTTATTGCCTGTGTTCATCCTGATTGAAAACAAGAACAACAAAACCTGATCACAGGTATCACTTTGTATGGGAAGTGGAAATGAAACAGCAGAAACAAGAGGTAAGATAAACTGAAGGAAAAACAGTAATTTCCTCATAATCTTTCTATGTAGGCTGCCAAATCTTGCCCCAAAGGCACTGGCTAAAATGATGAGTATAAGAATATAAACCAAATAAGGCCTTCCTGAATCACTCAGTCTAGTTTCTTGATGTTATATTCAGCCATGTTATAAATTTCTTCTCATTACCTTTAACAAACTCTACCTTAAACAGAGCTGGGTTTCTCTCCCCTGTTGGAGGAGCTTTGGAAACCTCTACTAAAGCTTCAATCTTCAGATGTTTAGAAAATTTATTGTAAATTCTGACCTACTTTTATTAATAACTGATTTATACCAATTTGTTTTCCTGCCAGAAAAGTCTTAGTGCTCAAATAATGAACCCACTTTGGAGAAATATCACGCCATGTTTTTACAATGAACCAACATCAGTCCCATTTGTTAACAACCTACCTTTAAACCATTATTCTGACTTAAAGTTTTTCACAAACAATGATTGCTTTTCTATACACTACACAGACCGGTAAAACAACTGTAGACAGATTCATTATATCCTCCTTCAAAGTTCCAACCCTTTAAAAAAGAGTCTTTTCTGGGTATCTTCTGCATATATTTCTGTTGTTAATCTCATTTCCAAGTAAGGCAACTGTCAGTTTTCTTACTGAATCTAATACTTTAGGTATGATGATCTGTATTCAGGAAGGAGGGGGGTTATGAAGAAATCTTCAGTGGCTCTACCAGTCATCAGTAATAGAGAAGACATGTTTATTATGCTATTCCTTTACCTATCCACAATGTTCAGCATGGCTGAGACAGGTTATAGTGAGAGAAAATGGCCTGCCCTTGAGGTGAGCCTGCTCCTCATGGATATCCAAAGTCATAAGAGATTGTTCTTTTCAGAAACTCGAAAAAACCTTTTGGTGATTAGTGACAAAATAATGTACCAGACTGATCAAATAAATTAGATGCTAGAAATATGCAGATAATTCACACTGCCCATCCTTACCAAGTATAGCCAAATGTTTATGGCCCCGTACTTGGATAAGTCTAATTTATTAAGACATCTGCACCAAAAATCCCGTAATACGAATGGAGGAAGTTGACCAAGCAGACAACTGCTCTTTAACTCCCCATCATTTTATCATTGCATCTATAGTGTTGCCCATCTAGAGTTCATCAGAAAACTTTGTCTCACTCGGGTAAGCAGTGAGTTTACTTTCATTATTTATTCCCATGTTACTTACTTGCTAGACAATAGCAAAAGATGAGCATGAACTTTCAGCATGTAGGATCTTCTATGTAGTACAAAACCAGATACTGTGTCTTAGCCATGCATGCTAACACAGCTACATCTGTCTGGCTCTGTAGCCTGCATTCTGGTTTCCAACTAAATTTCGAAACACTTTCAAGCTCTCTGCATATTTCCAAGACATTTCATGGCCTCAGCTCACAAAGTGTACATAATGAACAAACAAAAATCTATGTATAAGCTTTGTGATAAAAGTCAGAATAAATCATTTGTTGATAATTGTATCCAATGGGTACAATGGGACTCTATAATCAGGTTAAAGCTCAGACATGGCAGAGACTGAGCTGTTTTGGAATCTGTCCTGAGACTTGAAATTCTTTTGAGTTTGTCCTTACATACATTAATAAGTGGAAATCTGCACAATAAAAATGCAGTCAAAAATATTAATTACTCAGAAAGCAATACAAAACAAGCTACGTCTTTGAATAAAATTCTTTCAATCATACCTAGGTGCAGTTCTGGTTCCTACAGCCCAAAACGGATGCTACAGAAATATTAACATTTCAGAGGACAATCTGGATCATGAGCAATGTGTTACTCTAGAGGTAAACCAAAGCTGCCGGCTGGCTGAACAGTTTTCTGTCCAGAAAACCTATGTCTAAGTGTACCATTGATCCTGGGCAGCACAGCAGCACCTTTGACCACTGAAAATCCCCTCAGGAGAGGTCTGCCTTGGAAGGCCACTTATCAATCAGGTTGCTGCTGAGGAAAAAAAAAAAAAAAAAAAAACTCAGGCTTTGTGGGTTTGAATCCCTAGTTCTTGATTCCCTTCCCATCCCAGAATGTGCCCTAAGTTCACAAGGAAGCCACAGCCCTAGCAGAACTGGGGTTATCCCACAGGAAGGCAAGTCAGATTCCTGCTGACAGGACAGAAGATGCCCAGGTAGCCTGACTGCTGCTTGTGCACCAGCCTTTCCATTCCCCCCTGACAGAGAAGACTTCTGGGCACAGTCAGGACAACTGTCTGTGTTTAACAGTAGCTATGAAGAATATCTCTCTGCCCTCTCTCTCTTTTCTTTGAAGGCCAGTGCAGTGCTATGACTGATGTCCCATTGCCACCTCCCGCTCTGACGAGGGGAACAAGTGACTCAGATTTGTAAGTCATCTCTCACTCCCATGTGTTGGGGAGGTGTGAGGAGACCACTTCGGCAGAGGTTTGAGAGTAGCAGTGTACAGAAGAGCATGTCAGCCTCAAAACACCTCTCCAAACACATAGTTCTCTGCTGTTCATTCAAGTATCAAGGGGTGCCCTTGTTACTGTCCTAGCTCTCTGGGAAGACAGCCAGTTGTTTCATCAGTACTACAGAGGGAAATTTTTTTTTGGTAAAGTGGCAGGGTCTATTCTTCTGTCTCTATATTTTGTAAATATGACAAGTAATGGGAAAAAAGTGCAAGCAGAGATAAGTGCGTGTGAAGGAGTAAGCCATGCTGGTCAGTGGTGTCAGAGGTCCTTTTCCTTTCAGGAAAGAGGAATTCTTGTCTTGAATGATTTATGAACTAGATTCCTCCACCACAAATATTGGCCAGCCATACTCCACTCACCTGGTTTTGACTCCTTCAGCTGGGTTAATTACTATGTAGGCAACAAGAGTAAAGAATCAAATTTGGCCTGTACATTCCCCCTCCCAGCCTCCTGGCCCCCACTCTTTTTCCAGGGCTTATATAGGAAGATCCTACCAATAGCGCAGGTCTGCATCGAAGGTCACAATATTTCAGTGCACCAGCTGTAATGTTGCACATTTGGTGAAATCACAGTACAATTAATTGCTACATTAAAAGAGAATTTGCATAGGGGTACTTATGACATGCCCATTAAAATCACATTAGTTCATCATGATTAACACTCTTTTACTGAGCACAGAACATTAATCTGTGGATGCTTTGTTATACCTTAGCCCAGAAAAGCAACTTGTAGAAGTACGTAGGGGATATGCATTGTTTCTATTGTAAGATTCAACATCTGTTTCAAAATAGAGCAGGTGGAAAGTGAACCATGTCAAGGCTCTGTGTAAAGACCACAAGAAATTCATCATTCACAAGAATGGCCAAGTGACTCAAAACCACACCTACTTTCTCTGTGACCAAAAGAGTAAAAGCCAGGACCATTTCCAAATATACTTGCATGAGATTTGGTGGTGGTGGTGTGTTTTTTGTTGTTTGTTTGGTTTTGTTTTCTTAAAAAAACCCAGTGATGCTGATTATTTTGCATTTGCTGAAAATCTCACTCTTCAGGACAATGACATCAGAGATCAACTGACATTGAACACACAAATCCTTCACTTCTTTGGCCAGTATTTAGATGTGATCCATTGGTGTGATAGTTTTGACTAAGCTTTGTAGACTGCAACTCTTAAAAGTGAGGGGAAATGCAAAAAAGTATAAGTTCTCTGCTGATTTTGGTTCCCACAGATCACAACTGGCCTCAGCCTCTGGGGAGGGGAAGGGTCTTTTGGGATTGCGTAGGACTTGTTATGGGTTGTTCTGAGGGGGATGGAGAAAGGGAGGATCAAGGTAGTTTGGGGAGGAGCAAGTGGGTAAACAGCAGGATAAGGGGACAAAAGGGGACAGCTGTGTGCAGGATGGGACTGGTCAGTGCACCTGCCTGGCCTTGCCCTGTGTGTGACCAGCACAGTCTGTCCTGGCCTCTCACTAAACCCCATTTCTACACATGTGAGGGGCTCTTTCCTGTGTGCAGGGATGTGTGTGTGGGGGGTCTCAGTGAGAGCCCTTGGGATGGGACCAGGAGCTGGACACCCATGTGTTCATGGTGCCAGTGAATGGAGAGACTGAATTGGCTGCTGGAGGGACCAGAGGGTCCAGATCTGAGAGACTATGGGGTCTGGGGGTCAACTGAGACCACCTTGCATGTGTGTGTGTGTGTGTGTGTGTTTGTGTGTGCATGTGTTTGCATAACAGAGACATCTGTACCAGCAGCTGGATCAGGGCTGCAGTC
>NW_020799091.1:14332702-14376801 GCF_003259725.1 Athene cunicularia | reverse complement strand
AGGGAAGGGAAGGGAAGGGAAGGGAAGGGAAGGGAAGGGAAGGGAAGGGAAGGGAAGGGAAGGGAAGGGAAGGGAAGGGAAGGGAAGGGAAGGGAAGGGAAGGGAAGGGAAGGGAAGGGAAGGGAAGGGAAGGGAAGGGAAGGGAAGGGAAGGGAAGGGAAGGGAAGGGAAGGGAAGGGAAGGGAAGGGAAGGGAAGGGAAGGGAAGGGAAGGGAAGGGAAGGGAAGGGAAGGGAAGGGAAGGGAAGGGAAGGGAAGGGAAGGGAAGGGAAGGGAAGGGAAGGGAAGGGAAGGGAAGGGAAGGGAAGGGAAGGGAAGGGAAGGGAAGGGAAGGGAAGGGAAGGGAAGGGAAGGGAAGGGAAGGGAAGGGAAGGGAAGGGAAGGGAAGGGAAGGGAAGGGAAGGGAAGGGAAGGGAAGGGAAGGGAAGGGAAGGGAAGGGAAGGGAAGGGAAGGGAAGGGAAGGGAAGGGAAGGGAAGGGAAGGGAAGGGAAGGGAAGGGAAGGGAAGGGAAGGGAAGGGAAGGGAAGGGAAGGGAAGGGAAGGGAAGGGAAGGGAAGGGAAGGGAAGGGAAGGGAAGGGAAGGGAAGGGTATTAATAATTATTGGTGCAAGAAGAGTTTTCCCCAGTACAAGAGAGAAATGAATATACTGGGGTGAGTCCATCAAAGGGCCAAAAAGCTGGTCTATGTCTTGAAGGAGAAGCTGAGTGAGCTGGGACTGTTTAGTCTGGAGAAGAGAATGGAGAGCAGGAGGTATTATTGCTGTCTATGGTTATCTGATGTGAGGTTACAGAGAAGATGGAGCCAAACTATTCTCTGACCGGCATGGTATTTCATGCTCCAGATAAACATTAGCTGCTTAAGCCTGAGCCAGAACTGACCCAAAAAAAGCACAAAAATCTCTACTAGCCATCCCAGTAACCCATCATCCTCTGAAAAAAAAAAAAAAAAAGTTTCTTTGATGCCATTCTGCTGTCCAAGTAGCTTTGAAGAAAGATAATGTTGTCTCAGTGTTTTTCATTTTTTTACCTACTTGGTGAAAAACTGTTCAAGGCTACTGGTGGGTAAGTGGTATTTCCTAGCTGAGCTATATTGTTTTCTCTCCAGACCTAAAGATAAAAATACTCACTATGAGGCTGAAATAAGGAGTAGAGACCTCAACAGCTCATCATGGAACTGAATATATTTTGATTAATATGTCCACATGTTAACAATGACAGCATTAGAGACAAAATATTCAAAGATGCTCCAGAAGCCCATTGCAAAATTCACACAGCAGCAATAGAATAAAAAGCAAGTTTAAACTTCTCCCTGATCATACTTTGAGATATACTGCTGGGGAAATCATGCTCAATTTATTCATGGCAGGTATAAATAATTTGCACTGGCTCTTTGTATGGAATTATTTCACCTTCTCTCATCTTCAGTAGAGAAACAAGCATCATGTTGGCTTGTAACTGTCACACAGTTGAAGAAACAGTGAAGACAACCACTTCCAAATGACCCATAACTTAAAATCTTCTTGGAAAAAACCTGACTGACTTAAGGAAATGCCTTAATAAAACTATCTTTATGTTCATACAGCTTATGAATGCAAGGTCAAATCTGTATTCCTGAAATAAAAAATTCCCAATTTCTTGAGAAAAAACCCACTATATTTAAGGTTATGAACTTGGGCAAATGATTATCATATACTTTTTATTTTTCTCAAAAAGCTGTCTTTTAATGTGGAATTTCCTGTATTTATCTCTGACAAGAGCATTAAATGGTAGAACAAAACCTTTGTGGTTTGCTGTCGCTCTGTGTTTTGTGGAATATTAACATTTTCCATTCATATAGGCCATTTTTATATAGATCAAACTTTCTATGCCTGATGCTTCATTTGTTTCATTATAAAGTTTAAAAGCTGTAGACCAGTGAAATTCCCCTCCATGACAATACCCTTTTAAGTCAGCAGTAAATTCCAAAGCCCATCAGGGAAATATTGTCTCTTTTGTATGTTTCCACTGACATTTGGTAGACATAATTTGCATATACATTATAAATGTAATAATATTGGTATATATACATAATTTGTATATAGAATGTAACAATATATCGGTGTATATATAATATGGCAAGATACTTTACTGTCTTGGTTTTCTTGGTTAATTATTCTAGTATACAACAAATGAGGTTGGTTTTGTTATCTATGTCCTTGTGAATTTGCTAATCCTTGGCTGCACTGTTCCAGATAAAATTTTCTCATTCTCCTCCTTTGGATCATTGTGTAGTTTATGTGAGCTCTTTAAAAGCAGTTTCAGAATTTCAGTGCAAATTCTGAAACCTGTTTTATTTATTTGCCACAATAAAATCAAAACTGCAAAAATCTACATGAGTCACTTCTCATTTTATAAATGGCATCTTTTATTAATATTTCTGAAGGTATTTTGAACATTTTTCTCTATGTATTCATAGAAAACTAGCAGATTTTTCTTCCAAGTAATACCAAGCATGTGTTACTGTACAGCTATATAGTCAAGCAACGTTCATCCTTTATTTAATCTTATCTCGCAGCACATTCGTAGATGATTTGGGTGAACTGTATGTGCTTTTTTGGGAAGCTCAAGTGTAGAAAGTAAAAGGACAGTTGTTCAGGACAGATTTTTAAGGAGAAGCTGAGGGCTTTTTTGACTGAAAACAATTTATTTTGTACTTGCAGCTACTAAAAGGCAGCAATGACGTGCCCTTGGGAGGGAAAACCTTCACTTCTTGGGGTTGGCACACATCACTGGGTGAGGAAATGGTGCAAAACATACGGTGCAGGTACAGATCAGCTCAGTCTGGAGAGTGCTGGAAACTGCAGTTACTGTCCAGAGGTCTGCACGGGTGCTTCAGCATCCATCATTACCATCCTTTCCGCCACTGTCGTTATTCCATACTGGCCAGTAGGAAAGTCCAGAACAGCTCAAGGGAAGCCAAGATCACAGGGAGTTTCTGAATCACCTGCAAAGAGATGGGAAAGTGTAGAGTGTCTTCAGTTTTTTTACTCATAGGTGTAGGTCTAGCTCTGATACTTCCTATGCTGCTTGCATCCTCAATTATGAGGCAAAACAGTGACAATGATTACAACAATGACAGCTATCCAGTGAAATTATCATTTATTCCAAAGGCACAGTTGATATTTAAGTGCCAAACTTCTGAAATTCATACAAAAACATATGTCCAAATCTGGTTTGTGTGACTGAAAATATACTCACAGAAAAGGTATTATCTTAAATTATTGTGGCTCTATAATACTTGCTGCTGGATTTTGTTTTAAACCAGCGTATAGTTACTGCAACGGGCTTGTCACATTATTCTCTGTCCCCTATGGGATGTGCATCAGACAAACAGTGCTCTCTCAGAGAGAGAATTGTCTCACCAACATCTACAAATAACAGAATGATCATATTTTACAAATAACCACAGTGAAAGAAAAGCATTTGATGATTCATTATATTAGCATCCCTGTTAGAAACACGCCTCAGTTCTTAAAAAATTCCCCAGTGTATGCATGATTACAAAATATGACATTGTATTCGTCTATTCACCACAACATAGCGTGTTGCCTGACAGCTAATGTGCTTTGCTGCACTGTTATTAGCTGTCTTGCTGCAATGCAGTATGTTACACAGAGTTACTCCAGTGTACGCGACTCTGCCCTGCTCAGCTTCTGAATTGACTGAGTAAATGCTGATTATCTTGAAATGGTAATGACATGATTTTCCAGCACGAGCCACAACAGTGATCATATAGTTAACAAAAGCTGTGACTAGCAGCCAAATTGCATACCAAGCACAATTATTTGATCCATTAATTGGAGTATAGCGTTTCCTCTTGAGATAACAATGATTAAAATCTATGCTGATTGATAGATAACTTGAGGGTAGGATTGAAAACAGAGATTTTTAAGTGCACATGCAAGTCACACCTTTGAAGAGAACTTGCTGATAAGCCTGACAGTTTATTGCCGCTGTAATAAGGAGAAATGAAAGCAGTGCCAATGTAAAACAGCAACATCCAACAGACTGAAAACAAACACTGCATTTACCAGGCAGCTCCTGTAAGATTTGTGCTGCTGTCCACCTGCAGATGGTCTGAGCACCTTTTATGTAAAATCAGCAGGCATAATGAGGCATTATTAGACACTTGGCAGGAGTCTCTGTCCTTGTTTTTCAGAGTAAAAGCTCCACTTGCTGAGCTGATGAAGCATTAGAGTACACTGGCCCAGATCTTCAGAGGTGCTGAGATAACTAACAGATATTGATTTCAATGAGCACTATGCATCTGGACACCAAGATACTAAATCACTGTCACTATATATTCTCTCTGACTGTGTCGTATACCACCATCTAATGAATCTGATTGTGCCCATCACTGTAACGTCAGTACGATGAGCTAAGATTTTGTGACTACATGAGCCTCCTCCCTGTCAGCCACTGATGCGAAGCAGCCCCTGCCTCTCCATAAAAGATGAGCAAAATCCAAGAATATCGCAATTTCCATTTGCTCAGTTTGCCCTGCACTTAACCAGCTGTTAGTCGGGCTGTGCCAGTGCAAGCTTGGTAGCTGATGTCTCCCCTGAGGTGGCAGCGGGCAGTGTGCGCTGCCCGGGCTGTGCGGTGCATGTCACCAAAGCGTGGGGCTGGTGGCAGCGCAGCAGGGGCAGGCCAGGGGCCACAAAAGGGAGCCTCCTAATCTGAAATACTGAGATCATCATGGAAACTCCCCAACTAACAAAGCTGCAGAAATAACAAATCACCGAACCATTGCCAAACTGCACACGCATGCATTAAAAAAATGCAGACCTGCACATGCACCTGCTCAAGTTGCAACAGTCAGCAGTACTCAGCACAGTTAGTCCCCATTACTCTACTGCAGGATGAGGATTGGGAGTTTAACCTTGTGCCACTTTCTCTAATCCATTTTAATTAATCAAAAATCTGGCAGACATGAGCAGTCATCATGAGGAAATAAACTGATGAAACTTAGTTCACATTCCCCTTAGGAAAAAAAAAAAAAATGCCCCAAACCTGAAACTGATGTATTCTATCATATTTTTTGTGTGTGACATTTTGGACCCAAACCCTTATCCTTTAACACAGTTCTTTGTGAATGCAAATACCCAAGGTCTTTACTTCAGGTGGTGTAGTCTGTATGTTGTTCTTAAACTTGAGTAGCTGATGCCTGGAGAAGAGGCAGACACCACGCTGCCAGAGCAGAGAAAACTTTGGTGATCCTCTCCCATGAGTTGTGCAGATCCTGGGAAGTCAGGGCAAGGACTGTGAACAGGACTGTGCTCTGCAGCAAAAACTTCATTCTTAAAGATGTTGCATCAAAAACCTGCAGGGTGGTAGTAAATTACTCTAACTTCTAAATGTTGAAGTTCATCATATAAAGTGCGATGAATACATGAAGATACTCAGCTCCTGAGCACTCCCTTGCCTACGCATAAAACTGAGCACTGCAATGATACGGTAAGGTCACCAACTATAATACATAGAAGACCTGCACCCCCACACCTTTTCTATCTCTTTGCTTGTCCAAGCAGCATGTAGCATCTTCCTCAGGCAGGAAAGACAGCCCCATTTTTTTGGTGCTGCCTGAAAAGTTGGAGTGCCTTTCCCATGTGTGATATTGTAAGCTGAATATATTGCTTACTTGACCCTTGCAGCATTTGCCTTCAGGAGGATCTATCAATCAGCCCCTTCGGCTTGCTTTAGTTCATAGTTTAGATTGAAGAACAAAATTTTCAAGACATAGGACTGGATTTCTTCAGGCTCTGTAATTAAATAAGGCAAACCACAACAGAATAATCAAACAGCATGTCTAAGCATATTGTTACAAGTTTGAAAAATAGTGGCCGGGAAAGATATGGAGCAGCAACTGTGAATATGGAATGTCAAGGAGATGCTGTAGTGTCAGAATTTTTTTTTTTTTTTTGTGGGGGGGGCAGAAATTGTCATTGTGTTCTACGGGAAACCTGAGGAATGCAAAGATAGGGCAATACACCCACAGCATTGTGAGTCCCGGAGAAACAGGAAACCATCTGACCTTTATTTTTAACACTTATTCACACATTACTAAATGTCCACTGCCAGCTAGACACAAATTACTAAATTAAACCAGAATCCATGGGCCAAATCTCACATGTAACTTTTTGCTAGCTTTTTCTGCAATCTGACCTTGCTGGAAAAGAGATGCGGCGAGTCATTGAACAGGCAGCAAACAATGCATAAAATATGCATATAAAATTACCCTCTAGAACTCCTGTTTGGTGCTTGACAAAGGTTTCTTACAGAGGTGTATCCCAGCTGTCCACTGGTTCCTGCTCTATTTGTTTTCTCTCTCTGTGAAGATTGTTGGTATCCTCTCCACAGTGACTCTGTTGCTGAAGTAATCCATCACAGCTATGCATCTCGCATGTCATTTATGTTGTTGCCATTCAGGCTGCAAGACAGGGGTAGAAATATGAAAGATAAAATGACCCTCTTCTCTCAAGGAAAAAAGAAACTGAAAATTGGTCATTGTGTAAGTCTGATGTTTTCAGTCCCAGGAATCATTCCATATTGTCTGGTGCAGAGGAAGTTGTCACATCTGTACAGCTAGGGTACAGGATAGAAAGAGTCTTTGATAAATATCAAAGCTGCATAAAGTGCTTGACCCAACAGTCACCCTCTAGAATTTCAGCTTTGTTTTCCAGTAATTACTGCCGTTCTCAAGACAATTATTTGCACTGACTCATGAAACAAAAGCAGAACACAGATAAGGAAATTACCATGACTTGGGTTTTCTATTTGTATGCAAAATACTAGAATCAAATAGCTATAAGCTTTCTCATGATTCAGTGTGAGGAGGGCTAGTGCAGTGTCCTGCAGATGCACCTCCTCTACATGGGATTCCATGTAGACTTTACCGAGTATGGCTCTGTGCTCCTGCTCCTGGAAACCAGGTCATTTCCTTACTCACCTAAACTGCCTGGCCTCACAGCTCAGCTCAGATCATAGATCAGTTTGAGTCCTCTGAATACCAGATTTCTGCTCTCAGTAAAAAAAGAATTAAGGACAACTTCCTTAATTTAAAATTTGCTTTTATGTGAGGGGAGCAGAGTACTACATTGTTATTGGTGTTTACAGGCAGGTGAAGCCACATGTGGTGCTAGGGGCTTGCTAAATCCTGCAGCTCAACCGAAGCAAGTCTTTGACACATCTCCACACCCTCAGGTCCAGCCAGCAGTGGGGCTGAATCAGCGTTCCCTGAAGGCATACGTGCACAGAGCACACATATACACCATATATATATACATATATACCTAGCTGGCCACACAGATCAGCACAGACTTTCTGCACTCCAAACGACACAGACAGCACCAAGAGCCTCATCCTGTCCTCCTGTCTGGCAGTTCAGGTTGCAGATCCCTTACTTGGAAATATAGTCATGCAAGGTGGATCCCTCAAGCAGCTGGGCTCAAGCGCTCAGTTTGCCCAGTAGCTGCCCTGGAATCCCAGTCTTCCCAGCTGCTGGCACCTGGACATATGAGCCCTCAAGACTGCAGCCCTGATCCAGCTGCTGGTACAGATGTCTCTGTTATGCAAACACATGCACACACAAACACACACACACACACACACACATGCAAGGTGGTCTCAGTTGACCCCCAGACCCCATAGTCTCTCAGATCTGGACCCTCTGGTCCCTCCAGCAGCCAATTCAGTCTCTCCATTCACTGGCACCATGAACACATGGGTGTCCAGCTCCTGGTCCCATCCCAAGGGCTCTCACTGAGACCCCCCACACACACATCCCTGCACACAGGAAAGAGCCCCTCACATGTGTAGAAATGGGGTTTAGTGAGAGGCCAGGACAGACTGTGCTGGTCACACACAGGGCAAGGCCAGGCAGGTGCACTGACCAGTCCCATCCTGCACACAGCTGTCCCCTTTTGTCCCCTTATCCTGCTGTTTACCCACTTGCTCCTCCCCAAACTACCTTGATCCTCCCTTTCTCCATCCCCCTCAGAACAACCCATAACAAGTCCTACGCAATCCCAAAAGACCCTTCCCCTGCCCTCCATAGCGATCCCCACACTCGTGGCAGTGACCCCACCTCAGTCTGTGGGGTCATGGGGACCATCTCCCACTGGCTCATGGTGACTGAGGCTCCTCGGGGCAGTCCAGGGGGCCAAGCTGGGGCTTGTGTCTGTGACAGTCACTGGGGGCTTTCCTGTCCTTGTTTCTCGGGGTCCTTCACAGTGGGCAATGAGCCTCTGGGGGGGGTGGTTGCTCTCCTTCGATGCCCCAGGAGCAGCTGGTTGGGGTGTAACTGGGGTCCTCCCAATGATCCTGGGGGCTCCTCTGTGCATGGGGACCAGGTTCTTACCACACAACCTAACATAAAAACTATTAAATTATTTGCCTAAGGCTACATATTTACAGTGGATCAATTCTTCACTGGAAGCTTTCTGGTGTTTTAAGTGTTTTTGAAAATTTACCCTATTTTTCATTACTGAAATCCTGGTTTTAAAAAATCACTATTTGAAAATACTCTTCTCAAGAAAGTAACTTAGGTATTCATTTCCTAAAATGTGCTTTTGTGTTTAAGTAGGATTCTTTGTAAAAATGCTACCCCAGAGGAAGTGTACTTCCTGTGATATCGTGTTTCTACCTACGGGACTGATATGAAGTACCTAGATGACTGCAAATTTCATCTATGCATAAGCCTTCTAAAGAGCCAAACCAAATGTTTGGTACCAAGCTGGCAAAAATGAATCCGTTCTGTTGTAGCTAAACTCCTAAATAAACCATACTTTTATATTGTCTGAAGCTCATTTCAATATAAAGTAATTCTTTTTATTATAATAAAATAGAACAGGAAGCTGCTAGCAAAATCATAATTTAGCCTCAGAAAAACTTTATTACAATGATCCAGTGAAGAAAGCTTTTTATTTAAACTGAAATGCTGTACTCTAAAGCTTATATCATAGCACATAATGACACCAGAGTGAAATAAAACACATCTTAGCTTTGCAAAGCAGAATGATTACAATGTGTGAATTGGTCATATAAAACGTGATAGGCTCCCTATGGTCTTAAGTTGCTTTGCTGAAGAGATAGGCTATTCTTAGGAACTAAGATATGTTCTTTATAATGTAAAGAATAATTCTGAAAAGTTATTGATCCAAGACAAATCTAAGTCATAGATGAGAAGCCACACTTTGATAAGGCAGTATGACTCTAAAAACCACTTGGTCTTAGAAGCTTGTTTAGATAATGAAATGTTCATAGCACAGGTATAAAAAAGAAAATTACTATCACATACTTCACTTTTTTTTTTTTTTTTTTTTTTTTTTTTTTTTCCATAATTACACAAATTTAATTTGTTGTAATATAATATTTAGGTAGAAAACTGTTACAAGCTCCAAGAAGACCCTCAGTTTTTAAGTTCTATCTCCTCTATTCTGCTCTGTGTGTTGAATTTTTCCTGGCACTATCATAATTTTCTTTCACCCTTCTTACCATTTCTGAAATTAGTCCATGTAGTTTATGGGAAGACTATCCTCTTAATTTCTGTTATGCTAAAAATTTTACTATGGGCAGAGAGGAGAGAACACCACACATGTGAAGACAAGAATTTTATAATTAGTAGAGTTAATGTTGGCACAGGCTAAAAATCCCATTTATTATCTTAGTAAGAACACTCTGCACTAACAACCCAAATTAATACAGATAAAGATTCAATATCTGTAAAATATTATATATAGAGAAAACTTCTTAGTATCTCCTCCTTTTCTTTGGTGCTATGCTCCCCC
Source organism: Athene cunicularia (assembly GCF_003259725.1). Taxonomy (NCBI): domain Eukaryota; kingdom Metazoa; phylum Chordata; class Aves; order Strigiformes; family Strigidae; genus Athene; species Athene cunicularia. Next base: position 14,366,974 of record NW_020799091.1, on the reverse strand, counting down.
TGCCAGTACTATTCTGGGTGATGCTGACAGTCACTGTCTGGGGGATCAGCATCCTGGAGGCTCTGTTGAGAAGGGCTGGAGCAGAGGTATGTATCTTCCTCCTCTTCTCCAGCAGAGTCTGGATGGTTATCTTGATTGTCTTGAGGTCCACATGGGATTATTTTTATATATTTTTCTTATCATTTTCTTTTAATTAATTCCAAGTTATTCAGGTTTTTTCTGTTCTCTTTGTGACCTCAAAAACTAGTTTTTCCTGAAGATCTTTAGAGCAAGCCAGAAGTTTTTCCTCACTCCATGTTGTCCATATAATGAGTTGTCTAGATGCTACTTTTTTTAGGTAAACTATACATCTTCATATTTACATTTGTGAAAGAGAGCACAGACTGTGAGATGTATGCTTTCTTTCCAGCCTCAAATCACTGCGGAGTTAGATTTATGTTCAGATCTCCCCTTCTTTGACCTTTTCCCTATTCTTCTCCCACCTTCTTAATTTAATTAAGGAATAAATTAAATCATAATATCATAAAACTACCGGATGCATTAGCATTTAAGTAAATTATTAACATGTTGTTTGACACTCTTAATAAAACGCTTGGACAATGCAATGTTCCAGCACTAGGAATTTGCATTGCGCTGTACAATTTGTAATTGGCAAACATACTTCATAGAAGCAAGATATTGGGCTTAGGCCAGAAAAGGTGGCAGCCCTTACTTTTAAGACTATTTGAATTTTAATTTTATTTTTAAATTTAAAGTTGCAGTTGATTTAAAATCAATAAGGATAAATGTTCCTTATCTTTGTTGTTGAGGAATACATAAAAGATTCCTCCAGCACAGTGCTCTCATTGTTTAAAATACAAGTAGTTTTTAACCAGACTTTCCATTTGCATTCTAGTATTTATTTAAGCTCCTGTGCCTCCATGCTAGATCATTTTAACAGACCTATACAGGAATATGTATAGGAATAACCTGAAATCCATTATATATGGTCAGCAGGCTGCACAGTCTTGCCTAAACTGGAAGGTGTCTTATCAGGGTTTGTTTTACATAGTGTCTATATAGCGGAAACTTGATTCCTGTCTAACATTACATGGCTGTAAAGTACATAGCATCATCTGGTATAGGCTCATTTCATTAATTTTGCACATGCCAAAGAGGCTGCAGATATTTATGTTATGAAAGTATAGGGATGTTTAAAAATTATTTCGATTTGCCTTCACATCTTTTTGGTATTAAAGTCATGTGCCCTCATCACAAGTTCAATAAAGCCAGACTCAGAGGGAGCCATAAAACTTCCTGTAAATGATATGAAATACCTTTTGGTTCCACAAAATGTCATCTCTTAGTGCCCTGGTACTTAGGCTAGAAATGAAGAATGTGTATATCTTATAGAAAAGTGGGAATCACTCCTACAATTTCATGAAGTTTCTGGTTTCGGTTCCATAAAAATGGGAACCGCAGGACCTTTACATTACGATTTTTTTATACACTGGTTGTTATAGGGCTGGATTTCATCTATCTTGTATCTCAGACAGGAATATGAGGAGATAACAACACCACGGAGGGGGAAAACACCTGCCATCTTTCTTGTTACTTATTATTTTACAGTGAGATGAAGATTTGTCACTACAGTTATGTAGTGACCACAACCTTTCTATATGACACATGCTACAAATACAGAACCAACCATCTCTAACAATTACCTACCCAATATATCTATACTAATAACAAAGAGGTGCAGACCTAAGATATGCTCTGCAACTATCCAGGGTTTGGTCACAAGCACATTCCCTGGAGTAGTTTTGCCTCAGACCTGATAGTCCTCTCCCTGACCATGTTCAGGCACAGTTTGGAGAGGGCAAGTGCTAGGAAGTGTTTCACAATGAATGGACGGGTTGGTGGGTGGATGGATGGATGGATGGATGGATGGATGGATGGATGGATGGATGGATGGATGGATGGATGGGACCACCCTATACTGACAGAGGAGAGAGTTTAGCCATGCAGAGATGAACCATGCCATGTCCCTTGTCCTCTGGCCAAAGAACAGTCCCTGGCTCATTTCACTCAGTATCACCGAGACAGGCAGAGTTGGATCCCTCTTTTATCTGAATAAATAGCAGTCCCTAACCACTTAACATAGTTGAAAACCTTGTTTCATCATTCTGATCCACAGAAGAATAAATGTATTGCTATTAAGTACAGTCAGGTCAGACTCACACACATACCTGCCTTTTCATGCTCCTCTTCTGTCTCTCACACACCTCCAGAATAGCAATATTACTTCTGCTTTCCTCTCACCATCTTTCATGCAAGACGTGGCTGCATATGGGTTCCCAAGCAGAAGCACTGCAGGAGCATGTTGCAACTGGTACTGTGCAAAAGCTGTCCTGGGCAGCAGCCTGCCTCTGTCAGCCCTGTCCAGAGATGTGGTCTGGCTTCAACTTCCCAGAAAGCTGGCAAGTTGGGGAAATGCTCACCTTGCCCACTTTCCTCCAATGAGGAATGACTGAGATTGTGCAGGGACAAAATCCTAAATTACTTTCCCTTGTTTATTGAGAAAATGTGTACATTCAGAAAGATTCCTATAAAGATTTACATAACATATGCATCTGTGTGTTGAGTGATGTGTGTAATATCAGATTTGTTACAGTGTAATTCAGTAGAAAACCATTCTCTGTATGTGACCCTCCCCATTTGTTTTTGTCAAGACCAATTCCCAGTCAGAGTCTACCAACAGGTTACATCTGTCTATGTATGTGCTTTCAGTCACTTTCATGCCTATGGTGTCTCATAATCATTGAAAGGCTGTATCCTGACAGCATTCTCTAAAACAGAGAGACATTGCTATCCGTATTTTATGAATGAGGAAATTAGTGCAGTAGCTGACGTAGGCCACTTAGGATGTCCATGATGAAGCTGTAAAATGATCCAGGTTCTCTGATTCCCCGCTGGAGTCCCAGGCGCTGGGAACACACTGGGACTCCACCAGCACTGTGTTGTTCACCCTGAGAATACAGGGAACAGTCCGGAGTGAAAAATATTGCTATCAACATCTTGATTTACATCAGAGCAATAAGAAAAGCAGGGATAGATTTCTTGAACAATGCTCTTCTGGCAAAATGTGCACATGGCAAAACATGCACTAGGCTTGGCAAAACTTGTATTAAATGCACTGCTGTTAAAGAACAAAACTCTTGCTTTTCCCACTGCTTGCCTGAATTTTGAACTGTCATCGCTCTGCTGCCACACAAGCTTTGAAGCATGTCTCTGTGAACCCTGAATGGATTCAGTGAAGCTTTTAAATACTTGCCTGAAGTCATTGCAGTAACTTGAGGTGCAAAGGTGGTGAAGGTGAGTACTCTGAGGAGCTGTATGTCTCAGGGCCACCCTCCAACATCTGCTGAAATAGGCAGGAATCTATTCACTGGCCACCATTGGATTCGGTTCAAGTTTGTTTTCACTTTAACTAGCAAAAGACATGAAATACAAGCAGCAGAAAAGGGAAATAATTCAAGCCTTTTTGCTCAAGCCAGACAGCTCAGAAGGTCCATGCTTGCAGTGTATGGACATCCATTAGCGCATTAAGTCATTCCTGTGCTAAGGGAGGAGTCTGCACTTTCTGAGAAGCAGTGAAAACACATGAACCCAAGATTAAGCTCAGGGACTGTCACCAGCTGCAGAGGCAGCAAAGGGGCTACAGAGTCTGGAGCACTGTGGCGGAGGTCTGTGTGCCAAGCTGGGCTGCAAGAAGGCTTAACAGGCTTGAAATGACAAAGTGAGCTGTCATTTAAGGAGATGTATCGTATCAATTATAGCAGAGCAAAAAGCTTGGCCCAGACTAGCAAAATATAAGACAAAGTAAAAGAAGGAAAATGTGTATCTGGTTCAAAGGAATATGAATGATCAAACGAATACAGCTGCCACTTTACATTTCCCAGACTCATATAATCCATCAGAAATTACCTCAGGTGTTCTAGTTTTGGCTGGGATAGAGTTAATCTACACAGCAGCTAGTATGGGCCTATGTTTTGGATTTGTCCTGAAAATGGTGTTGAAAATACAGGGATGCTTACACAGAGTCAAGGCCTTTTCTGCTTCTCATATCACCCCACCAGTGAGTAAGCTGGGTGTGCCCAAGAATCTGGGAGGGGACACAGCTGCTCCAGCCAACCTCAACTGGCCAAAGGATATCCCATACTGTATGACATCATGCTCATCATATAAAGCTGCGGGATGAAGCAGGAAAGGGGGGATGTTTGGAGTGATGGCATTTGTCTTTCCAAGTAACTACTATGCATGATGAAGCCCTGCTTTCCTGGGGATAGCTGGACACCTGCCTGCTGATGGGATGTGGTGAATGAATTCATTGTTTTGCTTTGCTGGCTTAAGCAGCTTTTGCTTTACCTGTTAATCTGCCTTTATTTCCACCAGTTCTCTTCCCCATCCCGACACAGATCGAGCTGCTGTGTGGGGCTTGTTTGCTGTCTATGGTTAAACCACAACATGAGTAATGCAGTTACTTTCTCTTCATCACACATGCATCTTTCTTCGCTCATATATGTGAGAGAAAAAAAGGAAAGCCCAGCAAAGCTGTAATTTGCTTAACTAAAGGCCTGTTGCATCCATACCATGAAGCAATCACCTTTAGCATGAAGCTGTTGGCACACTTTCGCACGCTGCTCCACGCTGAGCAGGTCACTGCATGGCAGCACACAGAGGAGCAGTACAGCAGTTGCCCGCGTCTGTGGCAGAGCACGGAGGGGAAGCTGCAGAGACAAGGGAAGCGGCACAGACAGAGTTAGTCACGCTGGGAGGCAGGCGGAGGAAATGGAGCAGGAACAGAAACAAACAAGCAAACCCAGCTCAAGGTTGAGCTGCGCCCTGAACAAAGGCCCAACTACAGAACAATTTAGAGCGCTGTAAACAAGAAATGAAAAAAATTCTACCCGTGGAATGAGGAAAACAGCTGTGTCCATTGCCATGTTCTCACTCCCTCCCAGCCAGCAACATCCACTCCCTGGCATTCCACAACTATGCATTGACTTCCCCCCGGAGAGGTGGTGACCAGGACCGAGGCTGTGTTACTTCCCAAACTGCATCGCTACCTGTGCAAAACCTGGCACAGGTTGACATGCATTGATATCCTTGACATGCATTTCAGTAACTGTGCCAGGCTGGCCTGGGGCCCCGCATCTTCTGTATTTCCCCTTCCAACTCAGATGTTAAAAGCTAAATGGAAAGAAGAAACTCCATAGCACTCCTGTGGGGTTTGGTAATGAGTCATTGGGGTTTGGAAGGCAAAAATTCTTTATCTCAGAAGGTCTATGACAAAACTGTAGTCTGAACTATGAAAATACTTTATTTTCACCCCCATAGCTATTATATTATTCTCTCCACCCCCTCATTTAATTAGGTATTGGACTTCTAAGTAAATCTTTGCTACACTTGTTTTTCCCATGTCTGCCGTCATGGCAGACAGTGCTCACCACTCAGCTTTTGATTTATACATTCAAAGGGGGGCTACAAACCAAATAATGCACAATGATTTCTAATTTTGATCATACAAATATTGTAATTAACATCTGGCACCTGCCTATTCACATGTGCACACCAGAAAATTAAGTCAGAAGCATTCAAAAGTAATCTACAGAGTCATTTCAGTGAACCTCTTGAGGGATTAAAAAATAACAGTGAGAATAATCATACCTGGATCTTAACTAGCATATTTTGTCGATAGAGCTTAAAGTATTTTACAAAATAGGTATGAGAAGCTCAGAATTTAAAATCAAGAAACAAGAGACACTATTCTGTGATGTGCAGGGTATGTGAAGAGGGTGTACTGTGGGCCCCTTTGGAAAAGTTGCTGATGTGAAAACAGATTTTATATTTAGGATTTATTTTTCAGATTTCCTTTTCCAGAAATCAGCAGTTTCCACCATCTCTGGTAAACTATAAACACAATGGCTTTACCATCCTCACTCAGGACAGCACTGACTCACTAATTTTGAGCACCAACCAGCTTGTAGGAGCCTGGGCTGATCAGCTTTCAGGTGGCTGTGGAAATCTGCTTCTGAACTGCTAGACCTGTCTCACTGCAAGCTGAGATTGAGAGCTATCTTGTCATGCCTCCACTCTCCCACTCAAGTTCTGGAGGTCCTGATGACATCTACAAGCCTGGTGTGGCCCCACTGCTCTGTGACCCTGACCCTCTGGTCAGCACAGGGGAATCCACAACCATCATAGCTTCAGTCAGGCACCTCATACATAAAGATGGTATGTTGCATGTAGCTGAATATACTGCAAAATTTGAGGACCATGAGCTGCTGTTAAGACTCTCTTCACTTCATTACAACCCCTGAATTTAAATTCTGCTAGCTACAGTTTGCCTTGCTGCCAATACCTGGATGTGTTGTTCATTGTGATGGAAACTGGTGAAAAAAACATTTGTCTTTGAGTAGTTTGAGAACTCTCCTGCTTAGGACTTGTGAAAGCTTTTATAATTCAAAGCAGGACAATTCACTAAAGGGTACACCTAAGGAGGCTGCAGCATGGCCCCAGAAGGAGTGTAAGTATAAAGGCAATTGCAGAGTTTGAGCAGCGCATGGCAAGTAAGCTTGAACAGTTCTGCCTGGGTCACGCCAATCACTTCTCAAAGTACGGTTCCTAAATTGAACCTTATTCTTCAGTGAATAAATACACCACATTTCATCTTCAGACATACTACCTGTTCTTTTTGTTGAGCTCCAAGATCTACCTCAAATTCAGGTTTCTTGGGTTTTTTTCAGTTAAAAATCTTGCGTAATCACTTTAGACTAGTCAGGGTTAAAGTACTGACTGCTCCGTGTATACTGCAAACTACCTTTCTGTTTACCTGCCTGGCTCATCCTGGGATACATCCCTGTGTAATTATGGGTGGAATCATTTCTACAAACAATATAGCAAATAAAAAAGCCTGTTTTGCCCATACTTGTGTTTTGATGACAAATTTTAATACCACTTTGACTAGCAAGCTTATGTTATGCCTTGTGTAACTAAAGATAGGATTTACCTAATTTCATGTATCTTGAGTTGGGTCTCTAGTTCAAGCTGGTTGTCTGAGCTCCTTTATAGTCAGTGGAAAAAGACAAGTGCATCCAGAGAGCAATTTATGGTCTTTTCAATGGCCTCCCTCTCTGTCTCTACAATGATGCCAAAAGAAACTGAGATTACCTGAAGCAAGATGCTTTGGACACCTGCAGTTGAGAGAGTTGACTTCCATCCACCTAGCCGACTGCCAACAGAGTTTGTTCATACCTGCCCAATTCTTTGATTGTTACCAGGCTGAGAAAACTCCTTACATTTCTCAGTTTATTTCGTTTTTTCCAAACAAAATCCTCAAAACTTCAACTATTTCTGAACGACAGGAAGGCACTTTGTTCCTGTACCATGTTTGGTTCATCGTCCCACAAGCACCCAGGCTGAAGCTTGCTTACTGCACTTGAGCCAGGCAGGATCCTGCCCACTCTGGTCAAGTTTTTGAAAGTGTTGCAGTTAATTTCTGAAGGATGAGGGAGAAAATTAATTTATTTCACTGCTTTGAAATGTGTTTATTTCACATTTTTAAACCTGATCTTTGTACTCTGACCTCTAGTTAGATTAATCCACAGATGAAAGCAGCTGACCACACTATGTCAAGAGCACAGCTCTTCACCAATGGAGTCTAGTTCCACCTTGGGAAAAATCACAAATTATTTGTGTTTTATCATTCCTCCCCAGACAGTTTCTTCCTTGCTGCCATCAGAGGTCCAGATTCTACTTACATAAATGGAAGTAAGGCAGGACTGTCTGTGAGCAAACTATCTTGACCTTATCTCTGTTTAAATGTAAGTATGAATATAGTGAGAACTGAACAGGGAAAACAATAGGACAATCAGACATTGTTTCTTTTCGTATCTATCAATACTTAGGAGAGTTTATAATTCTTTTTTCTAATTAACACCACAGGATCAGGCTACAATTCTGCTGAATCAAAGCTTCTTCACTTACCACTCCACTGCATTTCTTTGTCTTTACACAGAGATCCACACAAAAGTAATTTTTTTTTTTTCCTCTGAGAACTGCAGCAGCTCAGAACAATTGATTTAATCACAGGTCATGGTTCTTACTGTGTTACTCTGGCTCTACACCGGCAGTCCTGTGCTGGTGGCTAGACATAAGCTTTCTACATTCTCAACTTGTTTTGTTTTTTGAGTTAATTTAGTATTCAGTGCACAGTTATGACAAAGACAAATACACGGCTGTGCTCATTGTCAGCTGTGTCTGCACTGTGTTATTAATTTGAAGCAATATATTTTGTGTGCATAAACTATTCTGTTTACCTGATTTTGTTTACTGTTATGTTACTCCTTAACCAAACTCAGAATGTTTTTGTCCATATTTTACATTACTAGAATTTCAATTCTTCTACATACCCCTTCTTTTCCCAGGTCAACAAAATTTTGAGCACTAGATATACCCATTCCAGTGGAAGCAGGATCACTGCTAGTGTGCTTGTTCCAGGCACCCAGCCTTAGCTCCATAAAACATACCCAGCTAATTGCATGTAGTATAAATTCCCTCAACACTGATTATCTCGACAAAAGGCCTTCAGAGTTGGCAATCCTTTATAATGTAAGAGGCAACTACATGACATTTTTAAAAGCGCTCTTTTTTTTGTTTTGTTTTCATTTTTTTGTCAGTTTCCAGATGCCAGAAACATCCAGATGCTGGAGAAACTGTTTCAGTGGAGAGAATGGAATTCATCTGGGAGGAATGGGGAGTGATCAGGAGGACACATTAAAAAGACAAAGAAAATGGAAGAATGTGCAGGGGACTGAGAAATAATAGGTCCAGCAGCAGCATGTTGAAATGGCCTTGCAGCTCACTGACAGCCAGATGAGCTAGAAAGGAGTGAGCAAAGATAAATTAAAGATTAAGAATCAACTAGTATTCACACTGGTGAAGAGATGGCTTGTCTCAGATGCACTCACATATTACAATTCAGATCAGGACGGATCAGCAAGTGTTAGAACAAAGAATACTATTCTGCTTTTGAATGGTAAAATGATGGAAGGATTTTCCTTTGGCCTGTGTTAGTACAGAGCCTGTCACTCTATGGTGTTGGTGAATGGCAGGTATTCTTTGAAGTTACTGCAGTAACAGCAATTACAATAGCAATGTTATGTTAGATTTTATGGACTTTCTTAGTGCCCACCTCAGGCAGTGGTGGTAGACTACAAGTCAGTCTTTTTTTGTACGGACTATATAAATAAACCCTTTTACCACACATTTTCTCCCGCTCTTATTGCAGGACAGAAGGGAACAACTACTGTCTGCTTTTATTCTTGTTTACAGCAAAAGTAACAAGAAATGTTGTAGCTAAATATAAAATTCATTAGGAAGAGTCCCTCTGTTTTTTTTACATGTGCTGAGAGTCACATCACTTGTTTCTGGATATCTGTGAGTTTAGAATCTAATGTAAGTTAATTACCTAGGGCCCCTGTAAGAGATAAAAAGAACTGCATCCTTTAGATGAACTATCATAGGCCTTGATCTTGACTTACTTAATGGGTCATGTCACCATACTACAAGGTTCCAAGATCATCCCCAGGTCAAGGATCTATGGGAGTCCAAATGAACAAACTGCAATGGAAAATCATGCTTGTAGACAATCTTCTAAAGTACAGATAGCTTGTAATATTATTTAGCATGTATAATGTACCCGGTGTTAAATACACTTGATTTCATTACATTATCCTATCAAGTTTATTTGCCAAATATCGCATGTACAAGCAGAATGGAAACTTTAAAACAAGCAGGAAAATTACTTGTTAGACTACAACTGTAAACTGGTATTTATTTATCATGTTGTAATGTGATGGTTTAAGCTCAGAGGCAACTGAGCACCATGCAGCAGCTCACTCCCTCCTTCTGCCTCAGCAATAGGGAGGAAAAAATAAAACAAAAGGTTCCTGGATGGAGGCAAGGACAGGGAGGGGTGACTCATCAATTATGGTCATGGGCAAAAGACAAACTTGATCTGGGAAGAAAAAAGAACATCAATTTAATTTGAACACCACCACCATAACTAATTTACCAACCAAACAGTGTAGGACAGTGGGAAATACAACCACATCTTAAAAACACCTTTCCTGCACCCCTACCTTTTTTTCCAGGCTCATCTTTTCTCCTGATTTCTCTACCTCCTTCCCTGGAGCAGCTCAGGGGGTAAGGGATAGGGATTGCAGTCAATTCATCACCCATTCTTTCTGTCATTCCTTCCTCCTCAGGTGGAGCACTCCTCACACTCTTCCCCTGCTCCAGCGTGGGGTCCCTCTCATGGGAAACAGTCCTCCATGAACTCCTCTGATATAAGTCCTTCCCATGGGCTGCAGCTCATCATGAACTTCTACAGAGTGGGTCCCTCCCAAGGGCTACAGTCCTCCCAGTGAGGGACTGCTCCACATCAGGCTTCCCTCATTGTTGAGGCCTTTGTGCACAGCCACCTGCTCCAGCATGGCGTCCTCCACGGGCTGCAGGTGAGCATCTGCTCCACCAGTGACCTCCATGTGCTGCAGGGGCACAGCCTGCCCTCCCACCACGGGCTGCAGGGGAGTCTCTGCTCTGGCACATCTCCCCCTCTTCCTCCTCCTTTCTTCAACTGACCTCAGTGTTTGCATAGGTATTTCCCTCACAACTACCCTTCTTCCTCTCAGGTTCCCCTTCTTAAATATGCTATTGCAGAGGTGCAACCACCACCACTAATTGTCCCAGCCTTGGCCAGAAGTGGGTCCAATTTGGAGCCAGGGGAGCTTTGAGAACCTTCTCACAAGGGCCACCTCTGTAGCCCTCTCCCCTTCTACCAAAACCCCACCGCACACAAACCCAACACATGTACTGAGTTAATGGGTCTTAGATTTTGCTATTTGGTTGTTCAAGAGAAAAACTGAGCATAAAAATACTATCTTGCTGTTTCTGAGTGGTGACAAGTTTCCCTGGTATTGAGAACCTCCCACTAATCACTGTGAGAACACTTAGTGCTGTTCACCCATAGACATCAATTTACATTATACCTTTGTGCTTTTACAAATCTCAAAACTGGAGATGCCTGGGGGCCTGTCCATGCATGATAGCCCTCACCAATCTGTGAACTGAAGTAATGTGGTCCTCCTATGGAGAGCTGCCCCTGCTATCCATCCTCTGGCTCTGCTGGAGGGGACAACAGTGGTTGCACTGTTGTCCACCTCCATCCTCTATGTCTGCTGCAACACTGTGCTGTCACACAGTGCCCCATCAATGTCACAGCTGCATTCACTTCTGCACTTCCCCAGCTATGTAATTTCAATGTTATATAGGTATTTTTGCATGACAGTGTGGCATTTTTCCCCTCGATTTCTCTCAGCTGAAACCATCTCAGGTATGCTTGGCTTTGAACTGCTTTCCAAAAATCTGTATTTTATTGCCCCTTTCACAAAATTAATGCACTCGATTTAGTATCATCTTTCACAAAATATTTTGCTTACCAGCTTTTCATTGATTGTGTTAGTTTGGTGATGGTCAAGGCTTTGTTCTCTCGTTTGGTTTCATGATTCTTACAGACTCATGTTTCAACAGTAAGATTGAGAAGAACAACAGTCCCTAATGGACAAAAGAAGAAGGTATCCACTGGATATTTCATAATCCATATTATCCCCAGGCTAACAGTATTGCTGAGTGAACAAATGGCCCGGTCAAGTGATTTGCTAAAACCCATGAGACTGGATGGCATTTATGACTCTCCAATGCCATCTATCAATTAAACAATAGATGGAGTGGAAATGGCTGTCCCAAAATTAAAGCCTTCTGTGTTACTGCTACAGCTGTAGCACCATAAGTTCTTAAGAAACCTGGAGAATACCTTACGGGTTTCTACGTAGGACAAACTGTGTTAGTCAAACTACCACAGACTGGAATGGTAACAATGGTATTAACCACTGCAAAGCATCTTAATACTTGGGAAGCAAAAGATAGTTCTGGAAAAATCCACTGAATGAAAACCAGATGGACAATGCTCTTTCTAACCCAATGTGCACCTGTTAGACAGAAACCAAGCAATCCTCTTTTATGTTTTCCGCGGTTGCCAGTACCCCAGATGTTGGAAAACTGTACCTGGAACCCAAATCTGTGACCTTGGAGGTGAGCAACCAACATCCTGCTATATAATCAACCTGTAAATACTTCTTGATGCATACAGTGGAATAAAGGGCAAGATTACTTCAAAAGAAATGACCATAGCTATGGCTGTTCTTGATTTGGGTTTGACGATGGCCTCCAGGGTTTTACACCATTTGTCCAGAGCTCTTGTGTTTCAGTATCATCAAACATATCAACATCCCTGCTCCTGAGACCTTAACTTGAGACCACATTTGAGACCACAAGTGTGTGGGTGTGACCATAGTCACAGGGTGGAAATGTTGGAAGTGTTGAAAGCCCAAAACATTGAAAAACTGCAAAACCCACAGTTGCTGAACACCTGGTGCCCAAAACATCTGGTGATTTGTGTTGCCATGACACCAAGAAGGAATGTGAAGTGAGGTGGAAGCCACATAGTCCCTTTCTTCCACTTTTCATAATAAATGTTTTGCACAACTCCTCAGAAGTTATGCCAAGAAATGCTTTGTGCTACAGGTCAAAGACAGTGGCTTGACCACAGTCCCACACACACACACATACACACTTGACACTATAGTGGATAAATACTACCCCAAGTTCATACCTAACTCAGAGGGATAAGAATTCGATACAAAATCAGAGGGACAGATCCACAGGTTTGTTCTCCTCACCCTGCTGCCACCAGAAGGGAGTCTTTTTCATAAAGATTTGTGACCTCAGCTACACTGAGTGCCTGCCAAGGAAATAGAGAGTTATATAGCCATTCTTCAGTGTACTGTATTTATCATTGGTAATCTCAGAGAATCTGTAGATGTTGATAAGAATAAACCGTTCTATTCATGAACCTGACTGCTCCTTTCAAATGTGACTGGACCTACATCACAGAGGCTGTTTGGCACCTGGTGCATAGTCATGGCAGTATCTGGTTTATCCAGAGATAAGTCCAGCTGCCCCTAGCCCCTCTAATCTCTGGGGACTGGCTAGAATGCAAGGGGATACACCTCTTACTAAATTTATCCCTCACTCAACGCAATACCTAAAGATAGTGTGAAGAGGCATGTGAGGATCCCAGTTATGCAGCTGCACATAGCACTCCTCATCACCAAAGCCACATGGAGCTGGGAGAGCTGAGGTGACAGTTTGCTCCATCCTTCCCACTTTGAGATGTTATGGAGGGACTTGACTCATTAATGTACCTGGTAATCACAGAGTGCGCAGGGGTATCACTGAATTAAATGTGCCCAAGGCCTTTCTTTGGTCCCGAGACCAACAGACCTGGACTAGCTTGTAGGGCAAACTCTCAGTTTCCAACATTGGGTGGCTGTATCCAGGCAGACCCTTGGAAACAGCCCTTGTGCCATATTGAAGAACAGTGTGGTTGAGGATAAACTGGCATGAACAAAAAGTGTATCAGAGACTGTACTAACAGGTCAATGAAGCTCCTGTGCCCACAAACATTTTTTCATCCCTGTTTAATCCAGAGTCATCTGTGGTGGAAGAAGGGAGGGGGAGAGACATCTGCTACATTTCTGCGTTTTACCAGAGCTTCCTCTACCTTTACCCTGGAAGCAGCAAGCCTTGCAGTGTCTTTGCGACAGTTATTTCCCTGTGGAAGCTGTTAGGGAGAAGGGGACTCCTACACGTAGTTTTAGCTACACTGAAAAACTCTGAAAACCATTTCCATCCCCACTTGTCTCCCCCAGTGTTCTGAGTTCAGTCGTACCCTGTGTGTTAGCCAGTGCTGCATTTGTTCTCCCTGTGTCTGAAGATGACTCTGCAGACCCACGTATGAGACACGTGGCTTTCTCAGCAGCAGTAAGCTCTGGTCATGTGAACCTGTCTGAGCCTAGGAACAGGTTGGGCAATATTCCCTTTCAGAGGCAGCTGCCTAACTTTGACTCACACCAGATCATGTGTATGCCCCTAAAAGTCATGCTGAAGGGAAGAATTATGCATACTCCTTAATAAGTAGCTCTGCTCCTATTTACTTCCAGTGTTCAGGGAATTAAACTTAATTTTTTTTAGCCTGTGTCAGTCCCACTTTTTTGCCTTCTATTTCAGTCTGGAAGGGTGCAGTGCTGGCCTTTAAACCCTGACAGAAATGTAAGTAGGAAATATTTAATATTTTGAAATCATAATAGAATTCCTCTTTATTGTTCGGATTCTGTGAACAAATCTGGAATGACTTGAGGATCTAACTCCCCCAAACACTTGCTACACAATAGAGGTGAATCACCATTTCCAGGCTCCAGGAGCTAATACATTGATTTTGTGCAATGCTGACAAATAAAGCCTCTTTTTACCCTTCTCCCCTCAGAGCTTTTAAATCAGACTTCTACATATGAAAAGCTTTTTTGATTCCTGTAATTTCTATGAGATTGATTCAGTGGGATTGTTTTTTCCTGTCTTTAATTACTTCCTCATCAGCTCAGTTCACAATGCTCCAAAAACACAGCAATAGTATCCTTCAGCGTTTCACTTATCTTCCTGTGAAAAGAAAAGCTCTGATCTGATTCTACCCGTGTCTGAAAAAGATAGTGGTTTATTTTACTGCTGCAAAAAGACAGCATATGAATATAGAGACTTATCAAATAGTATTCACACATGAACAAGCAACTGCAAGTATTGGCACTATCAACGGAAAACTGTCAGGGAAATATCACATCATAAACCAAGAGATGCTACAAATCAAATTAGATGCTGAGCATATTGAACACACCACCAAGAACTAAATGGTTCTTTCCATTTAAGAAATCTGAAATCTCTATTTTTCATGTGCAAAAAAAATATATCATTCAAATATTACATTTATAAATTATTTTAAATTATTAATAGATGTTAAGAGCACGCTACAGGTCTAGCTGTACATGTACCAGATAGTTTTAAGTACATCATGTACATAAGTACCATGATAAGCGGCAAACTATTGACCTGATGAAGTCCATAATAATTTTTTATTTATTGAAATATCTATAAATCATCCATTAAGCCCTTATACATTAATTTATATATGAAGATTTAATTAAAAGCATGAAAAAATGCCTCCCTATCCAGCAGTGACTCAGAACATAGCTTGCAATGCTATTTAATAACATTTACTATGGAGCAATGTAGCACATGTTATGAGATGATGTGAAAAGGATATAATATTAAGTATTTGTTTTGCCGAGCTGAGAAGGAAAACACAATATGGTGGTATTCATGTTGATTTTTCATTGCTAAGAACTACACTGTGAGATCAGAGGAAAACTAGGAAAAAGAAATGAGAGACTTTCTCCATTATGGGTAATTCTATCACCTACTAGCAGAAATAACACAAGATCTGGTCATCTTGTTGTTACTCACACCTGTACAGGGAACTTTAAAGCAATAAGTACCTCTGGAAAACACAAATAGAAATGTGATTTGGAGGTATTACGCAGTCTCCACCATGGTGCTTTCCCTTGCATGTTTTGATACACCATTCAACTTTAGAATCGTCATAGTATTTTGTGTTTGCTAGGCAGCTTTTATTCCAGCATCTCACAGCCTCTTACAGACTGAACGACCCCTTCACAGTAGGATGGATAATTATGTATTGGCATTACTATTCCAAAGACTGGCAAAGGAAACCAGCACCTTGCTCAAAGTCACACAGACAGTTGAGACAGGAGGGCTGTCCTCGATATTCTGAACAATGATTCAGAGCAAAGCTTCAGTAGATGCTTCAGCTGCCAAATGTGTTTCTTGCCAGTGGAGTTTGGTAAAATGCAGTCCCACTTGCTGAGCCTCCCAAGCAGGCTCTTGCCCACCCTCAGGACTGTCATGCCTCCTTCTTTTCTCAGTTGTGATGCAGACGTCAGAAGAAAGCAGGTTCATCTCTCAGCTGCTGTTCCTGCTGCATATTATTCCCCTTAATGATATGTCAGGCGCAGTTACATCCTGAGGTCCCCAGACAACACCCGGCATGCCACTCACAGCCACACAAAAGAGGAAGAAATGCTAGATGTCTGCAGATAGGCAGTTAACTACTGTAATTTACATTTCCCCCCTACACCCAACAGACTACAAATAAGATAACGTAATTTAAAAATGTGTTTGCATGGTTTAAGGAAAAGCAAATATACAAGAGCTGTCTAATTAGGCAAGAAGCTAGGGCTGTGCAGATGTTTTCATCTGTTCGTATGCCATCAGAAAACATTGAACAACCCCATCACAGAAATTGGGAGGTCATTTTTTAGTGTTCTTTGTAATTATATAACGGATAGCTCTTCAGAGAATAGCCCTTATTAACGAACCATAAATAGACACCTCCCTGAGGGCATGTTAAAACACGTTGAACTCATTGTGAATAGGACACTGGTCAGATGGGATTCAAAAATCCTCATATAAGCTCATAAAAAACCCCTCATAAAATGCATGTTTATGATTCAGTCTTTATTGTGGAAATGCTTATGAGGGATGAGTTGAGACACTTCTATCACGTAAAACTGCATTCTAGATGTGTGCAAGATTCTATTCTAGATTCTTGCAAGACAATGGATCTACAAAATGCAGATGAAAGACATATGTAAATCATTTGCATTTTTTAAGTTTTACATTAGTCCAGGAAAGTTCTTAAATTATTTTTGTCATGCTTCAGGTTAATGTTGAGATTTATCAGATTTTTTTTCTAAACTGTTACTGTACGATACTGCAGGCACTGTATCCTGGTTACAGCTCTTATGGATTGTTAGTTCTGCCATTAGACACGTACATGATGAAATAGCTGAATAATAGTTTCCATTGCCAAAAGGTCAGTAAGCTGTCTCTTTGAAATCCCTGGATTTCTGCATCAGTTCTGATTGCAGACACTTAATATCTCTCTTGCCAGATAGCTATATTAGTTTAGGAATGCTACATATTCTTGTGGCCCAGACTGTCTTCAGTGCCTAAAATTAGTTCTTAAACTTTTCCTTTGCCTGGCTATTAGAGACTCCAGCTAACAAGTCCCATTGAATTGTAAAGGAGCTTAGGTGCTTGACATATTTCAAAATGTCAGGCTGCTTTTACTTAAATACTAATTAGACATTTCAGATTAGATAATTGCAACTCACAGCACTCTGAAAAATATCGTTACCCTTATTTTGGGTTACTGAAAAATATTCAAAGCCAAGCAAAAAGTATGGCTGACGGTCTTCCCATACATATAGCTAAAAATTACATTTTCATCTTTTCCTTCACCACTCTTCAAACCTAAATCCTTCTCACAGCCTTCTTAATCAGTCAAACTCAATCCATCTCTCAATCTGAAAAGACCAGTGTTCTACGCTGTGCAGGAGGCTTGTCTGTCTGCTGGAGACATTCATACTGAGTACCACTGTGCTCTACCCTAAGCAGTAGAGCAAATTCTCTGCTGACAATGTACATGGAGGGACTAATAAGTCATCCGAGTAAATACCAATATCTTGAATCAAGATATGTAGTGGCCTTAGACTCTTCTCATATCAGTGAAGAAATTAACATCTCTAGTATTTCTGTGAAGGATTTTATCCTGTGTGGGTGTCTAGAATGGACCAGCTGATGCACACCACAGATTACCATTTCCCTCCAGTCATTATGAGCACACTAGAGACACCAAGTCGGCTATAGCTGTTAATAGTAGAGATGTCTACACCAAGGTAAGTAGAATCCCTCCTGTGCTTCTGATGGATAACGTAGGAAAACCCAGACAACTCTCCTACAATGAATCGAAGCCTTGCAAGAGGGAGCTCAGTTACCTAAGAAGGAGATCTTTTATTTTCTGCCTTTTACTAGGCAGCAATAGTTTAGATAAAAGAATGCAGAAGATTCTATGTGTAGCAATGTTATAAATACACACACGAATATGCTGGAGCACTGAGGAATAAGAGGACCATCATCAGTACATATTTTGGGTAGCGCTTCAAATTTTGCTGGAAAATGTGATCATCACAGACACACTTGACTAAGTAACCTAACTGTTCCTCAATACAATCACCTTCGATCACAAAATATTTACAGTGAGGACAAAAATGGCTTAACACAGAAGCCTCTGCATCAAGTGGTCTGGGAAATGCAAGTCAGGCTAAATGTTTTGTATGATCCTCTCTTAAGAGTTTCAAACACACTGGTATTTAAAAAGCATGACTTAAGCCTACATATTCTGAGGGAATTCTTTGAAGAAACAAATATGTCTCGAGTATTTGAGATGACATTTGACTCAAGGTTATATCTTTGCAATTATAAAATCTAAGAAAACTTATATGAAAACCTAAATTCATATGCAGTCAGTTGATTCCCGCAGCTAGTTCTTTTTACAACAATGCAGAATTATTTCAAATCATCAGGTTTAGATTGCTGAACCACTTTTTTTGTCTTGGAATCAGAAAGACCATGAATTCAGTCATGGAAAGCATCTAATATGCTTTTGGGTGCTATAAGTTCATAAATGTAACATATCCAACACTGTGAGAGACAAGTCAAGTCAGGAAGTGTAAAACAAATTTTTGGCATGAACCTTTTTACTATATTCATATAAACATTTTTTGGTGGCCACAACCTCTCTGTGCAATATGAGAACTTGTTTTGCTTATATTGAAGCTGACGGGAAACAGTCAATGAAGTAACAACCAATGGCAATATGAGAACATTCCATGGACCTCGAAGACTTCTCAAAAGCTAGCATTTACCTTGGATCTTAACATATTTAGCAATAAGATGCAAGAAAACAATGCAAATGTGTACATGCAAATGAAAATTTCTTATATAATAAACTGGTTAGGTCTTGCCAATATTTATGCTGGAGGGAATGGTTGGGAATATGCTATCCATTAATGTGTATGAAGCTTACACAATTGATTCCCAAACATGTAATCTGTATATATTCTAAGTAGTCCTTTCTTGAAAAAATTTCTGAGATTATTTTACTTACTAGCAGTGACTGAAACAATTTCAAAGCTGAGTGGGGTTTACAGGCTTTACTTAGAGTGCCTGATGTGCCTTGCTGAAACAATCAAAACTGCTGAGCTGGAGATTCAGAAAACCTTGTCAGTGTGGTGTAAGAGCCAATGTGAACTCAAAACAGTTTTAATGAAAGACAAGAAAATATAGAAAGGATTTTGAACACTCTCAAACTGGATTTTAGTACTAGAAAATAATACTAAGTAGTTTCCATAATAGTTTCTGTATCTTCACATAATGAGCTGAATTTTTATTTTAATTGTTGTTGGGTTATTATTAAAGGTCTGTTCCATATATACCACCACAGAGCTGTTGATCTCAAGACTCAAAATTTCTTGGCTAGGACAGTCTTACCATGATGCTTTGAAATCCAGGTTGACTCACCATGTCACATGTTATCATCAAATTCATAAAAATGCTCAGATCTTTAGATATTATCTTGGGTATACTTCCAGGCATTTTCAGGCTGTAAAAATGATGCTTGTTTTTCTACACTTTATCCACTGTGACATTATGATTCAAGAATTCTCTTTTCCACAGGAGCACCACTCAGCTCAGGACATCTAAGAAAAGATCAAGCCACCTACTGTCAGGTTTTCCTTTCCCTTAAAGTCTTTGCTGTGACTTACAGTTTATAAAGTCCAGAGACACAACATTCATCAACATCAATCAGATAGAGAAGTAATGCAGTCACACAGTTGGGAGATTGCTACCTGGATCAAATATCTAGCCATCTTTGCAGGTTTTTAGGAAGACACTGAACCCATTTGTCCTAACTTGTCTAAAATGGCAACAGGCTCC
Source organism: Athene cunicularia (assembly GCF_003259725.1). Taxonomy (NCBI): domain Eukaryota; kingdom Metazoa; phylum Chordata; class Aves; order Strigiformes; family Strigidae; genus Athene; species Athene cunicularia. The sequence continues at coordinate 14,347,063 of NW_020799091.1, read as the reverse complement.
TCAAATCATGCACGTGATTGACAATTACATCAACACAAAGATACTGAGCATGTAAATCTAAGAAGTGACATATGTCTTCACAGTCTGATTTGTGGCCTTCAACAGTTCCCTATAACTGGTGTTTTTCCAGAAACTGTCTCCACCTGTGCATGTATGGTTATTATCAAGCTATACATGCATTTCATCAGCCTGGATACAAAACTATGGACTTTTTACACAAAGTAACCCGATTTAGGTTTCACAATAAATTTCTATAAGAGCCATCGTGCCATTGATTGCATCTGCAATACCTAACAAATCCATACTTATTTAAGCATCTGTTAACCAAAACAACTTTTGTATTACTTAAACTAGGAATTTGATCAGGGCAAGAGGAGAGCATCATATAAAGTTTGCTTTATAATTATTCTTGGAAAGATTTTCAGAAGCAGATGCAGCAGCTGTCAGCTTCAGACCAGCTCTTTATGATTTCCTGTCATGTAATTTTTTCCAAAACTAGCCTCAACATTTGCTTTGCAGCTGTTATGCAATATTTGGGTTGACTTTTGGATGCAGTTTTGTATTAAGTTCTGCGGTGACCTATCCAAAAGTAATAATCACACATGCCAGAGGTTATTCCAACATAGTTTATATTACTAAGGTAACTTTGAGAAAAACTTAGATGCCTTTAAGATCCCATTCTGGTGTTCAGCTGTTGGAAAACACGACCAAGTTCACAAAGGACCATAGAGTGTTGCTGCTGGTACTGTCCATCCCATGAGGTCAGGGAGCTGTATCCTGATTTCTATGTGTATCCAAATATAACAGTCTAGTAAGCTTTCAGGATACATTTAAAGAGCTCACTGAGCTCAGGGTAGTAGTTTTGATTTCCTCTGAGAAGCCCATCATAGATGACATCTAAATGCTTATGATGGTTGCACAATGTTCTTGTAGAAAAAAGGAAACATATGCATCAGGTAATTATTTCTGCTTCTCAGTAGGTTGCCCAGTTTAGCAGGATTCTCAGTATGTATGACAAAGTTAACATCAGCTGAATGCCATTTCTCAGCAGAACAGATTTTTCATGAGATAGTTGTATACCACACCACACTACACCATATTGTACTCTACTTTCTGCCCTTTTGAATATACACAGTCAAAAACTCTTTTACATTTTGTGGTCTCAATTCTATTGCATCTTTACAATTAATTTTAAATTATCCCTCATTCTCCTAAGCAAAATATAAGGAATGTATTCTTTTATTACATTTCTAAAAGTAAGAAAGATTTTTCAGAAAAAATGGGATGTATATAAGCTGATGATATCTGACGAGACTTTCTGAATGAGTATGGCTTACTGCAACCTTCAACCAGGAGAGATTTTATCCATGCAGTCATGTGAAAGTTTCTGCAAGTAATACTCCATGAAATAAATGTAGTAAAAGAAAAGGAAAATTGCAAAATGGGTATGAGCGAAAGACTGTAAAGATCACAGAAGAAAAGTAGAAAACAATGGGGTGAGAGATAATCAGCTGGAGATTCAGAATAGCACCAGCTGATAGAGACAAACTAATAAAGAGCAAGAGCAGTAGTGACCAATAATGCAATGTTAATCAAGAAAACTTCCTAATTCATGAAGAGCTCTCAGATCTACTTAAAATCATTAGTGGGAGGCATGGGGTCAGTAGCATGACATGACATGACATGACATGACATGACATGACATGACATGACTAGAATAGAATAGAAATATCAGTTGGAAGAGACCTAAACCAACCCTCTAGTCCAACAGCTTGACTACTTCAGAGTTGACCAAAAGTTAGAGCATGTTATCTACTAAAGGCATCATCCAAATGCCGCTTAAACACTGTCAGGCCTGGGGCATTGACCACCTCTCTAGGAAGACTGTTCCAGTGTCTGACCACTATCTCTGTGGAGAAATGCTTTCTAATGTCAAGTCTGAATCTCTCCTTATTTTGCTGCATTTTGGTTTTGTTTTGTTTTGCTTTGTTTTGTTTTGTTTTTTAAATAATACTATGTTTCATTTTTAAGGATTTCAAGTCAATATTCATGATGATGACATTGTATATGAAAGTTTTCTGATAAAGAAATTCTTAAAACATCACTGTGCAGTACAAACAGAAAGCAACGCGTGGATATTTTCAGACAGGAAAAATTAATTACTTGCTGCAAATTTTTCAACACATTGGTGAAAGAAATTTAGATACCAAAATCCTTATGATTTCCTGATTTAAGTCCAATTTGACACTTCCGGGCTCTCAGAAACAAGGTAGGGAGAGGATATATTGGGACAGGTACAGAAAATTGTATTCTCACATGAGAGATAATGGATGAAAGAGTTTACAGAATGTATAAGGTCATAGTCAACACAGGCTGATGTCCCATCAAACCCTATTGACTTAACCTATGTTGCAGAGGATGTCTGTGAGCACTGAGCGTGTTTCCTAGTTTCCACAGGCACACTAAACTTCCTCTGAGTGAAGGATAAAGGAGAATGAAAGGGTCTGTGATAATGGAATACAAGTTTTACTTCTGATGCTTAAGACTTTCCAGCCACAGCCTCCTTTCAAACCATCACTGCAGGTATTAGCCAGTCAACAGTTTTCATTTGCATTGATCAGTTGACACAATCTATTCTCAGGAGAATTAATCATTAAATTACATCCTAAGAGATACAGGAACAGCAAGCTCTGTGTTAATTTTATGCCATTCTTAATTTTTCATATCTCCTAGGTGCTGCAGACTGTGCACATGAGAGCATTCATGCATCGCTTAGTAATGAGACCTATTTGAGTTGCAGAAGCTTCTCTTTCATTTTCTGTATTCAGGTAGTGCGAGAGCTGCAAAATGCCAGATGATTGCTGCACAGCCAATTTTGCCTATGAATATATAAGCATGTCCCATCAAAACAGAAGAAAATCTCTTTGGTTCATACAAACTTTGAGCTCATTCTGATATCCTTTTTACCAGTTTAAATTGAGAGTAATTCCAGTGAAATCAGCACATCATGAAATCAAAATTCACACCCTCAAAAGACCATGTCTAGATATATTAATAATAATTCATTGGGAGATTGAACTGACCTATGTACTGAAAACAATTAAAATAGTGTAGAAAATAATGGGCATAGGCTGGCTATTCAGGCTCTTTGATAATAACAAACATTTCTGAAGTGTTGCCATCAAAGAAACTCTGATCATTTCATAAAAGCTAATGCATCTGAGTCTCCTTTCCACGAAGGTTCGAAAGATACTTCTGAAGTCAGAAGAAAGACTTTTCAAGGCATGATGAACTCCCTCATCTGTCTTACATATACTACATTGCACTCTACAATTATTGCACAGACAAGTTCCTAGGAGTTTTATGAGCCACAACACATTGAGATTCTGGGCTACACTAGAGTATTCATATTTATATAGAATTTTATATATATATATATATATATATATATATATGTATAAAAATACGGTCTCATTTTTTAGAAAAGCTACAGAAGGGAATCATGCCTGATGAAGTTGCAGAGGAATTAGAGGTGATAGTGAAGCTGTATGGATGAGGAAAAGAGGATAGAGGGAGTGTGTGCAGTGCAGTTCTTGGTCCTATATCATGCTGCTGAGCCACTGCATGGACATTGAGCAACTTAGAGGCAGATGTTCACAAACACAAAGACTGGCTAGTCATTCACTGAGCTTCTTTTAATAGGAGTAGAGCTCTCATGAATATCTCTTGAAAATTCAGATTGCTTTCGCTGAGAGAGACATGGCAAACACTATTCAAAAGCATTGAATTTTGCAGCTTAAAAACAAATAGCATGGGGTTATCTAACTCCATGTTATATGTGCACAAAGTTTTAATTACCATTAACCACAAGCAAGGTCTTTACATCACGGTGACCAAGCTGTTTCTATCAAGCTTGTCGGGTACTTCAGCCCAAACCCATCACATAGCAGGTTGAGTGTTCATCGCATGGACAAAACATGAGAACCCATGCTTTACCCATGTATGAGCATTGGCAGTCTTGCCTTTTCCTGATTTGTCCAGTGATAATTTATTATGTTTTTCTTTGTAAGCAGCCAACACAAAGATCAGAGGGAGAAGAATGCAAATTATTCAAAGCTTTAAAGTAATGTCCTTTCATGAAAAAATTCCAGGGCTACAAATATGTTTTTAAATAAGAAACTGAAAGTGAGGAAGGTAGTCTAAAAACATGAATCTAAAGCTAAACCCAGCCTGCTCACATTCTTTGTTCTGCCAGCTCCACTTTTGCAAATTCATGGCTTACAGCAGTTCTGTTTCAAAACTGTGCTCGTACCTTCAAGTTTTGAGCTGTCAGAGCACAACAGATTAGCCTGGGAAAAGGAATAACCTTGGTATTTTTTTAATAGACTTTGTTTCTGTTTGATAAGTTCCCAGGAAACGTATGGCTGCAACTTTTGCCCTTCTTAGCTTCCCTTTCTGTGAATAACTCTCCATAATCTTAGCATGCTCAAGCACAGTTTAAAGAGGTTTAATGGTGGTGTGTAAATCCTAAAGGTATATATGCCAGTTAAAGAATATTCAGTTGTAGCTAGCTTGGCTATTAATTAAAAGTCAATTAAGAGTTTCCATAGCATCCAAACAAAACAAAAGAATAATAATTATGTTCTGAAGCTGGAGAGGAAAGCTACAATAATTATTTCTGCTGATAGGTCTCTTTCACATTTCAGCAAAGAGGAACAATACAAAATTAGCAGAGAAAAAAATGTACTGACAATCTGCAAGGCAGGGTGCTATAACTGGCTGAAAGAATATGTTCCAGGTGAATATCTTAGCAGAATGAATGAGAAAAAAGTGTTAAAATGTTGCCTGCAATAGCTATTTTGAAAAATGTACATTAACACTTTGGGCATTTTCCAACATGCAATATGGATAAAATTTAATTTGGTGCACCTCCAGTTAGTTAAGAGGCATTTTTTTTAGTCTCAGTTTTAATTTTATCCTCACATTTTCTAATAACAAGAGCTGTTGAAAAGTTTAATTTTCTAAGCCCTCATTCAGTCATCCTGAAAGATCCACTGATGAGTGAACCAGACAGCCATTCCAGTATTATCTCTTCAGGCTTTCTGACCTTGCGCATCCTCCTGAAGTAAAGTCATCACAGGAATGGAAGAAAAAGTGATAGACTGTCTCACAGGTAAGCACTTAATTAGCCTAATATTTTTAATTGTGCAGGGCTCTGAGGTAAATAAGATTCTGCCAGAATTCTACCCACCACTGTTTCTCATCCACTGAAGAAAAGGGGTTCCAGCCCATTTCTTGTTTCTATACCAGCTCACTTGGTTTGGGAAGAGAAATAGACTCCAGAGCATGCCTCAGCATGGATTTACTTGCCTATAAGTTGGATATCAAAGAACAGGTCTTTTAGATGACTGACATCAATGGGAAATCCAAAGGTTGCTGTTGATACAGAGAAAATACCTCAGAAAAATAATCCTCAAAACCCGGGTAGTCAGCAGAAGCCACATAGTAAGCAATAGAAATTGCTTCACACAGGAATGTATCTGAATTTCCCTATTTCTTTGGTGCTCCAAGACAGGTATATCTTCAGATAGGGTCCAGTACACCAAACTCATTCCTACATTAAGCACTTGCACATTGTATTTGAATGTGTAATAGTTCCCTCAGTTTTCTAAACATAGCTGGCAGGAGGTAGAACTTAGGATGGCTGCCTGTATATAAATGTACAGTGATTAGAAAGCTTAGGGAGTGGATTCAAAGGAAGAAATTTAGCAAGTCTAGGCGGATCATGAGCAAAGTTTTCTTGGAACCCAGTTCTGGATTTCAGGAACTAAAATCCATTCCAATGCCAGTGCATTGTTCTATTCTGGTTGCATACTTAGCCTTTCACCCTAGAACAGGGAGTAGCCAGAATCCAGTGTCCAACCCCACAAAGCGAAACTCTTCCACTGAGTGGCCAGCAGGCAATTTCATTTAGTCCTTACTGGTGCCCATTAACTTTCTTTGTAGACTTTGCTACAGTCCCTGCTGAGTCAGCTGTGCAATTGTAACAGCTGAGCAATTTTGAAGTGATAGATGAGCCATAGGTCCCTTTGGAACTGAATGACACATAAGTAACCATTAAGAGTGCCTGGTAGGGACACAGCTGGTAATGTCTGAGTGACAGCAAGTTTGGTCATTACTAGCGTCAGTTCCTGTTGGCAGTGACAGCTCTGAAAAGACACATAAAAGCTGCTCAGCGGCTCACTGAAAGGAGTCCTGTGGCTTCACTTTACAGACACTACCACTAAAACTAACCTTTATTGGAAAACTAGTTGCCGGTCTTAACACAAAGAATCAGCCAAGGAAAGTTCTCAGGCTCACAGCAGGGTGGAGGGATTTTCACCAGTGCTCCCCATGCTGTTTTATAGGCAGCAAGATGCTCTGTCTTGAAGTTACTGCCAGTAAAACAACTGCAACTGATTTTTAATTAATGCATGAATAAGAATAAAAGGTGCAAAAAAGAACATTTGTTTGTGCAAGAGGAGGCAATGCTATGCTCTTTCCCTGAGAAGGAAAGGAAAGTGATATTGTCCATCTGCAATGCAAAAACCTTCAGGGTACATGTCTCCTCTGGTTGGATGAACTGCAGTCTTCAGACATCACCTGTGCCCACTGAGCCAAAGGGAAATTCAGTTTGATATTTTATTCATGTTTACCATCAGGATAGATATGTTGAGAAGAAAAAATGTAAACAAAACACATCAAAACAAAATTCACTTTGGATATATTTTAGTAACAAGGAACGTCAATTTGAGTCTTCCGCATTGCAGTTAGCATTTCCTGCATCAATTTACCAAAACTGTTCATTTCTTCACCAACAGCATAGGGCCTATGTATAAAGGCAGTGGATTTACGTGGAATACCAAAGGAGCTTCAGCTGCTTCTTCACCCTGTCTTGTGTCAAAAGGCAGCTTCTATTTATAGAGTGAGAAATTCAGAGCTAGTAAAAAAGGTTACATTTGTTTCCCATAAACTACATATTTATGGAACTTATTGGTATAAGGAGTTTCAACAGCCAGGAGTCGGCCACTTACCATTGAGTTATCAGAACATTTAGTGGGACACATGAACTTCCAAATATTAGAGGCTAGAACAAGACCTCATCCTTCATGCTATTTGTCTTGTTTCCCTCTGCTAAAGATTTTTTAGACATGTTTCTGGAAAACCTGCTATTTCTAGTCCACTGCTAGCACCAAATGTGCTGAACATGCAAATGTGGACTTGGAAATATGGGTTTGTAACTTCCTTGCTGTTCCTCAGGTTATAGGCATCAAAATAGAAAGATCCTCTTTGTATAACCTTCTCTTATCTGATGGGGGCTTCAAAGATTCTTCTTTCAGATTTTAGGCTGCCTCTTTCAGTTTCTGATATAAATATATATATAACTGAACATAAAGTGAGTTTTATAGACAGTTTCAGTAGAAGTAAACAAGGCACATGCTAACCTGAAATTATAGCCAAAGCTCAGGAAGATTGAAGAAAAAGCAGAAGGCCTTTCAGATATGAGAAGATAGCAAGTTGTCAGCTAATATTTGTTCACAGACACAGATATATCTTTGTGTAAAACCACTGTATTACAGTGTTAAATGCATTCTGTAAGCACTTCTTAATCACATTGGTTTACAGTTGCTTGTCTTGAAAGAAATAGAGTCAAATCAAGTACTCTGAGTGCATCTTATTCGAGGAGATCTCTCAGTGAAGTCAAATTTTGCCTGTGTAAGCACTTCTGAACTGAAACCTTGACAGTGCTCCAGAAGGACTTTGGAAGGGACCTTGGTATAACAAAAATCTGCATACAAGTAAACATGCAGAACAGCACAGAGCAAATACATTTGAATAGTAGAGGCTCCATAAGATACAGCCAAACATATTGGTAATAAAATTTTTCAGTCTTCGTTCATTTACATATTATCCAGTTTATAAGACAAAGAAGCATCAGACTAGTAAACACGCCATTCATGACTCATAGGTACTTAGTGCAAATATACAATTCATGACAAAATCTGCTACTGAATGAAAGAATAGCATTGCTCAGAATACTTCATTTGAACCTGAAAAATGCATCCAGAAATCTCTGACCAAGGAAGCCAGACCATAACTGTTTACCTACCTGGCTTGCCTCTCATTTTCTTTTATTTTTCTTAGCTTACTTCTCTGCACATGAGAGATTAAAATTAACACCACTGAAGTTTCAGCATCACTTGATAAACTGAACCATTATGATGACAGACACTGATCTCTGTTGGTTTTCTGCTAATGTGAAATGTTTTGTGCATGAGGCCTGGGGAACATTATTTTGAACAGGTTCAGATCTTTAAAAAGGAGATGACAAAACTCTTAATATCTTTCCAATCAGACCCTGTGGACTAGGACTTAAAAAAGCAAGGGAAATGGATGAGAGAGGAGAGAAACCTATTTTATTTGTTCTTTTTCCAGGTATATGAAAGATAAAAACAGAGGAATTGAGGCTGATTGACATGTTTATTCAGACACAGGAAGCTAGGAAACAAATCAAAGAAGAGATTTTAAGGTTTCAGGTATTTTTTTAAATTCAGTTTAAAGGAGGAAACACTGATTAAACAAAGGTAGCATGTGGCTACTTTCCATATTCGAAAACAATAAAGATGACATTTTTGTCTTTGTGATGAATTTAACCTTTTGCATCCATGCATTGTGAATTAGGGGGTGCAAGAACCAAGATTAAAAAGAGACCACACAGAAAAAGTCTCCTTCTTCACATTTTTTTTTCTAGTGTTATGAGCAAGATTCACAGACAAACTCACATAGAAAAGTGACAAATGCAGAAGTTTTAGTACACAATAGTGTTTCTGTGACATCAAATTAACCAGAGAAACAGCCTTAAAAAATGACCAAAATCAAGAGTTGAGTTCAATAAGATTAATTTTATATTTATATATAAATATAAAATTATAAAATTTTATATAAAATTATAAAATTTATATATATATATCAGGTAGAATGAATTAAAAAAAAATATTCCTGAGTTGCACTAGAATAGTGTAACATTTATGAGGCCACATAAACTTCCATGCTTCAAATATAGAATACAAACTATCTCAGGTTTGAAAAGACATTCCTCTGTGCAACGACTATCCTATTATTCTTTATTATGGGCTTGTGGCTTCCTGTGAAGTATATGGGTCTGGCCACTGGCAGTGAAAGAGAGAAATTAATTTTACTTCATGTCTTCTAGCCAAATACCTGTGAGTATTCATGAGTTTCTTCCCAAACATTGTTAGCGCTCACTGACCTCCCATGGCACACCCTGTAACATCTCCTCTGTAGTTTTCCTTCCTCTGTTGTTTCCATGAAACCCTTGAGCATCTCAGGTGGGAGGGTATGAGGCAGATCCTATAAATCAGGAAATGCTGCAGTAGGGAGTGTTACTTTACAATACCTGTACATGTCTGGGGCACTCACAGTAACAGAAATAAAAATCATATCAACCCTTTCAGAAACATCATGAGGCATTTCAACATCTACTAAAGTAAACATCACCATTAATGCTGCTCTGCCCTCCTGGCTGTATTGAAGAAAGTTCTGTAAACTGGCTTAAGTTCAGAGTATGAGCTTTTGTAACAGAAATAGGAGCCATTTTGCTGTTACTTCACTCAATTCCATCACACTGCATTGCAGAAATCCTCAGGCACAGCAAGGTTGGCACTTAGAATTTTCCCCTGCAGACTTAAGATGCCTGAGCTACCGTAGTGGCTGCTAGCGGTACCCTGAGGTGTAGTTTCTGCGGTCCAGTATGAACTGTGAGATTGCTTTCAAGCTCCCACACCCAACTGAATACACTATCTGCATCCCTACCCCAAACTTTTGCCAGCCGCCAGATATGCACTGGTTTTCCATCCTCATGTCCTTTCATGTTGGTCTCCACAGAAAGGAAAATCAGGCACTCAGTAGATGCAGCATGCTCTCACCAACCTGAGAAATAGATAAACAGGTCCTCAGCATGCTGCAGGGTATATATATATATATATATATATATATATATACATAAAAATTTAAACACAACCTATATCAAAAAGTGTGAGAGGGATGAGAAACATACTTCCTAGTAGGTTTCACACACTTCTCTTGGTGATGGAGGATTGGTATATTCACCAGATCTGTGCTCCATGAAATGTGAGAAATGGAGCCTTTCCCATGAAGTTTGACTCTCTTATTTTGATTTCTCCTACATCTTCATTCCAGTCTCCTCCCTTGACAAGCCTGTGCTAGGTTTCACTTCTCAGGCTGCTCATCCTTAACTTGGCTCTTTTCCTGGCCAATTCCAGCTGCTCATTTCACAGTTCCTCCATTCGCAGTGATGCTCAACATCTTCATATGCACCAGGTCTTACCTGCCTATACTTTTCCCAGTCAGAGTATCCATTTTTAACACATTGAAAACAGTACCATTGTTTTCTCTTTGCTCCCAAGCCCTTTGCCACTACTGACTTTTTTTTTCCAACAAAAACTTAGAGCTGTGGGTCTGCTTTGATAATGTGTCAGTACACCAGTGATGCCCAGCCTGGTGCACCATTTTAATATCCACTAAGCTTAAACTTAAACTTCACTTTTGCTTTAAGATCCAACTTTTTATATCCACTAAGCTTAAGCTTAAACTTAAGTTTAAGCTCCATACATAAGATTCCATTCACTGGAGAAGTCTGAGCTTTCTTGCACTGAAGTATTCCTTTTGTTGTCTCCCAATCTGGCTTCTGTCCTTGCTCCTTTTGTGTCTGACGAATTCTTCTTTCACACCACCCAAGCTGGAAGTCACTAACTGTACATTTATAGGGGTAGGTAAAAGATAGATAGGAATGAATATCTGGAGCTGGGTGGATCTGGAGCTGGGTGGCATAGAATCAGAAAGAATTAAGTTGGGAGGGATCTGTGGAGACCACATGGTCCAAACTCCTGTTCAAACAGGGCCGACTCCAAAACCAGATTAGGCTGCTCAGGGTCTTCTCCAGACCAGTTCTGTGAAGGCATGTAATTCTGTTACCACTGAAGCAATTTCCACAGAAGTAAAATAGTAATCTCCAGCATAAATGTTGTTGCTGACAAATGTGAAGCTTTTTTTCTCTAAAACAAGGGAGCTAATTCCAAGGAATAAGTGAAGTTGTAAGCACAAGAGGACCGATGCATTTTTTCCCGAGTCATAGTGACTATCTATCTTGGATGAACCAGGAAATTTTGGATAGAATGGTTATACGTTAGATTTTCTCTAGTTTTGCTTTAGCTTTGTGAAATTCTTCTTATGTTTCCAGTCATGCTTATTGTGCTAAGTACATTTTCCCATGAGTCATATTTCCTATAATTGTATTAATTCATTATTATTTTATCTTTTCCAGTAAATAAAGTCCCAGAAAGTATGGATATACAGAAATTAATAAAGAAAATAAATTAAATAGTAATACCAAAGCCCACACATGAATACAAATTATTTGTAAAATATTTAGTTTTATTACACACATGAAGCATATTTCCTGACTAGCTGAAACCATCTGAAATGATCTGTGTTCTTTCAGCTCATGAATATTGGTCTATAATAGGTCCTGGAAATATATCTTTCCAGTCATGATACTACACTTGATCTTAATTCATAACAGTGAACTAAAGTATGCTGCTGACTTTACAGGAAAGAAGTGCCATTTTTAATTTTTCGGTGATTTTAATTTCATCGCTTCTTTAGAATCTTTGTTTAGAAAAATAAGTAAAGTGACTCATTAATTCAGTCAGGAAGCCCAAATTAGATACATCAACACAGAAATATGAAAATAGTGATCAATATGTGTAGCAAAGCATAACTGATCAGATTTTACCTTTAAATGCACACAGATAGTGAATTGCACTGGTAGTTGAACATATACCAGGACAAAACTTCTATTTTTACTTGTTCTTGCATAGCAAGATGTATTGTTCCTTAATGTTTTCATTTAACTCATCAATATTTAAATTCTTAGTTAATATATATTGATTTCTGACAACAGAGATCAACTTCTGCTTCTTACATGATACCTGCATTCAAACAAGGGTTCCCAAAAAAGGAAAGAGAAAACCAAGAAAGAAAATAGGTATAAAATCTTTACGGTGTGAAATTAAACAGAAGAAAACCTATTCACAGCGGATGTGTATATATATGTATGCACATATACTTGACATTTATCTTCAAATTTCTTTGAACTGTCAGTGATTGACTAGTTGCCTCATCTTCAAATGAACCCATGCTTGTGATGACAAAAAAAAAAAAAAGAAAAAAAAAAACCACTTAATGCTGGCTTCATCTTCCTGCTCTTAGTTCTCACCCAGGATGTTAGGTTATGGATGGCAGTCAGATGACTGATCACCATCAGACCCTGAAAATTCCTGAAAGCCCAGTGAAGCTTTCTATGGACAGTGAATTGCAAAAATATAGACAGAAGGGTCCTGTAATGATATTTGTTTTTCAGCTGCAGTCAAAGTGGAAGCATTAGATATGATTTTGCTCCCTCTTAAATGCTTAGAAGAAAAACTACCCTATCATTTGTGAGTGATGGCTGTGACTAGTACTGACTACTGAATATTGATCACTGCACAGAAGCCTTGGGGTTTCACACAGTGTCAAGAAGCAGAACATTAATTCCCGTAACTGCTCTGCTCCCTTTCGCTAGTGCAGTGCAGAACAGGCCTTTTGGAAGTGCTGCTGTTCAGTGCAGCCAGCATCACAAGGACCGAGAGCTGAGTTTTCTGATTTGCATTTACAGCTATGCCACTGAGTCTCACATGAATGACTTAGCCTCTCTTTTGTAGATAAATAAGAAGGTAGAGTCCAGAAGAAGCAGAGAAAAACTAGCAAGAAGCCGAATGCAATGTAAACCCAAATGAATCAGAGCAATAATAATCCCCCAAATCACCCTTAGCTGTTCACATGTGGATTGCTGGGTTGATGTAATGCAAATGCAAGCACAGCCAGCTAAAATACTGACAATGCACTGCTGGTTTCTGGCAGTTCACCCATAACAAGTATCCACAATGGGAAGATTTCATAGAATCACAGTCATCTTGGTTGTAAGGAAAATCATGAGGCCATCTAGTCCAATGTCTCACTCAAAGTGAGTGTGTTGCCAACATGAGACCAGGTCAGTCATGGCTATGTGCTATCTTCCTAATAAAAATGTTTTCCTATGGTTTCCTAAAAATGGAAGATTTGATTTGTTACATTTACTTAGTCCTAACAAGTCATATCCAGAAAAGGCTAGCAATATTGTAAGTGGGATGTGGGTAAACTTTAGCTACTTAAATCCAAAATTACGCATACCCTTGTAAGAGAACTAATAGTGAAAAGGAGGGCAATGTTATCTCCCTCTAAAGTGCCTTCATTTAAAAGTATATTTCAAATGAAGGTGTAGACCTGTTTTCCAGGACAAACTTAGAACTATGCATTGCACATGGAGGGAATATGTCTTGCACCTTTAAACAAGGGGCTTAAGAAGCAAGATCTCAAGACTCATTCTTTGCCTCAGTATTTTCTGGAATTATTTTAGATTGCTCCATATGCAGGATGTTTTTACTGAGTCCTAAAATATGGTTAGGAATTCCATTCCAAAGGCCACCACACTTAGAAATTGACTGTCATATAGTCACTTCACTGAGGTGTAACTGAGGAAAACAAACTTCCTACCAGATTCAGCTCAACATTTTCCATAAAAAGGCAGTGGTGAGGAGGGATGCCAAGATTTTAATGAATATAATAAAAGTTTAAATGATAACTCTAGACATGTCTTCCACAGGGACAGATCATGAAATTTAATTAACAGTCATATGCTTTGAGATCCTTTGATACCAAGCACTGTCTAACGGCAAATTAGAATGATTTCTTTACAAAACGTAATCAGTGAAATTCATTCCTTACCTAATTTTGGTAGCGTTATTCAGGGAATAAACTGTACTGAATGTAAACCTGAATAACTACTTCATTGGCATTAGAAGATAAACAAATTTTCACTTAAAAGTTTCAAACAAGTTTTTAAGTACCCCTGACACAGACCATACAAGAACTATCACCCATAAGTTTTACATGTTATTCAAGGATTTTCGATGTTCAAATTCATGATAAATAAATTGGCATTATCTTCTAATTATTATTTTCTATTTTGTAGCATCTTTTCCATAGTGTTCAAACAGCTGAGAAGGAATGTAATACATGGATACCTGTAAAGTACACCGGATTTCATTGAGTAATCTTCTATCTTGCTTCTATTTGGATTAGTTATAACTCATTGGCTTAAATATGTTTCCTAAGCATATTCTATGTCTGTCTCTTATACAC
>NW_020799091.1:14278014-14332652 GCF_003259725.1 Athene cunicularia | reverse complement strand
GGTATAGGCTGGAAAAGAAATATTGCATATGACTTTCAAATTTTCTTTTGAAAAAGCTGAGCAGTTTACTTGAAATTTTGTTGAAGTCTTTTCCTCTAAAATCTGTTTACCATGAAAGACATAAGCAAGAAAATATTGTTGTTTCTGCTGAAGTAAATATTTAAGTACATTTTGAGAGAATAAAAATACACAGCTGAGCACAGGGAGTAAGTCACTAATGATTACACTGGACATGGTTTGAGAACACAGAAAATTATAGAATCTTGAATTATTGTTGTCTCTTTACCCAGACAGTAACTACCTTTCTAGTTTTTCCCATTCTTCCCTCCATCCAACTCTACAAGTACCAACTGCTCTCTCATTTGGATACTACTCATCTAATGCATATCTCAGTAAACTCTGAGCATTAGTTTTTGAAATTCAGTATTTCTACTGCAGATTTGGAAAGGGACATATATCTGAAAGTCTGTCACATTCTTCCAGCTATACAAGATTGTCTAATAAAAAAAATAATTCTTCCTACAAATATTGTTCTGACATTCTCCTAAATAGCTGTAGAGACACAAACGTACACACTTGCATAATCAGCAAATGCACAAGAAGATCTTCATTTTTGGCATGCATCTCCTTACAACTCCATGTATCACTTTAACTTAAAAAGTAATCATGCAAAAAAGAAATCTACCAGAAATTCTTAAAATAAAGTTAAACATTGTGTTATACTGAAGCAAGGATCAAGGTTAGCTGTGTAAATCCGTTATTGGACAGGAACCTTGAGAATCCTTCCTCCTGCATAGCTGAGAGTAAGGAAAGCAGGTTTCATTACTTTTTATTATGTAATTAATAATTTGTAATGTATATTTGTATGTAGTAGGTTTTGACTAAGTGAATCTTAACTGTTGTACAGCACTGGTGTATAATTGTTGACTTAATTTCATTATAATATTAATTCATCAATTCATTGATTAGACTCCAGTTATCTTAGTCTGAAGGCATATATTATTCAAATTTAGTTAGTTTAATTACAGTGATATAATTTTAATCTGATTTTGATAGACTTTGGGTTTTTTTATTATTTGGCTATTAAACCCATAAAAAAAGAACAGTTTTTGTGGCTTTCTTTTTCATTCCCAATTGTATTAAGAATGACCAAACTAAGCAAAGAAAACATAAAGGTGGGCAATAATTTTTCACTCTCTTTTGTTTTCTTCAAAGACTCCATACTCATGTGCCAGAAACAGAAAGTTATATCCTCAGGAAAAGAAATCATATCTGACTAATCAAGAATTAAAATCAAATAATCTTTTTTACTATTTGAGTTTAAATATCCATGATTGGATTCATCACCATTCTTTTTGTCTAAGAGCTAAATGTCTAATGGGAGTTATCATCTACACTATATCAGCAGAGAGAAATAAGAATCTTCATATAGCATTTTATCTTATAGTACGAAAGCTGTTTCATATAGGCAAATGTCTCCGTTCCAACATCAAGATGTCCTTGCCTCCATTAGCTGTCAAGAGAGACCACACAATGAGTTCAGACTGGGCATTTAACTTTTTTACAGAAGCTGAGCAAGATGGAGTCCATGCCTAATATACATAATTCTCTGGAATTTTTAAGCTTTGTATATTCATAAAAGTTGGTTCAAAATCTTAGAAAAGCAATCTCTCTCATAAGTTTTCAATATTTTTAGTTTCAATCCCAGATCAAAATCTTCTTAGATAATGAAATTAAATGCCTATTTCTACTAATTTATGTATTACAAGAATAACACAGGGCACCTTAAAAGCAATCACAAAGCAGCATAAGAAATCATAATATACTAGTTCAGTGAGATCTAAGACCTGACTAAAAACTGAAAAATCTGATTCTTGAGTTGCACATGGTGCAAACACTTTCCACTTCACTTTTATACATTGTAGAAAAGACTAAAACTATCAATAAATGGAACAAAGCACTTTTAGCCATTGCTGGTCCAGGTCAAAATAAGTGTAATGATTTCCAAGTGTTTCAATGGGAGTGGGAACACACTGCAATTGCTGTGTTCCCTTGCCCAGGACTGGAGACTTTTCATGGATTCCACTTAATGAGTTTCGTAATGAGCCACAGAATGCAAGCCTAACTGCGTATCTGGAACCAGCAGAAACTGCAAAACAGAATAAAAGGTTACCTGGATTTTTCTTTAAACTTTAGATTAGAACAAAGCAGCAGTTTCATCTGGGCTGCTTTATCTGCAAGCAAGTGAAAACTGATTACTAATCAAATTGGGTTTGATATTCTTTAAATAACTCCTGTTCAGAGGCAGTTTCATTGAAAAAATTAACTTATGTTATTTCTTTCTTAGTAAGAAAATGTCTGAGCAGAGCTTGTGCTATATGCAAATATTAACGTGTTTCTGTATTGGTTTGTGAAGGATTAGGGTCACCTATTGAAGACATGGGGGAGAAAGATCAATGCAAATTAGTTGAAATCACTGAAACTTCTGTAATACATGAAGATCAAACTAAACTATAGTATACCCTAGTTACAAGGAATATTAACTATGTTCTTGTGTTGGCAGAAATATAACTAATACATTAACTTACAAGCTAGAATACAAATTCATGGCAACCGTGATTACAGTCAGGAGCAGCAACAGAGCAGTATTTCACTATCTGACACCTTATGTTAATACACACTTTGCATTTTAATGCTGTTGCTGCTTGCCTGATTCTTCTTCTCTCCCTGGCAGGATGCAGGTAACTTTTCCTGACAAGAAACAGTGATGAAAAAGGCTATGGCCCACACCATGCCATCTTAAGAAAGCTCTTCCAGCCATTGAGCTGAGACCATGGTCTTTCCTTTTTTTACCTTTTCCATCCATTTCTTTCCTTCAGCTATGTAGCAGGGAGTAGCTGCTGACTTCATCTTTGTCTGGAGACCATGAATTGTTTCTTCGGGATTGTATTTAATCTGTCACTGATCCATCCATCTGAGTAGCAGAAGTCCATCCTACATCTCAGGCCATCTTTGCACTGGTAGATCATTCTAGCAGAAACCACAGGGATGGACTACATTTTACTTTTTAATAAGTCTCGAAAGCAGTCAGATGGCTGAAGGTGCAGAATCAATTTTATATGCTTGTCAGATAATTCAAACCTTTTGTCTTGAATGTAGATCACCACAAGAACTATATTTTTAACAGCTTTCACAGAGCCAGTGAGACTTCTATGAAATTCTCGGTAATGTTATTAGTTTGAAAAAGATCATCATGGACAGAGAATGTTTAGAAATCCAAGAATATTCCTACAGGGGAGAGCAGGGTTACCTAGTAACTGTGCATATGTCTTCCCCTTCCTCCTACTTAATTCAAAAAAATATTGGTTCCTCAGCTCTGACTTTGCAGGGCACATTACACCCTTAGCTAACAGTCATAGAGGGGAGTACCTGGGAGGGTTTGATACCAAGTGAGGCTTTGGACCAATATACCTTCAGACACATATTATCTTGTAGAGATTGCCCCTTAGACCCAGTTGCAGATACCTCTGGAAGCAGGGGTTTATATAATAGCTGCTACCTCATCGATATACCAATACATTCACAGCTAAAATAGAACTGCCTTTAACCTGCACCACTAGGGCTGCAACCCTCAAATTATCTGTGGATCGAGCACTGAAGAGGGAGCATAACACACTGCCTAGGAAGCTGAATTTGATAACATAAGAAGTAGGTTATTATTAGGAAAATACTAGGACAAAAACTAGACAAAAATCAATATGGCAATTAAATGCTTGTGAAGTGTTAGTTACTTTTCACCTTCTTCGGGGTGAGTGTTTTATGTTCAGATTTCTGGCTTTCACTGGACATAGGACTTACGTTGACTTTATAGGCAGTTTCTCCTAATTTTCAGCAGCCTCGGTCACTCTAATGCAAGGTATATTGAAATCAGCTTCAGACCTTCTTGAAATTCAAATTGCAAACGTTGCGTTTTCTCATTCCCTTCCTCTGCGAAGGCTTTAGAAATTTTGCCAATCACTGGTCCATAAGAAGTGAAGCAGTAGCAGAAGGAGCTAAAACAAGAGGTGGAAAGGGGTTTCGTGCATGACTATAGATCAAAACTGCACTCAAGCCAGCCCTGCCTTTCCCTCTCCACACCCTAAAGTTAGCGATGGCAACTCATGCCTCCAGTCTACGTTTCCTCATGCCACAAGTCCTTCAAGCCCTCTTTTCTTACCTCCAAACCCTAATGCTTTCCTTTCTCCTCCCTGCCACTTGCTACACATCCTTCTTCTGCTGCAAAGTGTTATTTAACCACAATGCATCCAGGAGCCATGGGCTGAGGATAATCCACAAACCACCCTGGCCGTTATCTCTGTCCTCTTAGTCTTATAGGTCCTTGAAGCTTACAAGAGATGGTACACAATTTTGTGGCAGAGGACCTACAGTCTACAGTCATACCAAGAAACTGTCAAGCTTTAACTGTCATGTCCTATTACTATATGCCCTTGTAAAAAGTCCCTCTCCAGGTTTCTTGTAGGGGCCCTTTAGTTACTGGAAGGCGCTAGAAGGTCTCACCAGAGCCTTCTCTTCTCTAGTTATCAAGGGTGCTGGAGGTTTTTAAAAATAAAGTTTGAAAAACTCAGTGTCTGACTAAATAAGTTAAGAATTAAAATCATGTTGTGTTCTGCTGCTGTCTACTTGTGAATACCTTATGTCATGGGAAAGACACTAAATGAGGCCTGCAGAAGAGCTGGCATTTGGACCATGATTAGATATAAACTAGAGCTGATGTTTTATTCATTTCCCCTTTCCCTTCACCAGCTTCCATGAGATTTGATCCCAAATACTGGGATTATAACAGAAGTACATAAAACAATCGGATGAACATTTTCTTGAATTTCAAGCACCTTCAAGATATGGAATTTGGAAAATTCCCTCTACCAAGTGCTGAAGCTACCTGAGAACTGAGTTTCCATGAGATTCTAGCAGCATCTAAGTTGTGGTGGTTCTTCCTGCTTGGGATTCAGCTCAGAAACAGGATGGTGGCTGTGGGGTTGGATCAGCAGACAAAAGGCAACCTCCTTCTTCCCCCAGTGTTCAAGTCAAAAAATAGCTTGTCCTAGACTACTAGGTACACAAAATGCAGGAAGACAAAGAGGACTTAAAAAAGACAGAGGAAGAATTGATAAAAGATTTATAAAGTTTTGTCTTCCTGTTGCCACCCACTACTCTATTACAATTTCTCCCAATTGCATTCTAAAAAAGGGCTGTAAAACTCTTTTATTTATAACCTTCGAAAGAAATTAGAGTTAGAATGTTTCCCTAATAGCATTCTAATTAATTTCTTGATTAGCTGCCAGCATCCTGCTCTAGAAGATACTCAGGCTTGACTGGTGATCTAAGCAATAAGGTCAGGTATTGGTAACTTCAGGGTAAAAGCAAAGTGCCTTTTCTTCTGTTTCAGAACTGTCATTCTATAAAATATGTCATGCTTCAGGTAAATCAAGTTTAGTTTAGTGCATTTTATCGTAGATGGGGGTCTAGATATTTACTGAGAACAAAACCAGGAGTCAGTCCAAGAAACAAAGCAGATAAAGAGGGCACAGCAATACAAACACTGGGCTACCAAGGATCAACAGTGTCTTTAGTGTCAGTTAGGTTAATTTGGCTCAATACAGTTGAAGCTCACAATCACTCATACTACAACAGGATAACTTCCATTAATTTTGCCAGGAATAGGAGAGGATTAAAGGTCAGCTTTTCTAAGAATCAGGTGTGATGTACAACAGAGAAGGGAAAGCCAACTTAGCTTAAACAGAAGCTGCCCTTACTGCCCTTAATGTCTCTACAAAACTGTATTTCCTATCCTTTGAAGTTCCAGTTTTCAGTAAGTGACTTTTTTTTTTTTTTCAACATGCTGTGACCTAGGAGAAAAAATTTAAAATCTGTCTAGAAATATTACTTGACAGGCTATTTACCCCATACAGATTCTGAATAAGCCATGTCAGAAAGGAACGTGTAGCTTGTGAGACACTCAATTTGAACAGTTTACAGTAAAATGTTTAGGTAAGCCAGTGTCTTATAAATTGACGTTTTGAGCAGCTTTGAACTTTTGAAAAAAAAAACAAAACAAACCTTTACTTAAAATAATTTTAAATTGGTGAAACAGTTCCAGCCTTTGTGCTTTTACTGAGCTGACACTTAAGTGCATTTTTATCAGACTTTCTGTGTAAATTTCAGAAAAGAAAAAGACCCAGATTTGTATTCCTTATGTTAGGCTGCACTTGTTTACGCAAGTGGCACAGCCAAGAAATATCCAGAAAGAGTTCCATGCATTTTGAAATTTCAGCCATACACTTAATAATAGGAGTGACGTATCGATGGTCAGAAAGAAAACTTTCCGGCTCACTTTGCACTGGGAACAAGGTTTGTATCCCATTTCCCACTTGACAGTTAAAGAAGCATATAGATGAATTGCAGATCTGGCATACAGAGGAAGACAAAAAAAAAGAGGTTCAGAAACCTGCATGGAAAGTTTAAGATTTGCTTCGACTAAACTAGCCACGTTAAAGGTCGGTTAGCATGTCTTCCAGAAGAATGAGCAGTACTTCTCCAGTGCTGCTCAGAGTAGGACCAGCAAAATTAACATTTAGCAAAGTAGTTTAGAGTTAGAAAGTTTCTTTAATGCCAGTCTAAGACTGGATAAAGAGCTGAGCACTCTAATCAAGAACGATGGAAAATTCCTGTCTTTGTATTTTTTAAAAAATAATAACATAAACATCTATTTAGGCATTATCTACACATATTTATAATTCTTTACTGCAGACAAAGGTCCTAAGGTAACTTCGATCACAGGAAGTATAGCTGAGGTCTGATTTTTTACATGGTCATTACTGCCAGGTTTTGTGATCTAATATTCACTCATGCACATGAAGGAAGAGAGGGGCACGCCGGCAGGTGTGGGGAACCCCCATCACATCCTCCGACCACTGGACACCCATCACCATGGAAGGAGTCGCTTCCTACAGAGGTGTGGCATCATTATGGGAAGCGGGGGAAGAGAATCTTTGGATTGTACACAGATTATAATAGATCTGTTGAATGCTTCAGAATTTAGCATCAGATCCATGGCATTAAAAATGGCTCCTAACAGCTTGAATTTATTGTTGTGTCTTCTCCCTGGAATCTATTAAGCAACTCACTCTGTTGCTAGCCCTAGTGATTTTATCTCAGAGGTTCCACAGTTTGGTGCTTTTATTTGAACCAAGACACAAGAGCTACACAATTACAGCAGAACCTCAGGTTTTGGTTAAAAATATATAAAGCAAACTTCACCCTTCAAGCCTGAAAGTACAAATAAAGGTGCAGAATTCAGAAACCAAAAGAAAGTCCTGAGGATATTTATTACCTTCTGAAAACTTAAAATTCCGAAGTCACCCATGAGCTTGGCACACTCGGGACTAGTGATACTGTATCTATCTCTTCATTTCAAGTGTCAAACCTATCCTGAACATCTGGCCATTGTTTTTCCTAAATCGCCAGGAGCTTGTAACTGTGGTCCTTCTGAGAATTGATTTCTCAGTGAAAATCTCCAGTTCTGTGTAAAGAAAATAGGATAAGACTGGAATCTATGGAACAAAATTGCAAGGTTTATAAACCTACTGTTTAAAACTGTTATGCTTTGTGATTGATAGTCTATTTACTTAATTAAATAAGCCTGCAGTCTTTAGCTCACTTAACCTTGCTCTGACACATTGTAGTGCCAACTTCCTCAAAGTAATAACCTTGCTGGCTTTGCTATTCAAACAGCAGTGCTCTGTCTTGTATGGGTTTTCATGTGGGATTCATCCCTGCCTCTAAGGATTTACAGAAATGTGCTACCAGGGAGTGCTCATTGGAGCTGTGTGCTTTTTAAACAGCTGCATTTAGGCTACCCTAAGGAAAGGATCTCTGGGATAATCAGAATTGTTTCCACACGAATGTATCACACAGGATGAAGAAAGAAGAGAGGTACTAAAGACCAGGCAGGGGCACAAAACTTTCCCAGAGGAAAGTCATTGACAGTTAGTTTTTTTTTTTTTTTTTTTTTTAATTTTCCTCTTTAGAAGTTCAAAGTGTGGCAAAAGGCTGTTTCCTTGTCAGTCAGACTAGGTTCAGCAGAATAAACTTTTTTATTATTCTGCAGATGGAAATATTTATCATTGTTTACTTCTGAAAGTAGATACACCCACCACTCTCCAGGAACAAGTATATAGAATTAATACACAAAAATGGTTAATGTAATGAACTGCAGCGTAAAAGGAGATGTGTCCTGCTATTGACATCTCAAGCCAGAGGTAAAGTGTACAAATGGGAGAAGCTGAAAACTAAAGACTAGTCCTCAGAATAAAGTGGGAATTAAAATGCTACCAAGCTTCTGGTTTAGATACCATAACAAAGGACAGATGAGTTTTCCTCACTGAAGTGTGACAGAGGCTAAGCACAAGCTGAACCCCCAAAGTTCTCTGACACTGAGAATTAAACGTAAAAAATAAGAAGCCAGACTTGCAGTTCGGATTTTAAGGAATGTTTCCCTTTGTGTGTCCTTTCACGTTTTATATATAAAAAAGGGCCCCAAGTGTTAGGCAAGAGTCTTTTTGCCAAGATGTATAGTAAATACCATGGACATATATCACAAAGTACTCGAGTCTGTTATGTCCTAAAGTCTGAGGAATAATCTAAAATCCATTATCTTTTCCCAGCTGAAGCACAGAAGCCAAAGGCAAACTGAAGCCAAGTGAATTTCCATTGTATCTCACCTAGGGCTGGTGGTCTTGCATGACAGATTTGCTACATTCCTCATATTTTCAATGCACAATGCCTCCTGTCATAAAGTCTTCATTCCCCAGAGCAGGAACTATATTATTTATAACAACTATTGATGTCAGAATTATACTACTGTCTAAAGGCACCAGAGGAAGAGAAAGCAAGAAGAAAATACATTTGACAAAAAGAATAAAAGAGTTGAATCTTGAGCTGTGTCAAAAGCCTGAATAGAAAGCAAAGATAGGTTGCAGGATCCTCATCTGGCATTTCCATGGCAGCTTCTGGGAGACACCGAGTGTTTCCAAATAGCATTAAATATATTTAAATGAAACAGAAGCTGAACTCCGTCAAAA
This sequence comes from Athene cunicularia, assembly GCF_003259725.1. NCBI lineage: Eukaryota > Metazoa > Chordata > Aves > Strigiformes > Strigidae > Athene > Athene cunicularia. The sequence continues at coordinate 14,323,512 of NW_020799091.1, read as the reverse complement.
ACTGAACCTAAAAGAGAATAAGCTTTAGACCTTCTTAATGCCCTACTGGTCCAAATTACATGGGGTAAAGCTTCTTGTAAGAATGACTGTAATGATTTTCATTCTTGAGCAAGGCATATGTGCCATTTCAGCATGTTAGAGCAAGGCATAGCAGGGGGTGAGTTCAGTTGGGTTTCCCTCTGTTTAGCATATACAGAAAGTTAGGGACCATTGTTTTAATTAAATATGTGACATCTCTGACTGACTGGGTAACTCAGATCTTGCTTGGTCTCATTATTGTAAAAAAATCACTGGGTTGCTGGATAGCTGTTGCTGACATTAGCACAAAAAGGTGTGTTTGGTATTCTTAACCCAAGAGCCCTGCAGAATCTGTACCTCTATGAACATGTACGTTGTGGCTCCTGTTCCTCCTTATGCATCACTGAGAGAAGCCCTACAGGACCCTAGAACTGGAAGGTAATGAACCTGTCATTCACACCTATAGGACTCACTGACAGGAAGGTTACTTCAGAAAGCACGGCCTGACCTGCTGAGTTTTAGTCCCCACAGAGGCGCCACCAGAGGCTCCACCTAGCTCAGCTCTGTCTGTGTGGTTTGCAACCAGGAAGGCACTTCTTTCCCTTAACCTGGACACAGTCAGTGTGAAACTGAGACACAATACTATTGAGCCTCGATGCAAAACACGGACACCAGGACTAGAAGTCTGTATCAGATGTTTGCACGACAGAGCCACACACCCCGTTACGGAAAGTGGAGAAGCGATCAGTACAGCCAAGGGGGCCTCAAAGCACTTCGGCACATCGCTTCTAAATTTCTTTGGAGAAAAGTATCAAGTGTAAGCAAGCATGTCATGTTTGTGGGAGCTTTGCTGGTGTAATCTGGTGACAACCTCTGTAGCTCAGCTATCGCTATGCAGCATAAACACAGGGGGGCCTCTACACAGCCTATTTAAGGCATCATTTACAAACAGAGCCTAGTGGAGGATCAGTGATGAAATAGGATGGTTGTAAAAGGAGACATAACCTGTTCACCAGACAGGCAGCCAACTCAAAAGCTTACTCACACCAGCACATATGCAATCCAGGGTCCTTCTCACCCTTAGCACAATCTAGGCAGTCATGCCCATGCTAACAAATCACCTCATGTGCACGGGCACTAGCCAATTTGTTACCCTAGGTGCCCTGAAAAAGATGTAAACCTGACATCTAAACTCTTTGCTTCTGTTCCGTTTCCAGCTCTAAAGGTGCCAATTAAAAAGACAGCAGGGCATTCAAAAGATGTTGTTTTAGTCTGGTTGCAGTAAGAACTTGCTATTAATTATTTTCAAATGGCTGCTGGAAATGATTCCTCAACAAAATGCCAGAAGCTTCTTGAAATTACCATGTAAGTCATAGGTGACCAGGACTTTAACATTACACGCAGATACGTTTTGTACCTAAGTCTTTTGGGGTTTCCTTTGGATTTAAATTTAGATTCCATTATAGCTTTGTATACATTTTAATGGCTACATAGATTTTGTAACAGCTTTCTCAGACTCACGAGCCGGAGGTTAAATACACAAATTTGCTTCAAACAATCATGCTGTAATAGAACATGGAGATGAAAAAGACCTATTAATTTGCCTACTCTATTTTTCTGGCCGCTACAAAATTGTTCCCTAAAGTGTATTTTGCAATTCTTTGTCCAGACTACTTTTATTTGACCAAAGAGCTGATCAGATGACCACTGCTACTCTTGGGACATTTTACCACAGCTTAATGAACTTCACATTTAGGAAGTATTTTTCCAGACATTTGGTACAGTAGATTTTCTTCCCTTTTTTTATAATAGATGTTTGTAACATACCTCTCATAACTTATTGAAAAGTTCACCTAAATTATACTCTTACTAAATGTGAAAAACATTCCAGATTGGATAAACAGCATGTTTCCTTCCTCCTGCCACAAAGTTGCCAAAAATTACATTTTCCTTTCCAGTGACTGGCCTATATAAAAGATAAGTATCTACTGTTAACACCAATTTTTGAGTAATTCCTCTGGCTGAAAGAAGAGTGCATAAGTTTTTCATATATATCTGATGGCCAGAAACTTAAAAACCTCAGGCACCTAAAGTAGCATTTAGGTGGAATGCACTTGGGAAAGTCTTAAATGGAAATTCTGAAAGCTTCTGGCTCAACTGCTCTGTAAATGTGAAGCCACAATCATTGCAGCAATATCTCTTCTTGCCTAAAATGTCTCTTCCTGCCTGAGAAAATCTTAAGGTAGATAGGTTAATTTAATTTGTGGTCTGAATTTTCTCAAAATTGAAGGGTGTTTGGATCCAGGATTTTGGCTCATATTTATCTGTAAAGCTACAGAAAAGTTTTACTTTGTCTGTGTTTTTAGTAAGGAAGTCTGTATTCCTCAGTCCACCTACAGCTGCTCTGTCATTTCAGACCTGGCACACTAAAAATGGTAGAGGGCAGGAGTGAGTGGGGACAATCCCTTCCACTTTGGCAAAATTCATTGTGTGATAGAGTACATGTTTTAAGCCAAAAGCACAGGAAAAAATATAAAAATATGTATTAATTAGTTTATATATATTTTTATATATAACTTAAAATATGTGAAAAGCCAAACCAAACAAAAATAACACAGATAAGTGAAATAAAATGGTGCCTGAGTGTTACGTTACCCTAGACCCCTCTTAAACCGCAGGTTCTGCTGCCCACCCTGAATGAGCCCATCCTGATTAAAGGTTTTGCTTAGTCCCAGATTGAGCACCGTGTTTTTGCTAAAGCTTTTACTTTCCAAATGTTCTTGGAAAGCCATGTCCTGTCAGACTAGAACTGCAAGATTACATTCATCTAGAGCTAAAATTCAGATGCTTTAAAAAGTCAGGCATTATGCAGCAGTTCTTCTTTGCATCTTGTACTTCCCTTGTTACTTTTAATTTAGTCACTTTTCTCCTTGTCACTGTGATAGTATTCCTTCACTATTTTTTCATCCTTTTTTTTGATTTTGGATCTTAATTTCCCTTCAGTCCATGCTGACTTGTCTGTATATGATAGTTTAGTAGTACCATGTACAAAGTGGATCCTGAGCCGTGTTTAATCATTGCTGTAATTTATCTTGGGTAGAGAAGTTAAAGTAAGTTTAATTCATTTGTGCTTTCAGGAAGAAAACGTTTGCATCTAAAGGGTTTATACAATACTTCCAAGGAGTGCTTTTCAGCAACAGCATAAATTTTACATTTTTTCATTGCAAACAGGTATCATAAGACATACAATGAAATCGTATTTCTTTGGTTCACTAAACACCCACAAGACTTCATATTCATGCTGGTGTTCAGCTCCCTTTGATTTTTTTCTTTTTCATTAGAGTCTGGATTTAAGCATGGATTTCCACACAAAACCACACCTGAGTACTGTGGAAGAGCCAGGGAAGAACTGATGTCAATTGAATTGGGATAAATGCCTGCTGAATAAATCACAGCTGTGGAAATATTTTGAAAAAACTCTGTTGGGATGCACAGTACAGAACTGTGTGCTGGGCTGCCCCTGTCCACTCTGCAGCCGGGGGTAGGCAGGAGGACAGCGAAAGCCATGGATTTGTACAGTTAAATCTCCTGAAGCTAATCCCAAGACATCAGTACCAAAGGCACTACCATTGTTTCCAGGCTGCATTAACAGATACAGCTTTTCACCTGAGCTCTGTTGGAGGGGAGTTCAGCATCCCCTGCACAGATGATTTCTTTGCAGAGAGGGAGCAGCAGTCACCAAGGGTTTTCACCACAGCATGCAGCAGAAAATACATTAATCTTCAGATTTTTTTTTCTCTAGCTTTCTGTCTGGCTGAGCCAAACTACAGTGTCCTTAAGAACCATTAACCTCTAACAGAAAGGAGAAAGGTTACACAGTGAACCCTGCTTTTTTATTTTTATTAGACTCAGTCATAGATGAAGAAAACAGATGTCTGTTTGTGGTATTGAGTCTTGTGTGTCTGGAAGCTTATCTGTATTTTTAGCTGCATCTAGTAGGTCTGATATATATAGATATATAAAAACTATAACCACTCTCCCTGGACATTATGCTGTTTACATCCTTGGACCTTCACAGCTATAGCACTGCTGCTACATCAACAACATTGTTATTATTATTGTCATTGCCAGATCACAGTTGAGGTAGTGGGAAAATGTTTCACATGGATCCCACAAACACCATGAAGACTATCACTAATAGTCCTAATCATGTTATATGTGAAACAACTGGAAAGGGCAAGAAATGGTACTAATCTCATGGCTCTTGTGCCACCTTCTATTACTGAAGGTGTCATTAAAAGCAGATCAGCTGTGTGAACAAAGAACTCACAGTGCTAAATAGATTGGCTCTTTCTTCCTCTCCTGTCAGAGAGATGTCTAACGGAAAATGCCCACATCACTCAGTGGCCCTGCATTCATGGTGTCTGAGTACCATTTGGTAGTGGGGGAGCAGGGATGGTGGCATGGAGAGAGGTCAGTGGCTGCTACTCAGCTCTACTCTCCCCCACACTGCCTACCCTGTGCTTACCCAGCTAATGGCACTGCAGGGTTTTCTGCAGCCTCTATTGATCCACCCCCTCCAGTGGTGGGTATTAAATGCTGGGTGAAGAGGTTAAGTAGGGACACGAGTTGTAGCCTCCTTTGATACCACCCACACCTTCTGTGGGTCACCTTGTGACGTGGATGCTGAAAGACTTGTCTGTCAGCAAATGCTTCTTTTGAATATGTCCCTGTCACTGCAAAACATTGCTTAATTCATCCTTTCGAAAGGGAAAAGTATTTAGAGCAAAGTTGAAATGCAATAAAAAGCCCATGCAGATGGAAACTTTGTCTGTTTTCAGCTGTCCTCAGCTCATCTTAAATCTGCCGCAGGGGCTGTGAGTAGCTCCCAGAAACCTAATGCTATAACTCAGGGGAAGTCCAAATGAAGCTGTTTTACAGAGAATACAATGCAGGGGATTTTCTTGTTAAACAAAATCTGTCCTCTTTAATGAGCACTCATCAGTGCAGGATGAGGATGAAAATGAAGAGCCACCTCACAGCTCAGCATGCAGTCCCTGGGCAAGGGTGCAGAACATCTGCAAGGGCTGTGCCACCCCTGTCTGTCTCAGCTCATGAAATATTTGGCCCTTAAAACAATGACTTTGACATGAGTTTTTTGCAATTCTTGTGCAACCATATGTTCCATGGCCTTATGAACAATCAAGGAATATTGCCCCTTTGTGTTTTTTCCCAGGTATTTTAGAGAAGAAATGGAAGTCCCCATTGTGACACAGCAGCTCAGCAGCAGGGATGTGGAATGTGATTTGTGACTCATTTTTGCCTGAAATATTCTCAGATGGCAAATTTTTATAAGTTAATCACTTCAACCATTTCTTAATATATGCAAAAAGACGTGCCCAGGGGAATTTTTTTTCGCATACCCTAGCCCCTGATGTGTCTTCCTTGAGTCCCTAACATTTTGGGAGGATGCTGCAGCTAAACACAGGAACTTCTACCCAGCCAGTTAGTATGTGACTTCATGGACAAGAACATTAAGTTACCTATTTTCCATTTCTTCCCTCAGTTGCCATTACTGTAAAACGTTATGCCCTATTTCACCTTGATGCTGACCATGGTGTACCTGTAGCTTCAACAGACTGCCAATGAATCTCATAGAGTGGTTCCACTTTGACAAAATAAATCCTGTACTTCTGACTTAAACACACAGCCAGGAGGTGTAAGGATTTCTCACTGATTTTCAAAGTGAGATCTGTGGAAGACTAAATACCCCAAAATCTTGCCTTTGAATATGTCCTGCCTGATAATCTTCCTCTACCAACATACTTTCTATGTTTTTACTAAGAATGGGGCACAGATGCACATTTTTATAGTCTTCCAGATCTGTACCAGCCACATTTAGATTTATTGAATAAGAAATTCTGACTTTTACAGCTTCTTTAGAAGTCCTTGAACCTGAGATAGGAAAGTAAAAAACCCAAACAACCAGAGAGGCTAGCCTGAACCCCAGTATTGACCAGTAACTAAGCAGAAGTCTACATTCATCTTTTCCGATATCAAGTCACTAGCTAATGTCATTAATTTTATCTAGAGAATAAATGCAGGGAGCAGTACCTCCAGTACCCTACTTGGTATAGTACAGTGAAGTCTCTAGAGGCCAATGTAATATGATTTCAACATGACTATAAAAAAGATTATCTAGATTTCTTCCTTATTAAGCATTCATAAAAACCTAACTTCTGGGAAACATCTGTCTACATGGACTTCAATTTGTAAAAAGCCTGGTCCTGTACTCTTCATTAAGGCAGAAGCCCCACTGATCAACTGGACTAACTCATTTAAGAAACAGATCTACATCAGGTCATTATGACTTTACATCATGTAGGCACTCTGTTACTCTCTGGGAAAACAGAGTGGAAAAGAGTTCACTTAACTAAACCAGAACAGCTCCCATAAACAACTGTTTTCCTTGTTTAAACTAAAACCACTTGTATTTTTTAAATACAAGATTGAATAACCTAAATTGCAACAAATGCCCCACTCTCTTATATTCATCTGTAAATTGTTTGGAATTAGCCAATCTGGCTGTTTCTAAGGAAAAAGTGCTGATCGAATATTCATACACTATGTTAGAGCAATGAGTGAGTCTTCACGAGTCAAAACAGAGATTTGTAATGAAAACTGCAACTCATTCTTAACTATGCCAGTGTAAGCATGCTGTTCTAATATGCATGGTAAAATATTATAAAATAACAAGACTGCAAGGTTTACTGCAGCAACTGTGCATTAACAGGCAATAAAGCACACATCATTTATAACAAATTCAGTCAGTTATAAATTTCAACACTTACTGCGATTTTATAGTACCTATAATGAACATAAAGCTGTGATTTGCATTCAGATTATGCACGTAAGAAGCAATTCAGGAAGCTATGCAGTGCTTTCATGAACACAAAGTGTGGTTCTTTGTCGACTGCTGTGTAGAAATTGTACAGAGGGATGAGGCAGAGTTCTTCCAACACTTCCAGTAGAACATAATTCCTCACTCTGTTAATGGAATGCATTGTACACCCTCACATTCATAACAGTTATACCACAGCTGCTGCAGGAACAGCTCATCCTTCTTGAAATGAAAGTCAATACAAGTGAATTCAGATCTGCAGAACTGCTAATGAAAGGTAGGGCTGTGTCGAGCTATAGAGAAGGTATTAAACAAGATCTAAGCACACTACACTGATTCTCAGGTCTGTGAATCTCATTTCTCTTTCCCTGTTTACATGTTTAGAATTATACTTAAGCTGGAGGCTAGTGTTAATATCTGACTTTAGGTCACTGAAAGTATTTAGATTGCTAATGCCTTGCAGATGCAGGCATCCCATTCAAGTTCAGCTGTGGATGAGAATGTCCTCCAGCTCTGATTCCACCATAGGATGTTGGTTCACTGCCAATCTAAGAGGAAATAAAGGGGGTTTAGGAATACATCTATATCACAAAGCCCAGAAATGTTTTTTGCTTCTTGGAACCAAGTGTACCACACAGATGTCTCCTAACCTCACCACATGTGGAGAATTAAGCACAAAACAGCTCCTGCTGCTTCTTTCCTACTCCCCAGGACACACATGCTAGTCCCCACATGAGAGGAGCCTGCCAGGCACTCTGAGCAGCTGTTGTCTACATAATTAGCAGAGAAATAGCAAACTACAGTCATGGTCTCCCAGAAATGAACTGCACTTCCTTTTGTAAGTTCTGCAGTCCATTCACTAACTGAATGGAAGTCTATTTCCAATAGATTAGACAGTAAGCACTCTGTTTACTTGTACTGGATCTGGCTGGGATGGAGTTAATTTTCCTTAGAGCAGCCCATATGGTTCTGTGTTTTGGATCTGTGACTGAAACAGTGTTGATAACACACCAATGTTTTGAGTGTTGCTGAACAGTATTTATACAGCATTAAATCCTTTCCTGTCATTTTGCCCCCATGGGCAATAAGATTGGGGGTAGGCAAGAATTTGGGAGGGGATAGAGCTGGGATAGCTGACCCAAAATGGCTAGAGGGATATTCCATACCATATGATGTCATGGTCAGCAATAAATTAAAAAAAAAAAAAAGGGGGGGTGTCATGTCTTTCACAGTAACTATTGCTCAGAGACTAGCGCTGGGCATTGGTCTGCTTGTGGGAGGTGGTGATTGCCTTTGCATCAGTTGTTGGTTTGTTTTTCTCTTTCCTTCACTTTTAAACTGTCTTTACCTTGACCTAAAAGTTTTCTCATTCTTGCTCTTTCTATTCTGTCCCCCATCCCATGGGGAGTGGGGGTAGGCAGTCAGAGAGCAGCTGTGTAGGTGCTTAGCTGCTGGCCAGGATCAACCCACCACACTACTGTATCCTCTATGGCAGTAAAACTGGTCCTGAACTGACAGGCTGTGTTAGAGCTATAGCTGATCACTAATGACTACAGATTTTGCTGGCAATGGCTCATTTAAGAGTTTGCAGTATCCTGGACCCATTCTGCTTTAAATTACACTAGGATAAATAAGCAACAGAAACATCAAGAGCATACAGAAGATGAATCCAGTATGAAAACTATTATTAACAATTGTTGAACTGATTGAAGTAATATGTTATACCATCCTTGATTTCATATGCATTCTGGAGTCTGGTTGTCTTTTGGCTGAATAACATTAGATGGTGTAAACCTGTTATGGAGAACCAGCAGGTTCTTCTTTATGAAGAGCCAGCCAGCCATAGAAGGTTAGCAAGATTACCTGTTCATTGATACAACACTTCTACACTTTACCTGTGCAAATGACCTGTAGTGCATAACAAAGGTGAACTGCATTTCCAAATTACATATATGAAAATAAGGTAAGTTTATGCATAAATAAACACGTGCCAGTTTCCAGTGCTGTAAGGAATCTTGGCATATTGCCTAGATAGAGTAGAACCAATGACAATCACCAACACACTCTCTTAATACCTTCTTCTCAGTACTCAGATAGTTTAACATAAGCCTGGGAGGTGTTATTGAAGATAACGAAGGCTTCAGGGATGTAGAAATGTAACATTTTAATGTATAAAGTGAAGTTTACTCACTGGAGTGGTATTTGTTTGGATAGGAAATGGGAAAATATGGTGGGAGAAAGAAAACATTCTAGAAATAGTGCAGAAAAACAACTCTGGCAAACTCAGAACCACTGTTTTTGTCATTGCCAAATCTAAGTGCCACTCAGAGGTTTTGGACTCTGACACATCACTCACAAATATCTGTTAAATTCTTAAGTTACCACCTGTCAAGATATTTCTGCAGCTGAGCAGAAATTTGCCCTTTCTTAATTTCTATAGAAAAAAGAATATATGAATGTGTCTGAAATGTATGTAAATAATGATTTCAGTGATTCGTTTCAGTACCAGAATTAAATTATCTCACTATGTCTTATGAATCTAGACACTTGTAAGTGAGCTTGCTAAAAAAAGAGAGATTAAGGTCTTGTGGAAAATTGGGTCAGCTGAAACTTGTGTACAGTCAGAAGAAATTGATGGCAATAACCAGAATCCAAATAAACTAAGTTTATAATGAAAAAGTCTCTCTACCTGTTTCGCTAGGAAGTATAGTCACTGTGAGAGACAGAAACCAGGCCTGTGAGAAACTATGAACGGCCTGAGAAAGCAAAAGTTGAGGCTGATCGAAGGAATGGCTCAAACACACACAAGACAAAACTCTGAGTCACGGGGTGCTTTCTGTGGAGGCCGAAGCTGATATGGCTGCCCAAATAACACAAGATGCAGGTGGAGGAGGGAGTCCTGTGGAGACAGGACAGCCCTGCTCTGGGGCACCTGGACAAATTTCAGGGGCCATTTGTCCTGTGAATGACCTTTGCTTCACTATCTACAAAATACACATTAAAGTTAATACCCCTCAATATGCTAACGAGGGCTGACATGATCATGCTAATTACATCATCCCATGAAACACCCTACCACTCCCTGTACATGGGATATGTAGGTCTGTGGGTCGACCTAGGGGTGGGACCCAAGGAAAGTGGGTATAAATCAAGGGGGGGGAGGGGGGAATAAAAGGGGGCCCTGGAGAGTGTAGTGAGGCAAAGAAGACAGGTGCAAGAGAAGAAGCCAGCTGCCTCCTGGAACCCCCGCTGGTGGGATCAGCGCAGGAACCCAGACCGGTGATCTGTATTTCCCCATTCCCTCTATCTCTCTCTTTTCCCTTTCCCATTAAACAGTGCAAGGCATATTGTATTGCTCACCCACAACTTGCTGTATACTTAGCCAATTATCGGGTGTTCAATTAGTACATTGTGGGTAGTTAATAAATGTTTAGACTTGAAGACTTGTTGTCCGCTCTGTTGGGGATTTGTAAATCTGAGTCACTTGTCTCCCTCGTCTGAGCAGGACATGACAATCACACTTTTCAAGTTAAGTATGGATAAGATTGACAGGGCATGGACTAGTGGAGAAAAATACCAATGAAATGGTATTTCATTTTGATATATGAATGCATTTTATTTAATGCTTCGCTCCCCTCCATAGCTTTAATGAACTAGGTTCTTTTGGACTTCTTCTAATAAGAACATCCTAATAAAAAAGAATTTACTGAAGGGGTGAAACTGTTGCAAATAATGAATACTTGGCTATTATTTTTTCCCTTTTAGAACTGTCTAACAGATAGCCTGGCTGATCAACTCCAGTCTTGTAAGTAACTGCTCCTCTTGTTGATAGAATTAAAATTATTTCCCCAATGATTTCATGCTTTTCCTGTGGAGCAGGGTCACTGAGACATCACACATCCTTGCCTGGTTGTGATCTATCCTCATTTGCAATGATTTCAACATTTTAAATAAACATTACCAACTGTTCTGTTTCTTGAGTTTGCAATTATCTGTAACTAGTCCCTGGCTGTTGGTGTGTTCAGCATTGCAAGCTCAGCCATGTGAGAGCACCCGGGGCTCTCTGCTCGGGATCATGCTGCCCCCCATCATTTAGCCTGGGGCAGTGTGATACGAATCATGACAGCTCTGATCTTTCCTGGCCAGGGAGCGGGCATAGGTTAAATGCAAAAAGTACTTGCAGAGCTGTTGAAGAGAGGTAAAAAATCTCACTTAGCATCCAACAACTGTACTTTATTACAGATTTGGTTGGAAGGACAGATTTTGACTCCCCATCAGGGATTTGACTCATCAGTCACCCACACACAGGAGGCAACTATTTGCTCTTTGCTATCATACTGCTTCTCTTAGCTTCTATGAGTAGTCTGGAAGCACTTCTAAGGGGCAAACCATAACATTTTCAGTTTCCTGAGCTCATCAGTGACACATACAGTTTACAGGTTAATACATATTGTTAAGGGTAAGCACTAATAAAACTGTTGTTATAAGCTAACCTTAATTCATCTTAATGCAATGCCCAGCTAACAACAGAGATGCAGGAAGCACTGTTTAAAAGCACAGGCACATGTACAAAGGATGATAAGTTGGAAGTGATTTGAATAAATGATATATGCTGGTCAAGGACCATATCTTTTACATACTTCTGGGTTTAGTTCCTTCAGGAACCTTTTGGTGTTTGAACCCATGCTAAGAGGGTCACAGGCATGTGACTAACCCAGCTTTAGCACCAGCTACTGGAATGACTCATTGCAGTTTTTCCCTTTTGGAAAAAATAAATGTCTCAAACTAAAAAAAGATAGTTCATTTTTATATGCCTTTTGTTCTTTTTTCCCTCAGAGCTGAAAAACTCTATAAACACACTTCTAAGAAATTATGTGTAAGATTAAATATTTCAAGATTCTGTCTAAATCACTTTTTTTTTCTTCAGGCACGTATCATTTAACTTCACTACAGCAGTCTCAGTTTTTGCCATTAAACATTATCTCAAAGTTTTTACTATAATAGGATTTGGCAAATTGATGCTCAGCATAAGTCCCAGTCTGAACATGAACATGAATATTCACAACTTTGGGGAAACCTATGGAGCACACCAGTCTTTAAAGGGGTGCTTTTAAAGAAAACAGTACAAGAATTTCAAGTGCTCATTTTCACCCTCTGTGGATCTAAAAACTTCATGAAGAGAGAGTAGAACAAGTATGGTCATGATATGCAGGTTAACCTTGGTAAGAGCTGAACCTTGTTTTAATTACTGTAGTTGGTTTCATTTGAATTAGGATTGTTACAATAAGGTTAGGTTATATTCCATGCTGGAGACTTTTAGTCAAAGTTTTTCTCCAGAAGTAGCAATGCAGGTACTGAGCAAACTGCATACCTTTTCATATTTTGTAAGAAATAGCAACTCTTGCCTCCATATATAATGTTCAGTCCATTATTACTATGCAGTGAAACTGTAATATATTAATGGAATCTGGAAATAGTCTTGAAGTCTCATGTATTTTTCAACATTTTGAAATGTGTCTCAGCATATTTTACTAGCATATGGCACTGTCATTCTCCAACAGGTGAAGAACAAGAAGCAAAGGAGGGAGACATATTTTCCTCCTACAAGTACTGTAGTAACAACAGCTAAAATTAGAATGAGAGGCACTAATTGCATTGAAACTAGCCACCTCTATCAATGCTTGATTTGCTGCAGAATCACATAGCTCCTGTCTCCCCAAATTCAGATATCCATCCTAAAACACCATTTAAAATTTAGTCAGGTACTAGACATGGTCAGAGCTTTAACTTCAGTGTAAGAGTGGGAATTGCATCAAGGTAATTAGTGCAATTGTTTCCTACGTGCTACTAAATGACTAGTGGGTTTTTTTTTTCCCAAACACAGAAGCACGAGACATCAGGTCATGTTTAATATTTATAGGTAATTATAAAAAGCCTTTTTCTCTCACAAGGGAAGACTGAGTCAGGTCAATTGATCTAAGCCATCAGATTTTAGTCAGATTTCACCTCTTCAGCATAGCCTTTAAAATGTATTTATTTGCCATCTAATGTAACATTAATGGCATATTTCATATTTTTTCTGAGTAGTATATTGTCTTCATATATATTTATTTGATAGAGTGTATACGTTGGAATACACTGTTAGAAGTTTGGGTTTTCTACTGATATTTTAGAGACTGAAGAATGGCACTTCCCTTCTTCACAATGCAATTTGAGAGTTGTCTCACACTGTATTAGGCAGAAAACTGCAACTGAACCGAAAACAAGCAAGACAGAATTGTTGTATTTTTTTAAATTAATTTACATTTTTTTCCTGTCATGCCTTTAAATGTGAAAATATGTTTAGAATATCACATATATCTGTTCTTCAATAAAAACTGTCAGAATTAGAATTTAGTAAGTTTGGGCCAAAGTCATCCTTGGCTGAAATTTCGTGATAGTTAGATGCTTAGATAAGTATATATATACTCATGTAGTCATACCAGGCAGACAACTATATATTTGGATGTCTAAATAAATTTGAAAATATAACCTTATGATATTTCCATCTTTATAATGAGAACTTCACAACCTTTTTAACATCCTTTTTCCTCTACAAGGTAGAAAAAAAAAAAAAAAAGTAAACTTTTAATTTGTTACTGCTTGATCTTTTTACTTCAAATGAGCGGCTCTAAATGAAGGAAATATTTTCATCATAGCAGACAGCTAGAATGAAAGAACATGTAAATAAAGAAAGATCTTCCCTTCATAGTGCAAACTTCATACTAAGCTTTGGAAAAAATTAATACTAGCAATATGACACTAAAAACTGGTAAAAGAGTCAGTTGACCTTTAGAAGATTAAGATGTTTCCCAGTTCTTCACAAAAATAGGAGGAACAATCTTGAATTCATTAAATTTTGAGTTTGCTATTATACAGCATTAAAAAAAAAAAAACACCACAAAACAAACAAACAAACAAAAAACAAAGAAACAAACAAATACAACTATTCAGCTTAGTAAGAAAATGAAAGCCTTAGCATAGTTTAGCTCTGTTTCATTTTAGAGAACTGTAGCTCTGCAAACTGTATTAAAAAAAAGGAGATGGCTTTGTTTTCTTATTAACCGAGGACACAGCTGACAACTTCAAGGGAAAAAATCTGGTATTGTCCTAGAAATGTGTAATTCCCTGTAAGAATAGGAATAAAAAAATAGATTTTCCTGAAATTACTGAATTTGGAAACACATTTCTCAGAGTAAACAGAGGTTGAAATGATAACCAATTTCAACATATAGCTTAGCCTAACTATTACTTACAGTATTGTTGGGCATGTATGAGCAAGTAGGGGGAATAATACTGAAGGATCGACCAAACAACTGCTGTGTGATTTAATACTTAAGCAACTGTGAAGTGTTTAACTCATCTGTTAGCAGGAAGGTTTTAGCACAGCATTTCCCTGAACTGACAGATGACTCCAACTGCCATTGAGAAAAATGGTGTCATTCTTCCATGTTTCATTCCTAGAGCTCTTACAGAACCATGTGTAGGGCTGACATTCTTTAGTTATATTAGCTGGATTTACTATCCATCTAAAGTATAAAACTAATATATTGCATCTTATGTTAAACAAGGCCATTTATTGTTTTTACCATATAAACAAATAATTTAGCACTTTCTCAGAGCCATCAGACAAGTTGAAGCACTTACTATAATGGGTAATGCAAAATTGAATTTATAAGGTAGTTTTTTTGGTTTGTTGTTTTTTTTTTTTTTTCTTGAAGGCAGCTTGGTAGCATATTGAAATTAAATTTAGGGTGCAGAAAAAAATTAATAACAACGAACCCCTCATATTTTATTACAAAAATAAGTTAGTTTTGATTAATAGAATCCAGGAGAACCTTTCTCCCATAGGTCTATAATTTAATAATGTTGATGTTAATATACTTATGTTTCATTTTGAGTAGTTTCTTTTCTCATGTTTATCACCACTTATCATTAATGTCTTAAAATTTTTATATCATTATATATGATTTTTTAAAATATCATTACATATGATTATTCATATTCTGCTCCTCCAAAAAGTACTGGTAATTTTGCTTGATTGGTGAGTAGGCTGCTGCTAGTTTGATGAAGAGGAAAGTACTCCTATGCATTTCTGTATCAGGAGACAAGCCAAAAGTTATAGACTTTTATTCTGATGCAAACAGACAATAAGATTTCTGATAGTTCATGCAGAATAAACGTACCAACACCCACTCCCCTCGTAGGACAATCTTTCTTATTATTCTCCATTGTGCCAGAAAAAAATTAGCTATTGGCCACAGTCATCATCTCTGTTCTTCAACTCTCTTACCTGAACCCACAGACAGAGTACTAGATCCACCAGAAGCCAATTCTGAGAGACCATATGATCTAGTGTTGCAGTAGCCTTTCACTGAGTGGGACATTGGACTAGATGACCTCTAACAGGACCTTCCAACAATATTTAGAAGACATGGACCTGTTGGAACAGGTCCAGAGAAGGGCCATGAAGATGATCAGAGGGATGGAACACCTCACCTATGAAGAAAGGCTGAGACAGTTGAGGTTGTTTAGACCAGAGAAGAGAAGGTTCAGGAGAGACCTTATTGC
Organism: Athene cunicularia; assembly: GCF_003259725.1. NCBI lineage: Eukaryota > Metazoa > Chordata > Aves > Strigiformes > Strigidae > Athene > Athene cunicularia. The sequence continues at coordinate 14,307,983 of NW_020799091.1, read as the reverse complement.
AGCCTTTCAATACTTAAAGGGGCTTATAAGAAAGACGGAGACAGATGACAGACTTTTTAATTGGGCCTGTGATGTTAGGACAAGGGGTAATGGTTTTAAACGAAAAGAGGGTAAATTCAGACTAGATATAAGAAATTTCTTACCATGAGGGTGGTGAAACACTGGGACAGGTTGCCCAGAGAGGATATAGATATCCCATCCCTGGAAACATTCAAGGCCAGGCTGGATGTGGCTTTGAGCAACCCGATCTAGTTAAAGATGTCCCTGCTTATTGTAGGGGGGTTGGACTGTATGACCTTTAAAAGTCCCCTCTAGCCCAAACCATTCTATGATTATATATTTCTATGATTAGATATATATTACATGTATAATGAGACTAAGTATCATTGAGAGATGTGCTCAACTCCTCTATGCTGGATCATTATTGAGTGTGATGTAACAGATCTATTTATTTAGGTAGATAAAAGTGATAGAAATTTATTCACAATTGCTACTTTTGGGGAATTTAACATCAAGAAGAAAATCAAGACTGTTCCTTGACTGCAGGCTGTTTGGCCAGGAGTAGGACCCTGTCTTCAGCCAATGACTACAGCTCATTTAAAATGCACTCCAGTTTTTCAGGTTCATCTCCTACAATCTGTTTTTCATCTGTAAACTGATATGTCCTTCATAACCACAATAGACCACATGTAATGGACAGATGCAAATTAAAGATCAGCATAGATAGTGCAGGTAGTGTAATTATGCAGATAATTCAATACTAAAAATTGAGATGCTACTACTGAAATCCAGAAATAGCTATGTACGTGTACGTAGGCTGAGAAAACAAAACATTTTTATCTTTATAATTTTCTCTCCATTCTGTTGTAGCAAAACATTGTACCTCTGTGCCTAGTAAGATCATGGAGTGGATCCTCCTGGAAAATATGCTAGGGCACATGGAAAATAAGGAGATGACTGGTGACAGAAACATGGATTCACTAAGGGCAGATCATGCCTGACAAATTTGATGGCCTTCTGCGATGGTGTTACAGTGTTAGTGAATAAAGAAACACCAACTAACATAATCCACCTGAACTTGTGAAAAGAATTTAACACTGTCCCACTCTGCATCCTGGTCTCTAAATTGGAGAGAAGCAATCTGGAAGATAGACCACTCGGTGGATAAGGAATTGGCTGGGTGGTTACACTCAAAGAGATGAGGTTAACAGCTCAATTTCCAAGTGGAGGGGGGTTATGAGTGGCATTCCTCAGGTTGGTGTTGGGACTAGTGCTATTTGATATATTTGTTGGCAACATGGACAGTGGGACTGAGTGCACCTTCAGCAAGTTTGCTGACACCAAGCTGTGTAGCATAGTCAACATGCTGGAGAGAAGGGATGTGCCATCCTGAGGGACCTGGACAGGCTGGAGAGGTGGGCCCGTGCAAAACTCATGAAGTTCAACAAGGCCAAGTGCGAGGTCCTGCACATGGGTTGAGGCAATCCGAAGCACAAACACAGGCTGGGTTGTGAGTGGATTGAGAGCAGCCCTGCGGAGAAGGACTTGGTAGTAGTGGATGGAAAACTATGAGCCAGCAGTGTGCACTCACAGCCCAGAAAGCAAGCTGTATCCTGGGCTGCATCAAGAGGAGAGCAGCAGCAGTTCAAGGGAGGTGATTCTTCCCCTGTACTCTGCTTTCACAACAACCCACCTGGAATACTGTGTCCAGTTCTGGGGCCCCCAATATAAGGACACGGACCTGCTCAAGTGGGTCTAGAAGAAGGCCATGAAGATGATCAGAGGGCTGGAGCACTTCTCCTATGAGAACAGTCTGAGAGAGTATGGGGTTCTTCAATCTGGAGAAGAAAAGTCTCTGGGGACACCTTATAGCAGCCTTCCAGTTCTTAAATAGGGGGCTACAAGAAAACTGGAGGGGGACTTTTTACAAGGGCATGCAGTGATAGAATGAGGGGGCAACAGTTTTAAACTGAAAGAGGGTAGATTTAGATTAGCTATAAGAAAGAAATTCTTTCCTGTGAGGGTGGCAAGACACTGGCACAGGTTGCCCAGAGAAGCTGTGGCTGCCCCCTCCCTGGCAGTGTTCAAGGCCAGGTTGGACGGGGCTTTGAGCAACCTGGTCTAGTGGAAGGTGTCCCTGCACATGGCAGGGGATTGGAACTAGGTGATCTTTAAGGTTCCTTCCAACCCAAACTTTTCTATGATTCTATGATTAGAGTCCTAAGCAGAAGCAGTAACACATACAATCAAAGTGTGTATACCTCTGCAGGACAGCAAATAGAAGAGGTGCCAATTATTCACTGAAATTTATCCCACCAACACAAGACATATTGTCATAAAAAGTTTAAAACAGCATCAAAGACATTTTACCTGTGTTTGGTACACACTTATCCATGAGTGATTTTACTTTACCATAAATCTCCAGTTTTCAAAACTTTCAAGAACCTTCTCCATCCTATCACATTAAATGCAATTAAGATATTTTTTTTAAAATGCTGAAATAAAGTAGCATCATGAATCTCCTTTGCATTCATGCTCCCTCTCCACAAAAGAATAGTCAAGCAATTATTCCTAAAGTGATTAACCAGCCAGTCTCATAACAGTATTTTTACAAGAGTGAGTAACATTTATCAGACAAGCAACTTTGCTCAGAAAAGTTTCTCATGTTGTGTAAAAGTGTTGGTGCTCAATACTTGATGGTCTCTTAAAACAATTCATAAAAGCTTAAGGACAATTACACTCTGAAGGAGTGTTCCCATAGGTCTCATAGAAACAAGAGGACTGGAACAACACAGATCCATTAAAATGTGATTTTTGGACACCACTTCAAGCAACAGTGCTGCATTTACATACAGATGTACATACTAGAGGGCTTCTGAGATCTCAGAGTGCTGTCTCTACTGACATTTTTATAAGGATTTTTTTTATCCAAACCCACCATTTCAGAATCTTGAGCCTGCAAGGCGGGCTCTAGACATCAAATTAATTGCTTAGGGTAGCTCAATGGGCAGTTCAGTTCTAACTGCCTGTCATGGGCTAGGTGGCCCTGTGTGGGGGCTCATTTTGGCTTCAGTAGCATAAACTGGACATACTTCCTCAAGTTAAGGCACTCTATTTTAGATAGCAAATTACTGTAGCAGAGCTTTTACTGTTTTGTGGTTTTCACTCTAATGGGTACAAATACTAAGTACATTGTAGTCCTTAACCAGTATCTCGAAAATCCAAATTCTATTAGACTAGAGAGTCAAAGACTGATGCTTATACAAAAAGCATAAAAAGTATATGAAACATGGTAAAGAGGATGTGGAAATGCTAATACATTTAGACTTTTTATAAAAGGCTACCAAAGTTAAGATAAACTGCCAGAAGTATGTCCTAGCAGCTCCTTAGAAAAGAAAAAAAAAAAAAAAAAAGATGCCAAAAGAAGAATCAAAGGAAATATCTGTGTGTGGTAAAGGGTTGAATTTGTGCTCGTACATCTAGAACAAACCAAGATTAAACGGGCTAGAGAACCACTGAAGATAAAATTTAGGTTAAAGGTTAAATTTGGTTTGTCAAGAGACAGATGATTAGTACATTCACTTATCACATTTGTAATAATGAAGTTTTCTGTCAGTGATTAGACCATAAAAATTCCAATCTGCAATTGTAATGAGATCCTCACTTTCTTTTGGCTTAACATCTGAAGCTTGGACAAGATTAAGCCTTCATAAGCAGACCACCCATAAGTGTTTTTTAATATATAAACTTTACAGGAATAATGTATATTTACACAATTTCAAGGTTTATAGTTTTATTTTTTCATCAAGTATTTGTATTCTTTGACTCATTTAATGTTTGCATAATCATACTTTCAGAAAAATCCTTGATTTCCAGAAAACCTTCACATGAATTTCCTAGCCAAAATTTGAGCCCTGTAGCTGAGTAAAAATTAGCTTGTCATTACTAGTAGAAGCCACAGACTTCGTGCTAATCCAGTGATACAGGTTGTCTGGACTGGTCCACAATTCTCTTGGCTTGAGCTGATTTTAGCATGTCACAGCTGTGACAGCAATTGTCTAGAGGTCAGACAGTGATATCCTGATTTGTTTTAGCTTTAGTTTAGCTGTGTGCAATTGTGCAATGCAATGCCTGCTGCTAACTAATATGTAATGATAACAAGTAGTTGTGCTGTGGTAGGTGTATGGCCTATGATCCTAGAATAAAAATGTAGCATAGTATAACAAGAGGCAGATACCAAAATCCTGAGGATTGTAAGCACAAATGGCAGTGGTCAATTACTGGGCACTGTAGGAGTGCAACCATGTGTGTACGGTACAACTTTTCTTGATGATAATAAAAGAGAATAGAAAAGCAAGCAAAATATGAATTTGGGAATCACTGGAGATAAACAAGCATATTGTTTTAGATAATGTATTAAAATAATCCAAACAGACCCTAGGTTGAGGAATGGCAGCATCATACTCCTCCCTGCTTGAGACACTGATCACTTCTTGAAAACATCCACCATCCTCTTGGGGGGCTGGGGCAAGAACAGGGAAGAGGATGGGTGAGCAGAGCAGCAGGAAAAAGGTAGGTACCAGAAAGTTTGCATGCATCAGCCCTAACTGTATTTGTAACAGTGTTAGCACTATTCTAACCGAACAAAACCAACTTTAGTTAGAATGTTCAGATTCTAATTAGACTAATGACGGATCCTTGGCTCCACCTAGGAACCTTAGTCCTCATCAATATTTTCAGTGTAACAGGATTAATTTTGGACAGTTTGATTTTCCTCGGTAATTCAGATTTCATCCTCTCCTCTCTTCCATTCTTTCCCTTCAAAAGTTTGCAATTGAAGCAGAAAGACAAACAGATACTTTGCAGAATACTCCCTTAATTCCAGTAGATATGTATGAATGTTTTCAAGTTAGGCAATATTGAAAAATGTTGTGAATACAGTAACATAGTTTTTAATGTTTGTTTAAAAAGTAACCCATAGTTCCACAAGAAACTGAAATCTTCAGTTTCTTGTAGTATTTGGGGGGAAAATAAGTGTATCAACTTGACTGTTCCCCAAGCAGTTCCATAGTGTATTCCACGAAAAAAGTTACCAAAATTTTAATTTAATCAGTTCATCACTTTATAAAAACTAGTGTGTTATGGCTCTGTTTACGAACAAGCGAGTATTTTGCTTTCATGAGGAAGGCAATTAACTCACTGAAATGTCTGGCACATTGTTCCATTAAAGTCTATGAATTCAGAAGAAGGAATTCAATAAAATATCTCAAAATCATCCCATGGCGAATACAGTGACTCGGAGACCATCTCACCATGCCAAGAGAACACAACAGCTCTCTGCTGGTGGGCAGCCAAGAGCAGGAGGATTTCTCCCGTGGGTCAGCGCCAGCCTGATGTCTCCCACATTGTGTTCTGACTGTTAATATCAGACAGAAAGTCAAGGCCAGAGCAGGCCTATGTCAGAAACCACTCACGTCACTGCAGCTTCTGGCAACAGTGAAGGGGGGTGGAGTGAAGTCAGGATGTGCAGACCTGCGCTACAGGCTAGCCTGGAGAGAAGCTAAACCAGAAACCAGACACTGCAAAGAGAACTTGCAGCCAACACTGAACTCCTACAGAAAGTCTTGCCATCATCCCCAGAGGCACAGTCAAGAATTGTATCTGAAGTCTCCTGCTGCAGCGCATTTCCTTACCCAGGATATTGGCTCTTTCAGTTTGCGTAGAGCCATTTTTTCCCAAAACTACAAACAGAGATTTCCTTAGGAGTCATGCTCAATAGGCACGTTTGTCTGTATTGTACTGCACATGCACTGGGACAGGAAGCCACAGCACTTTAAATGCATGGATAACAACAAATAATAAAAAGATACATTCTGCGCAAGCAGGTGTAACTTCATACGTCAGTGAGTGATTGTTAATAGAGAAAAGCTTCACTTGACTCAAAAATTTTCAGCATTCTTTATAGTTACGGAAAATAAGTGTCATTTCCCTTACTTGAAATGGATCTGTAAATACCGCGGGAGTGTTTCTAATGCCTAAACACAGGCTTAAACACCATCTGAGTTGTCCTAATGCACTGTGGCCTCCAGATGCTGCCTGTATGCCCTACATTATGCCAGGCCTGTGAAGAGGTCTCAGGCACCCTAGAGTGTCTCAACTGGAAACAGATGGGTTTCTGTGGTTTGGAATGGCATCCTGCTCCACAGTCTACTAACACCATCCTCAGAGCAAAGAGAGGTCTCTGTTACAGAAAGTAAACAACAGATAAACAACAGATAAACATCTCTCTGCTGTACTGTGATTTTCAGGTGTGTAAAATCTCTCCTAAGCATACATAAGGTAGCATTCCAGTTTATCACGAGAATTACAGTGCTCTGTTCATCATGTTCACTATACTCCATGACGTCTTAATGAGAAATTATCATTATTTGGGAAAAAAAAAAAAGTGATTTGTAGATCCATCTCTACTGGGTTTGGCTGTGATGGAGTTAATGTTCCCCATATCAGCCCTCACAGTGCTATGCTTTGTAGCTGGAAGATGTTGACAACACACCAATGCTTTGGCTGTTGCTGAGAAGTGCTCACACAGCATCCAGATTGCCCCTCCAAACCCCACTCCACCAAAGGCCAGTAGGATGGGGGTGAGCAAGAGGCTGGGAGGTGACACGGCTGGGACAGCTGACCCAAACTGACCAAGGGGATGTTCTATACTATATGATGTTGCACTCAGCAATAAACGCTATGAGAAAGGGGGAGGCAGGGACTTGTTACTAAGGCATTTCTCTCTCGAAGCAGCTAATACACATACTGATGCCCCGATTCCCAGGAAATGTTTGTACATCACCTGCTGATGGGAAGTAGAGAATAAATATTTTTGTTTTCCTTTGCCTCTGCACACAGGCTTTTCTTTTTTTGTTGTTCAACTGCCTTTAACTTGACCCATGAGTTTTTCATCTTATTTTCTCCCCCTGGCTTACTGAGGAGGTGGAGTGAGAGAGAGGCTTGGTGGGCACCTGACAGCCAACCAAGGTCAACCCACCATGCCATCTTTGAATAAAACTTATTTCCATAAGAAAGCTTCAGTTCTTTTCCAGTTTATTTCCCTATACAGTAATATTTCTCTGTGCAGTTGGGGTTACTGAGAAAAATGAAATTCAAAACTGTCTTTGACACAGATTCAATACAAACTGAAAACATGGCATTGGTAAATGAAGACAGGTTCTTCAATGGAGGTTAGCAGTCTGGGACAGTGCCATGTAGCCAGGTTTTGATCAGTCTTGACTGACACAGTACCTGACTTCTTGAGATATGTCTGTGATATGCAGCAGAAAAAAAAATCTAAAAAACCCCACCCCAAAACCAAACAAAAACCCCTAAAAGTTTGTCAGTGGTTGGGGGCAAAGTTAATAAGGTTAATGGTATTAAACTGTTGGGAGTAGGGTAGGAACAACACCTTACTCTCAGCAATTATTCAGTTTGTGCTCTCAGTATTGGCACTTTCTTTGGGTTAAGACCAGTCTTAACCAAACAAGTTCACTGGGAAAGACCACAAACCCAATTTTCCAAAGACCAATTTCTGCAGGTTATGATACGACAGACATTACCTGACTTGCCTCTCTGTTTGCAGAGCCACATTCTGTTAAGTGCTCTTAGCTGACTATTTGCCTCAGGCTTTATTGTTGCATCGGTCACCTAAAACTGAGGCTGTTTGGTTACATGTAGAGCATGGCAACACTGTGTGGCTAGGCTAAGGCCTTATATCACTCAAGAGAAAAATTCCAAACTTATTTTATGTGAATAGTGTGTCCAGTCACACACCTGTGTAAAAAGGCAAAAGGAGCCGTGTGAGTTACCTGCCTCAGTGAAGTCCGTTGTGGAGGTAAGTAGTCCTTACCTCCCAGTTGAAGTTTTCCTCCCATACCATTATCTCACACATAGACCAGCGCAAAGGAAAGAAGTTGCCAAAAGATCTGTCACATAAGTTCCTTTGTTAATAACAGGAAGGATGAGGACTTGAGCCAGCTACAGCTGAGTCAGAGTCCATCCCACCCTGACCCACACTGTTCTCCTGCTTGTTCTGTCATCCAAGCTGGAGTTAAAGGAAAACTTTGTCTTGGGGAAAACAATTTAGTGACCACCAAAGTGACTCGGGGTTAAGAGCTTCATCCCTAGTCTATGACTGTGAAGACCCATGGGGTACCCATTGCTGCTGCAGTCAGATCACTCCTAACCCTCACAGTGCCAGACAGACTTTGGGTGATGGGAGTGCACCCTCCTGAGACCACTCGAGGCCTTAAGAAACCAGGAGTAACACAGTGAAGCACAAAATAAGCAAAATCTTTATTAGAAATGGGAGTATAGAGAAATTCTATTCTGAGCAGTAAATACATGGAGGACCATAGAGCTAGCCAGTGAGGAACAGGACAGCTATTGCAATGGTTGTACAGAAAAAGGTGTGGAAACTTTGGAGACAATGGCACAGGGGAGAAGATGGGTGAACATACAAGGAGGGAGGAATAAAGTGGGACAAGATGGGGAAGAAAGTTGTCCAGATACAGATATTAAACTGATTAAAGGTGACACTGAAGGTGCCCACCCAAAGGTTTTCTTGTCAAAGTTAACCTCTTATGTTGTTGAAGCTAATACCCCATCCTGTGTCAGACACCTTAAACAGAGAAACCAGTGTCTGATTATCAAAGTGGTTATTTGCTCTGCATGGTGAAAGATTTTCACTGGAAATAAAGGGGCTGACCCCTTTTCTCTCAACATGTACCTACACAGGACCATAGAAGTGTTGGATTGCCTTGTGTCTTTCAAAAAATATTTTCATTGCTATACTTTAAGATCCAAAGACTTTTTCTGTAACTGTACAAAACTTTCAATAAAATATTGTTCAGCCAAACTTCCCAGTATTTAATTCAGATCAGAGTTTCAGAAAACATCATCCTTATGTCTGAAGCAAAACAAGACAGGAACAATGTTTAAAACACAGGACTGTAATTTCCCAAGACAGGTCGTATAGGAGAGGTTTTATTCTGTAAAGCAAAATGAGGTGCAGTTGGGAAAGCTAGCTGATAGCTACTAACAGAGGAGACACTGGGGATTGTTATTATATATAATTAATGCCTAATTAATTTCAAAAGAATAATACATGAAACCTGAAATGCATACACAAGTCCCATCCTTTCTATCTACCCCCCTGATTTTTAGGACAAGATTTGTTTCTGTATATTGTTCCTGTCTAATTTTGGCAGCTCCTGTAACATAATCAATCATTACACAGTGGAATATATAGACATGTGGGCAAAAGACAAGGGAAAAAATAGTCTGGTACTGAGTTAGGATTGGAGATTGCAGGTGGTGGGGAATTCATCTCATCCAATATTCAGTCATGAAGTGGAGATGTCTCTATTTGAGCCCATCACTCAGTAGTGTCTCTGCAGCCAAAAGAGAGAAAGAGACACCCCAAAAAGGGTTGATCTCTAACCGAAGCATTTAATGTAGACAAATCTGAAAAATGGTTAACCTGACCTACTTTGCTCCACTGACTATAAAAGGAACCACCCCTGAAGGTGACTTTGGATTCAGAGGGCTGAGATTTAGTCACCTAAAGATGATCTCAGACATGGCGGCAGTACCCAGGCAGCTTTATGGCTAAATTTTGGTTAAAATTCTCATTAGTCTTCATACAGTTTTCTCTAGACATTAATATCCGACATTAAAAATCCAGTGTCATTCTCATCTGATTGGTTACATTCATTCACACCCTTTGCTATGCAGATCATTGGTATCAAACAGCCATAAGGAAACAAAATGATGAGTTGCTTATAGATCAACTTGTTTTCATGTTTGTTTTTTTTTGTTTTGCCAGAGTAAAATAGACAACTTTAGGTTTTGAAGGAGTTCCCACAGGATCAGCAGATGCATTAATGGAAAATCATATGGCCTCTGTTACTCGTGAACATCAAAGTAAAATGGGGAAAGGAACATACTCCCAAGGTCACATGGAGGTACCAGAAGCCAAAGTCAGCAGGACAGTCCCCACTTCTTAAGAAAGCACATCTGTCTCTCCCATTGCGCAACCAAACAAGCATTTGACATCTTTATCGCATTAGGATTCTTTTCCCTTCCTTGACATCTTTAGAAAGTGATCAGACTTAGGAAAACGTTATCCATCCATTTGTTTCATGCCCACCCCTTATGTGACTGAATGACCTAGTACTTCACAGAGAAACTTGTGATTTTTCTACTGTGACAGTTTAATAATTATCCTTATCAAAACAGGATGCTCTGCTCATTACTGCTCTGTGCGCTTAGTCTGACTAAACCCAGAGTGAATTTCTGACTCTCTGAGAGGAGCTCTATGAGACACTACTATTTGGTTTGGTACAAAGAAGCACTGTGTCACCAAACCACAGACTACCTGCTACCTGATAAGCATTTGAGACTAAAGTCAAATCTTTTCTTGATTAGTCTTTAAACAAACTTCACTGCCAAAAGAAAAGCAATAAAGTGGGAGGAATATTTCTCCTTTGTGTGCTCAGCTACTCCAGTTAGTTCAAATGGGAAGTTTTTTTCTAAATATTAACACCCATCTGCCACTTACTTAAGAGAATTGAAAGTAAATAGGCAAACAGTGAAGCTATACTTAATTTATATGATGATATCATTTAGTCTCATCTGGGACTTGAATTGCCCTGTGCTAAGCATTATACAGATGTATATAAGACAAGGCAGAGAAATCCTGCCTACAGGCTGGATATTGTTTATGACACTGGCTTAGCTGGCCCGTGGCCTGCCTCTGCCATATTTTCTTCCAAGCTGCATGTGTAGTATGGTCATAAAGGTAGGTTGCATCACCTGAGATATGCTTTTATGGGACCAGAAACAGTTAAGAAGCCATGTCATCTATGCAAAACTTCAGATGAACCCAAACCCAAGATTTTTGCTGGGTTGTCACATAAATCTGAGACATTGCAAAGCTGCATGTGTGGAGGGCCATGCTTCATCAGTGCTTCCTTCCAGACCCGCCTCCTTGGCAGCTGGTAGAGTGGTCCTCTCCATCCTCTGATTGCCTTGTCTGGGTAAATCTAACCTTGTGTCCCTTTGGGGGCTTTTGAAGGAACAGAACTTGTTCCTCTCTAATTTGGTTTTCTCTTCTACCTTCTTTCCTCTTCTTTCACTTAACAGGAACCCAACTTGAGGAACAGCACTGTCTCCAGCTGTGATGATTCACACTTCCCAATTCCTCAGGTCTTTGCTGGGTTCCTTTCCCCTCCACGGGAGTTACTCCAGTTTACATGCCTATCATAGTCCTTATAGAGGACTTACAAGTCCTGGCTTGACTGGCATTTTTCCAGATTAATAGGACTGTTACAGTAATTCATAGGCAACATATTGGAACAAATAACAATGTACTTACATCTTATTCAGTTTATGACTTCCATCTTGATAAAGGCTTCTCATAGAGACCACATATTACATATTAATAACACAAATGTCAGACTTGCTCCTTAAAGTGCTTTTCTAAACTATTCATATGTTCTCCCTTCTTAAGCAAGCACGTTGGTGAATCCAGCCATTTCAGGCAGATCTACTCCTGGTCACAGAGATAAAGACAATGTCAGGGTATATTTCTAGAGTGCCAGAGAGGCTACATAGACTGTCATATACAAATCCTCATGAAAAATATTTTGAATTAGGTTCCTTCATCATCTAATGAAACAGTAAAGGCAAAATAAAAATCAGCTACGTAGCCTTTCAGAGTCTTGATTTCTAACCTATCAGACATAGGCTAGACTTTGCAGATCATGTTTTGCCCTCCACTATTCCTGCTCAGGGTCATGCAATATTTTCCTGACGGAAGTGTCCTAATGTCCACTTGCTGTAGAACTAAGCATTCTCTACAATTCAGATTCCTCAAAACATCTCTTCCCATTTATTTCACCTTCTGCTGTCAAAATGGCATGTATCTGATGAATTTTGAGAACTTTTCCCTGTATGCAAGTCAGCCTTAAACACTGAAACTTCTGCTCTCATAATGGACAACAGAGACAACAGAAATGGTTCCTCACTTCAGAAACCTTTTGATTTAAATGTCACTTTCATAAATACATTATTTTCATAGTTACAAGCTCAGGTAAAATGTTCTGCTTTTCTTAAGATACAGTAGACTACTCTAGTCCTGCAAGCCTTAAAATACACATTTCAAATACCTTATAATTATCCTTATAATTAGTAGGGGGTTTTCTTTAGCCAGACATGGATACAAGAGGTAGCTTCACATTTTAATGTTTTCACCTGATTACATTTTTATCAAGATTTAAAGATACAGATTGATCTCTTCTGTTTTAGAGTGAATGGATCTGTCAGGGTCCACAAAACTTTGGCAGTACTTAGAGGATAGTCAAAGTCTTGTTCTGATCAATGCAGTTTCACTGTAACATTTTGACATTTTGTCATTTTGTACCAGACCTTTTGAACTGACAATGTTAGGTAGGACAGAATGAGTTGCCTCAGTTTTAAGAATTCATATTTTACAGATACAGGGATGTAAAGGAAGATGTAAAGACCCATGCATAAGATGGTGAAGAAAAAAATCACAGTGCAGCATTATTCTTTCTCTGAAGTCCATGCCCTGAATATGATTAATCTCTCCTGCTTCCCTCTGCTGACCAGGTTGTGGCCTTTCTATGAATGCTGAGTGACCGAGTGTGCTGAGTCCCATGGTACCCCAGCTCAGGGACTGTTCTCAGTATTGGTCCCTAACTGATAACGCATTTGGGTGAGAGGTAGTGTCTGCCTGTTCCCCGCTGCCCCTTCTTTATCCAAATCCCAGCCCTTCCACTTGATCCAAGGAGATGATGGGATACAAAGATCCCTTATGAATCAGAAGAAAAGGGAGATAAAATTTTGATGAGGAACTGAAAGTGGAGATGGGAAGAATAAAGGGAACCTCTAGGTAGGAACTGAAGAGGTAGAAGAAAATCTAGGCAGAAGCAGGGAGGAAAGATACAAAAGTATTTAACTACTTCAAACCTTGCAATTGAACTTATCATTTTTTACCACAGAAGGTTATTTTGATCTGCCAAAGCCAACCTTGCTGATAGCTTATCTATGGTAAGCATTATCCCTTGTGAAATTTTCCTTTTTTTTTTTTTTTTTTTTTTTTTTCTGTTTCCTTTTTCTTTCTTTAAAGATAATTGCATTCAAAAATCCATGAAAGCATCACAAAGGGAGCCATTCAAATGTAAAATCTAAGTTCAGTCCTCATGCAAGCATTCAGACAGAAAACAGAAGACAGTTGCAGGTTTCATAATCATTAAAGTTTCCACTCCGATATCCCTAACTGACTTGATACCTAGAATGAACAGTGCTTTCTGAATAGCAACTATTCATAATTTATTGTATGCTACTTCAAGAAGTGGTGCACTGAATTCTTTGCTACGGAACTACCCAAAAATATATCTACAGTGGGGATATTACTATAGTATCTTAAATGGTAGCACTACATGGACCTTTGCACAGAAAATTGCATCTAAGACTAAAGCTGAGTGAAATGAGAACAGAAATGGGGTAAAGGAAGATGCTTTTCATTCAGCAATGGAGTGTACAACCTGTAGATATAAAGGTTCCTTCAGAAGCAGAATTGTACAAATTTCAAAGGTCACAGTGAGATTAATCTCTCAAAATCAAACAATTCCCAGGTCATTACAAGAGTAGAACTTAATATTAAGCTCCCAACCCACTGAAGCTTTTGGATCTTACCCAGGCAGATTCTAGAATATACTCATCTGTAAAGGGGATGCAGAGGAATCCCATGTCCATCTGACAGCACTAGATGGGAGGGAAGATAATGATCCTATGGTTTGCTGTCTCCCTTCTGAACATTTTATAAGCAGAAGTTAAAAACATTTTGTAGTGTCTCTGAAACAAGGATAACATAAACCACAAGTAAATGAATGAATCAACATAGTTAGGATGTAAAAATGTTTAACCTAAATGGCTATAAAGGTTTTAAGGACAACCAACACAAAATCAACCTTATGTGGTTTATCCAGTTTGCTGAGGACTGGGAGAAATACTTGGGCCAGCTCTCTGAAGAATAGCTGTTGACAGGGAACTGGAAGTATTTACTAACTATTTTTTCTTGTTAATGATGCTATGCAAATATGTCAAAAATGTTGTTTCCATATTTAGAAAATTGTACTTAATTCCACGCAAAATAAAATAGAGACAATAAGCCCTGAAAACTCGAACAAGCTCCATATAGATCGAGAATAGGTAACTCAATAACATACAGGGGGCAAACACCGGAAGAGTTCTGCAGAGGTCGGCGTGGGGCCAGCGTGAGGTGTGAAAGCCAGAGCTGTGCCGGTGCTGGAGCCCGTCTGTCTCTGTGCAGAGACCTTAATGCACTTGGTACATCATTCATGCAAATGCTGATGTGCGTAATGCAGGGTGGATGTTTAACAACTAAAGGTAGTAGCTGAGAAATTAGGCAAAACGCAAGGTTAAATAAGGAAAATTAAAATCTAATTCAGTGTACGTAAAATTAGAGCTCCACACTACAGGACCAGCAGAGAGGTCTTGCTTTGGACTGGCTGTGGTCTGGTGCTGTGGTCTAAAATCCCTAGCAGATGTTTGCCCCAACTGTGTCCTGGGCATGCACCACCCCATTCTGCCTCATTTCCAAGGATTGCAGTTCGTCCTTCCACAACTGTTCTGCCCAGGGAACCAAAGCATCAATAACGGGGACAATCACAAGTTTTTACTTCAGGATCCAAACCAAGGGCAATGCAGGCATACCCTTAGAGGACTTCCTCAATGATCCAGGAAAAAAACTCCTGAGTGGTAACTGTTCATCAGCAGCCTCTGTGGTCCTTTTCATTTTCCTTACAAGGGACTGAAAGTGCTACAGACACTGGCCCTGTGTATCATATTTTTCCTCTTGGTAGAATTGTTTTGGTGCAGCTCAGTAATAACAATTATTAAGCAAACATTTACTACAGGATCACTGAATTATTTACTAACTCAAATCTTCCATCAACTTTTCTGCTAAGGAATTTTAGCTGAATACCAAATCCTGTTCAATCACACCATCTTGAACTCTAAAAACCTGATTAATTATTATAATTAATACAAATTACAGGTTAAGCAATAGCCATCTGTCTTCGCTCCCGTTCTTTGTAAGCATTTCAGGGATGTAAATATCAGTCAGGGAAAACAACTGTTTAAGCTAAAGGCCATGCTGACACAAGAACAAATGGGTATAAATTGACTATGAATAAATTTAGGCTGACAATTAGAAAAAAAAAAAGTTTAAAATTATAACACCAAAGATCTGAACGAGAATTTTTATGAGAGTAATGCAGGGCTAAAAAACCTACTTTTAAGACCAAGTCAGATACATTTAACAAATTTATAAAGTAATATGGAACTTGTTAGAGAATGGAAAAAAATTAGTCCTTTCAGAGAGGCTCTTCTGGAGCTGTGTACATGGAGACAGCCAGGTCTCCATATGGCCCAGCAGCAGAGAGACATCAAGCTTTAGATGACACTGAAGGTTTCTTGAATCAGACATTGTTAATTGCTTCACTTTACCTGGCCTAGAAAAGATCACATGGAATATAGCTCCACAATTTTTTGTCTGAAGTCTAAAATATGTAAGTTTTGCTCGAAGCAACAGAACATATTTTGAACACCTAAAAAGACACATTTGTGCAGATGAGAATATTTGTGAGGTAGGTAAATCATAACTAACTACTGCAGCTTTTGATGCTGAAATATCTCTCTTCAGTTGTTACCACTTTGGGCTTTCACTTTTTATCAGATTATTTATACTATATATAGGCTAATATTATACTGTCCTTCTCATAACTTGAAAGGTACCTACAGGGAGCTAAGAAGAAATTCAGTACAGAAAGCACCAAGAAAATAAAATCTTTCATGGGCCAATGATAGATGAAAACTTATACCTGATTCTGAAAAGCAAAAATTCCATTACATGGTTTAATTTAGGCAGTGAGTAATGAAACAATGTAAGATTTAAATGTATTTTAGAAACCATTCTTTACTCTTTTCACAGACTTTGTACATATTACAAATTCATAATAAAGATTATGTGGTTTATAGAGCATATATATTAAATTACCTACATTTCCAACCTTTCCTGCAATCTTTTCAGCTCCCGTCTTTTTTTCTCAGTTTGTATAATATACCTGTAATCTCCTATTTGCATTGCAATTTACTATTCAGCATAAGTAGAGGGATTGGTTTTCACCTTAAAAATATTTAAATTAATTACTCTAAAAGAATTAGAATAACAGGCTCTTTAGCTGCTAGCAGCTTATAAAAAATAGATAAAACATTTTTTCTACTGAAAAAATGCCTGATGTAACAGTTTGTCCTAGGGGATACGCCACCAGTAAAGAAACTGAAAGATCATCTAGCTTAATTACAGCTGGAGGAGACAGTTTTATTTTAATAAAGCCTACCTTTTATTTTTGTATGGCTGCAATTTCATTCTCATCTAGCTTGCACCTGTTCAGGAGAATTTCAAATTATTGATTCCAGTGTTCAATACCTGCAAACCAGAATGCTATTCAACTGGTGAAAAAAGAAGGAAATGTGACTGCCTGAAAATCAGCATCTTCCAACACTGTGTGAAACATAGCCCAAAACACCAAACAAAGCACAATTGTGGAAGCTCAGAGGCTAATGTTATTATTCTATTAGCTCAGAAATGTCCAGGGCAAAAGTATGGCTTTGTGAATATATAATTTAGGTCGTTAGCC
This sequence comes from Athene cunicularia, assembly GCF_003259725.1. Lineage (NCBI taxonomy): Eukaryota > Metazoa > Chordata > Aves > Strigiformes > Strigidae > Athene > Athene cunicularia. Next base: position 14,291,187 of record NW_020799091.1, on the reverse strand, counting down.
TCAAAGTCTTAGACAGTTATACTCCATAGGTTTGCTAAGAAATTGCATCAGCTTTACTAAAAAAAAAGAAAAATTCAATTAGAATTGGGGGGGGTGCATCCAACTAATATTCATCCAGTTGGAAAAGCTATCTATATCCAAAACCTCTTTGCTGAGCAAGACTGAGCCATACACCTCCTCTTCAGCAGGCTCCCTACTGTCAGAGGCTGACCTTGGGTCCCAGCTCCCCAGGGGATCCAGGCAGCTGCTGTGCACTTGAGTCAGATGCCTTTTCTGGTGCAGTCCTGTGTATGATCTCCCATTAGCTAGCTCCAGACAGCTCCCTGCTCAATGTGAAAGAGTGCTGAATTGCTCCACTGAAGTACAAAGACTCCCAGTACAGTCAGCAGAGACAAGTAAATGCTCACTCTTGACCATCATTCAGAGACCTTCAGGAGTGCCTGTATCTCTCTGTTGACTATGTAGGGAGCCTGGGCTCATATAACTGCTTTGCATCACACCAGCAGGTCATGGACTTACATGTAAGACATTGTAATGCTTTACTTACAAACTTTATTGCTGTGGAACCACAGACCCAGTGGGTTTGAGTCAGAACTTCAGGATTCTGACTTTGGGGTCCATTGGAGGACTATTGAGAGAGTCAGTGATCAGGAGCACATGAACTGTGAGAAAATTTTGAGAAACGTGCACTTGTTTAGTCTGGTAAAGAAGTGGTCTACAGCAGTCTGCAAATGTACACATGGGAATTATGAGGGGGACAGAGTCAAACCCTTCTTGGTCATGATATATGTTATACAAGGAGTGACAGAAACATGTTGTGGCCTCAGAGGTTCATCTTCTACTTTAAGGAAAACTTTTTCACTTGTAGGTGTTATGGCACTGAATCATGTTATCCAGAGTGATGATGGATCCTCATTTACAGGCTCTATGGACCTGGTCTAGTGTTGGTGACAGTCTCACTTAGAGTGGTAGGAGGGACAAGATGACCACTGAAGTCTTCCAGTCAACACCAGAAGGGTTTTGTGTTTCCATCTGCATCTCTGAACGTGGCTTGTAAAAGCAAGCCCTCAGGTTCACAGTAGTATCCATGAGGAAAATGTATGGACTCTAATGGTATGAAGTAAGTTCCTAAAAAATAGGAAGATCCTGTATCTTATGATTTCTATTGGCCATCTTATGTTCAAAGTTCTTCCCATTCCCTGGTTGAAACACCTAGAGCTGACAAGATGTGTAGAGCACCTGTAGATATGTGCTATGTTGCAGTAACCTTAACACTGAGGACAACCCACACCAGAATACTCCTAAGTTATTTGATGGCAAGCAGAGGGCATTGGAGCCTGTTAAGGCTTCAACCTGTTAAGGACATTGGGCTGGATGTAATATACAAACAGATATCTCTTACAGTGCTGATTTTCTTACAGCAACAGTTTTCATGTTGCTCTGAACCAATTACAGAATTACAGTTGTTATTCAAAAGCAAGAGTAGGTGGATTTTCTTTCACTTTAGAGAAACCAAAGGATGAATTGGTAGCAGGACAGCAAGGCTGTAAGAGAGTAAGAACATCCACTGACACGACAGTAGCAAGCAAAAGATCTTTCTTTGTACCAACTTTGTAGGCTTAAAACATACACAACTGCAAAAAGAAAGTTAAAGTCTGCTCTAAACAGGAATTTTCATTTGAGTGAAAGATGGAAGGATTTTGAAACATTCATAAATTGAAATATATTGGAACTTTGGAGAGGAGAAAAGGCAATTTTTGGTTTCATTTTGTCAGATTGATGGGGGGAAATTATTAAGATCATTTAGAATCACTTTTAAATCACTAATTGGAGTCCAAATTTATTTTTCTTCCCTCAAATGAACAGTTTTTAAGTGAATTAAGAACTCAAAGAACTTAAAGTTGCCTACAATCTTCTGGGTTAATAACCATAGATGAGAAATGATTGTGAAGAACTCTGGTTTTAAAGCCAGCTCCAACACAAGGATGCTCAAACCAGTAGAGATGTGAGAGTCACTGCTGACTTATGCTTGATTCTCCAGGAAGTATAGCCACATTCTGTTATTACCATGTTGATCCACATTCCTGCATTTGGTCTGCTTCCCCAGTTATCTCTGTTTGGTGTGACATAACTTCTGGGACCAGTGCAAGTAAGTCAAGCTCAAAACTTCTGGACTGCATGGTATAGATGTGCCCAGAATTTTCAAGAAATATAATTAACACTATTATCCTTACAAGTGGCTATTATTCTGCAAATGTATGAAGAAAGGTACACTGGTAGAAATCATTAAACGCAAATGCTTTTTGTTCACAGAAGAAAAGAAGCAGGTCCCAACTCAGATCTGAGCCACTAATTCTGAAATAATCTGTTATGGTTGAAGGTATTTATTAATAATAGAAAGTTCCTGATATCCATCCCTTTTCACTGTTCAGTGCAGAAAATTAGTTAATGTAATTATAAGTGATTCAAACATAAAAATAAAAAGTGATCCAAATGTTGCAATACCAAAATGTTCAAGAAGATTAATCTGATTTAGTGCTAACATTAAATTAAGAGAAGTCAGTCTTAAAAAGTAATTACATTACATATTTTAGGATTCTTTGAGGTCACAACAAAAAGAACTTGGCTACCACTTCCAATAGCTGCTACATAAGCAAATGACTTTTCATTAATTTTCTGAAGTTGTTTTCAGAGAAACATACTACACTGGAGTACAGCAATGTCCTACAAAGACATGACGCTCAAAAATACAGCATTATATTTCCTATTGTGTAAATTAAAGTAGTTAGGAACAAATAAGCAGGGAATAACTTCTTGTTATGAATTATGTGCATGATGATGGTTCAAATTCCACATTTAAGTAATGGTAAGCCTGGATCCAGCCCATGGGAGTGGCTTACAGGGAATAAAGAGTTATTAAATGTGAAAGAGGAGGGTTATTAATGGACCTTTATGGCAAGCAGCAGTATATTTCTTTTTCTTCCAAACTTTAAATGTCATCATTTGATATTTAGATTACAGACCACTGGATGCTTCTCAAAGTTTCTGAAAAATATAGGCTAAGAGCTAACTGCATATACCACCAGTATGAATCAAGATTATTTTGGACTGTGATAAATTACCATCTCATTCATTATCTCAATATTTAGTTGCAATAAAGTTTGAAGGATAAAGCAAAGTCAATCTTGTGAAGATGCAGTAAGGGTAATGGATGTTTTACATCAGCCACTAAGTTTTCATCAAAATTTGAAACCCTTCTAAAGTCTGGCCACTTAATGTCCAGCATTTAAATTCTGGTGCCTACCTTTAACACCTTCTGGTGAAGGTTCTCACAAGTGGTTCCTGCATCTTCAGTTCTCTTTCTTAATAAATTGTGTCTAACAATGTTAATGGCCTCTTTCTGCCTGAGCAAGAGGTGTGCATTATGTGAGAGTGTCAGGGAAGGTGTTGTCTGCTGTGCTGTCAATGGTAGGAGAGCCAAAATGATCTTCAAGAAACCTAAACACGGCCCCATTGACATCCTGTACAACACTTCATCTCATTCATGGTGTATCATGAAAATATGACTCTTTCCCAGAAGATAATTCTTCAGCAAGGGGTAAAGTTATGACTACATGGGCCTTGATTGTGTAATAAAACACTGTATGTGGTACACAGGTGCTGAACAAGGAAAAATAAAATCAGAACTTCAGCATCTACTGCTATTGGCTAAGGGCAGATTCTTAGCAAATGCAAATAGTTTAATTCTTTCATGCATATATCTGACTATGATATTTGCTCCAGCAAGGATCTATCCAGTGGAGTCTGGTGTAGAAGTAATTACAAATGAATCAGAAAAAGATTCCCAGGGGAGGGTCTCCTTTAATAGCAACACAATGCAAATTCAGCCAAGAACACCAGCCAGGACCCAGATGAACATTTCAGCAACAAGTATTAGAAACAAGACAGGGTTGTGTATAGCAGCACACTAGGGACTAGTTTAAGATCTGTGACTGAGAGAAAGAAGTCATCACCATACTGCGGATGGTTTTTATTGCATGCTTCTTGTTGTTCATCAGAAAGCACTTAATAAAATAGATCAGCAAATAAAGCAACAACAGAGTTTACAGCCATAGCATAAAACCAAATAAGCAGTAAAAAGTTAATGTTAAAAGATATATTTTTTCAGCCCTGGCTTTGCAAACACAACAGGTGGAGCTCTGCACATTTTAGGCAGCAGGATTTCAGAGGAAGTCTGAAACAACATTCTTTCTGAAGTCCCTTCTGCCATTCTCATGGATGAGATGAGGAACAGTTATGCATATTGTCTTAACAAATATTAGTCGAAAACCTGATGTGAACATAATAAACCAAATTCTGCTTTTAGCCATATTCCCTGTGATCCCACTGACTACAGCAAACAACCTTGGTGTGTTAATGAGAGCAAATTTTAGTTAAAGGGGTAGCAAATTCTTCCAAAAGGCAGAATGAAAAGCAAACTGCAATTGCAACTGCATTTCTGTTATTCTTTCTACCCCAGCTACCTAGCAGCAAAATTGTAGCTGAAATCTTATCATCCAAATCAACTGATTAAGAATAACTTTAGTCTAAGCTGTTATAACCATGAATGATTAATGACTGCTTTTCAAAACATCACTAGGAGGAAAATAAAAGCACAAGCAAAATTGACCAAATGATGTGGCACTGTTCTCACTACATTACCTTAGTTCTGTGTCAAAACAGAGAGCATTTTGGGCAAGTCAAATAATTTCTCAAGGTCCTTTCAGGTTCTCCTTATTTCTCTCTATGAAAGTGAACACGCAAGCTCCGTGAAGTAAAGCACTTACATGATCTTCAGATAAGAAGTATTTTAGAGAGTAGGTTATTATTTTAGACAAATAAATTACATATTTTACTGCAAGGCAAGGATAATTTGACTGCTGTTGAAAGAAATGGAAAGCAGCAAGAAAGAGAGTACAAGATGATTTAGGAAGGCAAAGACACATGCCCTCTGATTTAAAAAATTTATGTTTGTCAAATGAAATAATACTAACAGATTATGGTCCATATGCTTTACTAGCAAAGGGTAGAGTTCCTCTTGTTGATGATTGGCTTATGGTTGATTTAATGCAGGGATGCAGCTGATTTAATGAAGTGTAACAAAAGATAAGGAAAGCCTTAGAGATATTCCATTAAGAATGAAGCGGAATAATTTTTTGCACGGCTATAATGTCATACAAACAGGCAAGTCTCTTAGAGTAAAACCATCAGTTTAGCTGGAACAATGAATATGACATGTATTAATGGTTACCCAGCTTCTTGCTACCCTTAAAATTAAAAGGGAGATGAAGTACTATAGACAGAATATGTTAAATTCAGACAGAGGTCTGCTGAATCCAGGGACAGGCTTTAATGTAATTTACATCACCTTCCAGGCCATTTACCAAAAAAAATCATACTAATAGATTCTGACTCTTTGACTGAATAGGACCATAAGTATCGGTATTACTGGATAATCTTATGTGCATCTGAAAATTATTTGTGCTTTTATTTTAAGATTGTTTATTAATTTAACAAAAAAATCTCAATTAAGAGCAGATTTTCCCATTCACTAACAATTTCAGTCTTTCAGACTTTGGTTTCAGCGCAATTCAGACATTTTTTTCCAAATTCTTTCCAGAAAGCAATTTTCTAAAATGGGGGCACACTGCTCTAGCCAGTACTAGTTTGTGGGAAAGCTGAAAGGAGTTCTGTCACCCTTGAATCCCTTTCAGTCCATTGTCTGTTTTCAAAATAAAGAAGATCCTCCTGCTTTGTCAAATGGCTTATCCTGGAGTCCCAGGTCTTGGGGTGGTTCACAGGACCAGCAGCGGCCAAGTTGTGTGTCTGGGCAGAGTTCATCCCCATGGCCGCACTCACTGCCTGAAGAGATGGGTCTTAGACACCTGTTTCCACAGCATAAAGCACGGAAAGGCTCTGCCTCCACAGCTGAGGGATAGGAAACCTATAAACACACGGAGACCACTCAAATCATTGTGGGAGAAACATGGGTCTTGAAATGTCTTGTTAGGGGAAAACTGAGATAAAAGCCTGAAGAACGTTGCCATGGACTTGAATAACCAGTTTTGCAATGAGACAGTCTGCAAAGATCACTTCAGGCTCAATGCGATATTCTCATCTATCAGCACTCCGTGAAATTCTGCCTTGTTTTACTGGGGAAAACTTTCATGTAAAAATGACATAATTTTTAAAAATTAGAAATTTTATATCTCTGGTAATCAATTACAGGAAAAGTTATAAAACCTGAAAAATAATTTTGTGTTAACAGGCAATTGACTGACACATATTGTGTGTCTAAGGGGAGGAGGATTCATACATTCTAACATGAGAAGACTTCTGGGAGTGACAGGAGCTGATGTAGGTGCTTTCATGGATTCAGTTAATCTTTGTTTTAACTACAAACAAGTCTTGGCCTCACTGAACACTTGTACTACCTGTGAACTCTTTGAGCACATCAGTCCAGAAAAATCTGTACATGCAAGCTCCATCCCCACACCGCACAGACACCATGGGCACAATCCATTTTGCCAGATTTTAGGGTTTGATCTGATCGCCCACATCTAGGTGTCTTGTGACATTGGGATGACATAACATATCTTACCTGGCCTTCAGTTGCTGGCCTGGAAGGACATGGGCGTCTGTGTACATTGTAAATATCCCCGTGCAGCTCAAAGCCATAAGGTATATGTAAATATCCACATCATAGATTTCTCAAGTTGATAACACGATTGTCAATAAAGACACAGGTCACCAGTGAACCTTGAGAGTGGCTTTGATTGATGTACTCACAAGAGGAAAAGTTATATATCTGAGTTGTCTCACTGGGCAGAGGAATCTGAACAAACATAGCACTGACTAGAGGTGCATAACAAAAAAATATTAGAGAGAAAGGCTAGTGGGAAATATTTATCACTACAAATTTAAAGCCAGCTTTCAGTAAACATTCTTTTGTTTTCACACCATATAGTCAGTTAATATCTGGCACGTGCACACTATAGCCATCATTTTCTGTGAAAGTATTCAGGGTGAGAAATTTGGGGACAAGTCCATATTCTCAGTGACAATTCTAAAACACTGCTGTGAAATTATTTTTCCCTTGTCAGTGAAGAGCAGCAAACTAATAGCTATGATAAAACAGTAACTGCATGTTTCTGACAAAATTAAATAGCCAGCCTTCAAACTGAAAAAACAGCTAGTATACTACAAAAGGTGTTCATCAAGAAGGGCCAAACAGCAGCAGAGTCAGCTTTCAGAAAGTGTGTCCTTACTGATACAAGAGGAACAGGAAAACATGACAATATCTTTCCCCTTATAGTCCTCAAAGCTTTTATTTCTCGGGGGGGGGGGCGGAAATCATATTAATGTATCTTTTTAAAATCTGATCATAGCTAAAAAGTTCCCCGAAGGCTACAGCTGCCTTCATGGCCCAGCAGTAACAACGGCAGCACTTGCCCAAGGCCCTCCACCCCAGCAGAATGTGCCGGCTGTGCAGGTGGAATTGCTGTACCTTTACTCCAGCTGTCGTTGCTGTGTTCACTGAAAGCGCAATGGGCAGCAGGGTTCATTTCGGGGTCACTCAGACCCTGCCATGCCAAGGATACCCCCACCAGATGGTTCTTCCCAAAGGACCTTCCTCACGGGCACAGCACGGGTGGAGGACACAGTGTCACCAGCTGCTCAGAGCAGTTATGTTGAATGTCCGACATTCTCTGTGGGGTCTCATGCCTTTCCCCACCAGGCGTATAAACCCCGGGTTCTGTTCCATGTTTCATGCCCAGCTCAGTGTGTCACAAAGAGCTAGTCGAGGTCTGGTGCTGAATTCGGGATGCCTGTTTTTGACACCCCTGTGCTCTGCCTAAGGCAAGGCTGGCAGGGGAGACTGAAGTGTCCTGTGTTGGTGTCTGACAAGCTCTACAGAGAGGGGACACATGGAGCCAGCAGAGAAATAAGGACACAGGGAAATCCTTTCTGGAAGGAATTATTCAGAAAATCAAGGGAAAAAGAAGAAAGAAATAGGAGGACAAGAATCAGTCCTTTCCTTATTCCCTATTTTCCTCCTACCCTGATTACCTGTTTCCCCTCACCTGTCTGATTACCTCTAGCTGTCCACAGGGCATAATTAACAGTGAGATAAGCCAGCCCAGTGCAGCAGTTCTGTCAGCAATACAGGTGCACTTACTATTCACTTCTTATCAGGCTTTACCACCGTCACTTTGGCTTTCAGGCACTGGTCTAACTCTGCCTGGAGACCTTAGAAAAAGCTGTAGGTTCGTATGGCAGGAATTACTAGTTCATCAGCACCCCACTTAAACTGGACCGGAATGCTGGAGGAATAACCATGATCACAGATGAGCTTCTCAGCACCATGCCACTTCTGTGCTTTCTACCTTCTCCAGATATTATAGATGGACTACTGGGCTGAGCCTCATTCATGGAGAAGGGACTACAGGACAGCAGATGGAGTTACTAAATCAAATTCTTTTCCACAACAGGATGCTGTTCATTTCAGGAAAAGGCAGATGTAATTTGTAAAGTCTGGATCAACTGAGTAAGGGATAAAACCAAGACCCTGGAACTGTGAATGAACTTAGAAGGAAACCAGCTTTGAATTAACAAACTGGGATCTGAAGAGCAATCCAAGTAGTTTGAAGATGACAGTCTGATATCTCCCTGTAAGTTTTGTGATTTAATTGAAATATTGTCAAAATATTCTTATACAGTGATTATATTGGTAGTTATGGACATCTCAAATGTGATCACCCAGCATCAGTTCCATCTTTTACCAAAGATAAAGCTTTCACAGATTCTTGTGTCTTCTGCACCCTTAATTCCAGAGACTCACACATTTTTACTTTGTTAAGTGCTTTCTATCCAAGCCTGGGTTTTGATGACCCTGGACAAGCTCTGACACTCCAATCCATGGTTATGTGATGCACTGTGAGAGTCAGAAAGTGACATGCAGCACTTAAAAATGAAGGTTATCATTTGGGGAAAAGTGTAATGTCCGGTAAAGACAAAAGACTTGCAGAAAAAGTCCTAGACCACCGGCATCCACCTTTAAAATATTTTTTTAGAATTATTTTAAAATATTTTTAAAAGGTACCTAGAAAATCTGTCATATTCTGGAAGCATGAGAACTCAGCTTTCTGTAAGCTGGGGCACTGTAGGATAGCTGCCAGGGGTGCCCAGACACAAACTCAGTTTTGCTGCATATTTTTCAGGGACACACATACACGTGGAAGAGTTTAGGAAAGAAACAATGTAGAGGAGATGCAATGCAACACTTCATTATGTAGTCAGCAGGTGACCAACCCTGAAACCTCCTACAGTAAGGTACTCCTACACATTGTATCTGCTGAACACACATATATCACAGACAGCATAATAGAGAGAAAATATATGTATCAAACTTTTACTTTTACCTAATTTTTATTTTAGTTTTAGTTTAAATAAACCAGACAAGGATTTTAACCTGCGATACTGTAAATAAAAAGTCAGTGGGGAAGATTTATAGATAAATATCAATAGAACGTACACAATAATGAAGCGAATTAGTACAACAAAGTTCATCAAGTTGAAGAATTGCTTCATATCTTTGTTAAAAGATATGAAAAGAAAGATCTGAAAACTACATAGTAAAAGTCTTGTGACAAAATATAGTTTTCTTCATCTTCCTGAGATTTTCAGGAGGAACTCAAGAGTACAGTCCCAGTTTTCTTACTCAAGCTGATCTCCCTGCAATGATACCTTTACCCAAAGTGTTCAGTTGGAAACCAAATATCTTTGGAAAAATAGATGAGATATCTTCCAATGCCAGCTACTAATCACCCACAGGATATGTCACTATAACAGAAGAAATCCAATACTCTCCTAATTAAAGGTCATTTCAGGGTTAATATTATACTCTAACACTTCCATGCAATAGCAAGGCCAGAAAGAAACAGATTATGAACCCTTTGTGCATATGGGAAAGTCTTATGAGAGACTCTGTTTATGTTTTATGCATAGTTTTTACATCATTAGCTTTCTAATCAGTTTACAAACATTCCTAACACAATCCACTCTCACGAAACAGAAGTATTTAATAAGACAAGCTCTTTCTATCCTGCTCCCACACCTGGGATAATAACTTTTAATTATGTAATTCCTATATTACAATAGTTCAAGTAGTATGATTGTGGGTACACTCACCTTGAAATGCAGATTCCCCTTCTCAAAGCATGAGCAGAAACAAGACTATTCTGGCAGTTGTACAGCATGACACCTATAATGTATGTAAGGCAAGAGTACTGCAGAATATACTCTAAATGCATGTGTTTGAACTCCTGACAGTACATAAAAAGATATGGACAAGACCAGTCTAGTTATTCTAACACTATTTGTACTTGCAAGAGATGCTATAAAAATGTACCGTCTCTTAAATCATAACAGGGTCTGTACAGAAAGGACTACCCAGCCTGGCACCATGCCTTTGAGACAAGCCAGTAGAGGGCACGACAGGAATATAAGAGCAGGACAAATACTAAATTATCCTTCCCCCAGTAAATACTCCTACTTCTAGCAAACTCCATTTTTTTTCCAGAGCCAGAGGTTTCCTCTGCTCCTTTGTGCTTCAGAGCTGGGGTAGGGGAGGCCTTCTTTCATTCCTGAGAATGTTTTATTAAAATCCCAGTCATTTCTTGTTCTTTTTATGCTATTTATATTTTTATATATCTACACCAGTTGTCTCTTTTCCAAACCAAAAAGTCCTTTTTGGTTCAATCTCTCTTTATAGCCATGCTATTTTAAAGCCATGATCATACTTGCCATCCTTCTCGGATCAGCTTACACTGTGGAAACTGTTTTTGATAGGCTTGTGGTCACCACTCCTTGCTAAGGATGTCCATAACCGAAAAACCAACTCACCCCACACCTCACAAACTCTCCATTGCTTCCCAGGCAGAGAATTAAAGACACTTGTGTAAGAAGAATGGGGAATAAAAAGTCCTTAGTTTCATTTTTGCTAAATCCTTTCATCTCAAAAAGACACGTCTAAGACCCATGATCTTGTGAAGTCCTTGACCATTCCCAACTCAAGATGTCCAACTATAGAAAATTTTACTCCTAATAATCAGAAACGACAAAACTATAAGGCTTGAGAAAGAAGCTTGTAAGATCATCAGCATGAGCAAAAGGCACTGATGTGAGGTCTATCTAGTGTTTGTTTTGGCAACTACTGCACTGTCCTGCTGGAAAGATGTACTCTCTGTTTGTTTCCAGGGGTCAATGATAATTTGCTCAGTTTCAAAGGCTTGGTGATATTTCCGTTCTTGTCAAAGTGTATACTTTTGTGCTTGACCAGTCTATTCATAGCTTATGTTATGTAAACTGTGGGCAAATCTTGAAGTCCTCTCTTTGTGCGACTGCCTCAATCCATTGCCCCACCCATGTGTTATGTCTCTGGGAAAAGAGACATGCTGGGCAAGCGTGGCAGCATCCAGTTCCTGAGGGCACATAAAATGGCAACAATGATTATTGGTTTAAATAAATATAGCAACAGTGGTGGCAATGAAATCTGTTCCTACAGTGAATATAATTTAACATCCATGTTCAGACACTTCCTGTTATCCATCAGTTACTGGATCAACAAGAAATAGCACTCCCAGACAGAGCCACCTGGGTAATTGCACTGCAGAGAGCAGTTATGGCTGTTTAAGGAGCAGATGAGTCAGATGGTTAAAATCTCAAAGGAAAGAAAACGATTTCTGCTTGAAAATATCAGGTTTTAATCATTCACAGTGAAGACTAAATTATTAATTTTTTAAAAAAATCATTTCTGCTTCACAGTCAGAATGTCTACAGCACATGCCTGGCAGCTGCATGAAAACAGAAAGGAGAAAGATTGGCTGGATCTGCTTTGTCAGTGTCAGTGTCAGGCCCTTATCTACAGACCTTTTAACAGAGCACAACACCAAGTCACTGATAGCAAAGTGATGGGATTCCCATCATTTTCCTTTTGCAGCTATCACTCACATGATCTTTGATACTAAGTTTTGTCATGTGAATTTTATAAATTTTTTAATCACTTTATCGTAAATATTCTTTCAGATTCCTACTGTACGAGAAGAATAAATATATGTTTCAATCAGAGCCTGAGACTAGTTCTTTGCTGGCCTTACACAGAAGATAGTGAAATTCTGTAGTGTATTTAGTAATATCCACTAGCTGACATATTTAGATAAAGTTCCCAGTGGGCATCAAACTAGTAAGCCCTTTACTGAGCACATATGTTCTTCTCATTCAGTATAAAGGTAAAATAGGAAAACAAGACTCAAGAGAGACAGAGAACCTATATAAATTTGAAAAGGGAAAACTAAGAGACAAGTATCAATCTCATTTTTAATAAAATGTTATTGCAACTAGAAGATGAATGCGTGAAGGGTTCTCGTTGCTCAGGTTGCACAACTGTCCTGGTTCAGCTAGGATAGGGTTAAGTTTCCCCAGCAGAGAGAGAGGGGGAAGGGATCTCCAGCCGGGTTATTCATACCATGCTGACATCAGGTCCGCTCGTGGGAACTTTTTCCTTGGTGGCTTTGGAGGGGGGGAGCTCACGGTGGGCTTGTTCCGTAACCATTTTGCGGTATTCCTCTGTATGTCTTTTGTCTTGCTTACTGTTATTGCTGTTTATTGTTGTTATCATTGCTACTGTTGTTCTTCAGATTATTTATCACACTGTTGTATTACATTTCTTCTTATTTTAACCCGGGGTTTGTGCCTCACTGCCAGCCTGACCAGCTCAGGGTGGGGAGGGGCAACAGCGACGTGGTCTCTGGTCCCGGCAGGGCTTAAACCAGCACAACAACCTAATACCTGGAGAAACTGGCATCATACCTGGTCATCAAATGTTCTGCTGCCTCCTAGGCAATCTTTAAGTGTGCTAACAATGCTGTTATTGCCAAAGAAGTCAAATAATAGCTACAAGGCCCTACTTTCTAGAACATGTCATTTTCTATCAAACTCCACATAACTGAGAACTCTGACGTGGTGAATTTAGCTTTGGCTTAATTTATAGCAAAATACAGTTTCAAATGAAGTTCTGTACTTATTGTTTTTATAACAAAGCATGACGGTGTCCTTCTTTCCCTGGGGGGGGGG